>NC_063347.1:43687582-43787767 GCF_021869965.1 Rhincodon typus | reverse complement strand
CTCAGCAGCTCGTGGTGGGGCCCAGCCTGGTCTCTCAGCAGCTCGTGTTGGGTCCCAGCCTGGTCTCTCAGCAGCTCATGGTGAGTCCTGGCCTGGTCTCTCAGAAGCCCGTGGTGGGTCCTGGCCTGGTCTCTCAGCAGCTTGTGGTGGGTCCCGGCCTGGTCTCTTGACAGTGTGTCGACTGGTTTCTTAGCAGCTCCCAGCAGTGTCTAGGCTCAGCATGTGAGTGGATTCTGCCCAGGCATGTTCCTAAGACACCAGGGAAGATCAGGGAGGTAGCAGCTTCAGCAGCAGTGACTGTATCTGTAGCGGTGGTGTCAACACCAGACAGCTGAGATCTCCTGGAGAATGAGAAAACAGAGGATTTATCAAAGACTGTTGAACTTTTAACTTATTTGTTTATTTTCCTTTAAACTACGAAAGACTTTAATGTTAACTATTACCTTATTTCTTTATTTTCCTAATATTCCATGAAGCAATGCTTAACTTTTTAACTCTTGTTTCTCTGACTACTTTGTACCTCAGTTTTTCGGTACTTAGGTACCCAAGATGGCATCATGTGTGGCAACATAATACACTTTTCACTGTACTCCATCACTTCTGTACTTGAGTACACGTGACAAGAAAATCTAAAATCCAAAATCTAAATATTTTCTTCAATATGGTCCCAATTGGATATGATTTTGTACAACTTTTGAGTATTGCAATGCAGAATTATTTTAATTATCTCTTTGAAATGTGATTTATTAATTGTAAAGATGAGAAGAGTTGGTCTACAAATTTTGCTCTACATTTCGTGCACTGAAATCTGGCCAAGGCCTTGTGTGTAAAGATGAGACAATCCTATAACTAGCAGCAGTCTTATAATCTTCTGAGAGAGCAAAATGAACTGATGCCTCTCAAATCAATTTGGAAAAGATGATGTGGAAAATTTTCTTACCCACCACCATATCAAAACTACTCCTGGAAGACTACACTGTTTTTTTGTATGTTACTAACTTAATAATAAATCAAAGAAAACACAATGCATGCACAATTC
This sequence comes from Rhincodon typus, assembly GCF_021869965.1. Lineage (NCBI taxonomy): Eukaryota > Metazoa > Chordata > Chondrichthyes > Orectolobiformes > Rhincodontidae > Rhincodon > Rhincodon typus. Next base: position 43,786,728 of record NC_063347.1, on the reverse strand, counting down.
ACAATCCCCGTGCCCCTCAATGCACCCAGACATGATAACTCCAAGTCCAATCAGTCCCTTGCCCTTATTTATTCCCTATTTACCCTCCAGCCCCTCCCTAACCCCAAAGCTCTGACTCCCAAACTGTAGACACCATGAATCCAACTACCCCCTCCCTACCACTGACTCCCACTCCCACTCCCTACCTAACGTAAGCTCTCACACACTTAGCTGCCACCCTGCCCTATCAGTCTCCCTCACATTGTACCCCTTAATCCACTCAACTCCTGATCCATCTGTCATCCCCACTTGTTGTCAGATCTCCTTACATAACTGGCACCCACCTGCTTACCTGTACCCTTCACTTAACTGGCACTTGACCTTCCCCACCCAACACCCTCACTTACACACTTTGCTTCTTTCACACGTTGTCAAAGTGTCTTAAGGACATTTAAACCACAGAATACAGGACTTATTGCAGAGAAAAGGGCATTGATTTCAGCACTGATCCACTTGTTGCTGGCTGTGAGGATTCTTGGATTAGTATAAGCTAGTGAGAAGGCTCCTGACTGGCAAGTTAGCCTGAAAGGCTGTACCAAAGGTAAGTGGGCAACTTTTAGCGGGACCTGGAGGGAAATTGGAATTCCAAACCAGATGAGAAAGTTTGGGTCATGGAAATTTCTTCCTGCAGTATATTATCTTACCTCCACCTGACTGGTCACAAACTTGCAAGGTGGATGTGCAACACTTTTTTGTCATTACCCAACTGCGTTTGTTACGTCCTTAGCATATTTGATGGCCTTCTTCTGTGGTCTTCCCTTTTACTGTTACCAATACATGCAAAGCCTGAAGAATAATTTGCCTCTCTTTCCTTCAGTTTGTATGAAATCATTATCCGCAAGAATCATTGACTCCACAGCTACATGACCAAACTTTTGGCAAATAAACCAGAGTTGACGGCCAGGATGTTGGAGAAACATTGTAGATTTTAATTTACATTCACACTGTGATCAGTGGCTATTTTTTAATTCCACCAACAAGCTTGCAATTTCAGGAAGTGCATATTTCAAAATCTGGTTTTACTCCAACTCCATTTAATGATTGTGAATTATCACAATTTTATTAAATGAAGAGAATCCAGCAAAAAGCGTGGGAACATAAAATTCAGAAATAGATTTAAAATGCAGATGGAACTTGATATTGGCAGGACAAAGGTTTCTAGTATTATTAATGGCCTTTATCTTGATGAGTTTTATTAATAACAATTAAACTCAATAATATGGGATTGCATTTTTGAACCTATTCTGAAGATATGTGTTTCTCAGAGGTTTGCTTTGAAAACTTTGCCATCAGAACTGACCATCCAAATTCAATACATAGCTAAAATTCTTTCAAAAATGCTGATGGGTTTCTCCTCCTTGTAATCTAGAACCCACTGCAGCACCATTCAATGTCTCAGCCAGAAGTCTGTCAGCTTCAGAAGTGCAAGTTTTCTGGGAAGCTGTGCCTTGGGAGACCAACAAAGGAAAAGTGCGAGGTTATGAGGTAAGAGAAACTAATTCCATAATTCATTCTGACAGGATGAAAGGAGTCCATGCAAATTATAGCTAAGGTTTATGTAAATCAATAATGTCTTTTGGGATTCATTTATCTCGGAAAGTGAATCTATAATGAATCAAGTCACTGGTCTGAATAGCTAGTGGGAAAATAAGCCAATTCATCTTGATGCAAAAAGTTTTCAACCTAATGACTGTGAAAGAATAATGAAATATGACAACATTCAGGTTTTTTTTGGTGTTAAATAATTGATGGCAGGACAGTTCAAGTTAAGGTTTAGTAAGGATAAAACCTCAGATTTACTATTACTCACATGAGTGTCCATTGGATTGTTTGTGTCTGTAATATCACGGTGTATGCTTGAACAGAAACAGCCTTACAGTTAAATATTTTGAACTTCCATTCCAACAGTTTTCACTTTAATATCAGAAATTTCTAAGTCAAATAGAAATAATATTGTTGCTGCCAATTCTGTCTAAAATAACTTAGGCCTTGATCTTTTAGAACAAACATGTTTTCTTTGGACCTCATTGCAATCAAGCAGTTATGACAAAATCAGTTTCTTAAGCTAGCTCGTTCTGTCACATAGGCGAGGAATTTGCATTTTGCCGTATGCTAGTGGGAGTCTTAGATGATGGCACATCCCCAGTTGCCCATTACACATTTTCTGGAATAGTGATCTGCTCATTTTGTTTGGAAGTTAGTTTTGAGGTGACCCGAACAGTGAATGATGGGCAGACATTCTCATCACAACGGATACCTTGCAGGTTTGAAGGTACCGGCAAAGTATTTAAAAGTCACTCAAGCACCACCTCATTCACTGCAAGCCAGGGACTCCACAATAGACAGTGACCACATGGTCAGTGCCACCACTGACCATCATCATCCCTGGAGATGTCTGCCAAACATCAAAGATCGCTCCCAGTTTGGATGATGCTGCTTTAGCCTGTCTGCTTCAGGACGTATAGGCAAGAAAGAATGTTTCCCTTCCTGGCTGATGGAGGAAGAGACCTTCTGTCAGAAGTGATGGTTAACGTTGTGACTGGCATCAATGCATGATGAGCCAGTGCAGGAAGCAGAAGAACGATTGCCGGATCTCCCCATGGGTACGTGCCACCATCTTCCTGCTGCAATCTCACACATATTACACCAGTCAAATTCTGTCACTGTACAGCTATGTCACACAAGCACGTCCACCTCACAAAGAGCCCTGAAGAGCTCACATCCACTTTATATTTCCAGTCTTTCCAATACTTCCCAGGCATTGTGCTCCTGACTCACGCACTAGGGATGGATGACTGGCTGGATGGCCTACACATCCTCACAGATGGTTCCTGCACATATTTCCATCGCAATCAACTCTTCTCTTTCTCTCATTGCAGGACAAGCTGGTGCACAGCAGAAAGGAGAGAGCACAGACTGATGGAGGCCTTTTGGATCTCCAGATCCTCACTGCTGTTCTGGGAATCTGCCATCCAGTTGGTTGGTGAGGACCAAGGACTTGAGGATTTTTGGAATGGCAGAAACCAATGAACAATGTTGTTGTCTGCTTTTCAGAGGAATGCAACCAGTCGTTCTCATTCCTCCACAAAAGCGTTTTGTGGATCTTCAACTAACTCTCCTCTTCCACAGCTAAAAGGGGAGGCAATGGCCTGGTGGTATTATCACTGAACCATTAATCCAGAGAAGCAGGTAATGCTCTGGGGACCCGAGTTCAAATCCTGCCATGGCAGATAGTGGAATTTAGTTCAATAAAAATCTGGAATTAAGAGTCTAAATGATGACCATGAAACCAATGTCAATTGTCGGAAAAACCCATCCAGTTCACTAATGCCCTTTAGAGGAAGGAAACTGCCATCCTTACCTGCTCTGACCTACATGTGACTCCAGACCCACAGCGATGTGGTTGACTCTGGCAATAAATACTGGCCTGTGAGTGAACTGTGCACAGAACCCTGGCAGCACCTTTCTCTGAGTGTGTCTGTGACACCTCAGAGTTTGCACTGGCACAGAGTTCACCTGCACTCTTACCAATACAGAGACTGTCACCTTTCTGTTTACATTAAATATAGCAGACTTGGGCACACAATCGGGTGAGCATGTCACTGATACATATCTGCAGTAGGGGTAGAAATGCCTGGGGTCTAAGATACTCGGAGGACTGCCAGTCACCTCCTGAGCCCAGTGCAGAGGATGTTCCTCCATACTCAGCCATTGAAATTGCTCAACCTGCAGAGACAGGCAGGGGAACATCAAGAAGAGTGCCGAAGATCCTCACTAGACTGAAGCAAAGGATAGACAAGTCTGCTCATCTTCTGTCCACTGCGGATGCTCCAGCACGCAGTCTCTAGGCTGCCTCCATGGAAAAGGGTGACAGCTGCCTTAGAAACTGAGGGTCTGTAGAATGACTGCTGGCTATGTGTCAGACCTGAATGCCATCACAATACTCATGGGTGTTCGTCACCAATGGAAATGTGAGAAGGGATCAAGACACCTCAAGTTGCCTCCCAGGTGCCCCTTCCGTCTCGAAGAGACTGGCTGGTGCCACAGGAAGCAGGAGAGGTGGGCACTCTGGGAGTTTCACCACAGGACATCCCAGAGATGTCCTGCTTCTCCATCTGCCCTCTGCCTGCCATTTACCCCCAACCCTTATCATCCTTCCTCTGTGCAACACTGGCATACAGCCAGGATGCCGGAACATGCAGTCATTGTGGAGGTTGGTTCATGCCAACAAGGGAGTTTCTACATTGCGTTTGCCTCCAATACTCACTGCATACACGAGAGATCATTAAAGGGCAATCAGGCAAGAATGTAATTTGGATCCATGATTTTTCATGAGATCTCATTGGAACATGATAAAATTAAATGTGAGAAAATACATTTTTAATCAACCTGTTCAGTCGTAGCATAAGGGACCTGTAGGACAGATCAGCATTTGATCTTGCCTGGAAATCAGGACATGACCACCTTGCCATGAGACCCTGTTCTATACTGTAAATTAGGAAGTTCAAGTTATTTTTGGCAAGTTGTTGGAAAATTGAGATGCAAATGTCTGAAAGTAGGTTTCACCCATTCTCTGAAAATTTATCTCAATGGTGAGAATCTGATTTTTGACATCTTGCCGTATTAAGTTCATTCATCTGCCACATGTGTTGAGTGTACTAATTACTGCATCTTTGAACAGTTAAAGATCCTTTAGAATTGATGCTCACAGTGACATTTTCTTCATAACTGAGCTTGTAAAGTCTAAAATCTGGGTAATCAATAAGCACCGACCGTGAATAATTTCCATATCCCACCAGCCAATCATTTCTCAAGTCTGTACAATAAACACATTCCTATTGCACTGTACCAGACTCCTGTATCAGCACTTCTGGGCACAAATGTAGATTTCTCAGAGACACTCAGTTTGGTAGGTCCAGTATCCAATTGCATACTTGACCTGACAGAAATTCACATTCTTATTAATTATAAACTAATTATGCACCTAGCTTTATGCACAACTCTTTATAAAGGCTCACCTAAATTCAAATTGGCCCAGTATCCAAACTTTTCAAATTAACTTTAAAATACGCAGTTTGAACAACTTTGTGCATTCTTTCAAACAAATTTCGGTTCTATTCTCCATTGTCTAACCATTCTCCGTTGTCTAATTATTCGCTGCTCATTGGGATTCTTTAACAGAATGCTGCCCATGTAACAAATTCCAAAATAGACATTGTTGACTGATATTATTCTACAAAAAGTTGAAGTTTGGGATCACGTGTTCTCTCAGTTAAATGTAATAGAGAAATTCAAGCTAAATTTCATGTAGGCCCTCTATTTTTGAAAAAAAAGTACGGATTTTGTTTTCTGAAGGTTACTCTTTCTCTGTACTAAATGGACAGCACTCGTGAGTACAGAGAAATTGGTTGAAAATAGCAGGAAATGTTGATACATGTAGATCAAGTTGTTCATCTTTCAGTTCCAAATTCATCTGACACATTCATCTCAGTTAGTCATTATAATTTTGCTTATGATTTCTGTTGGAATATTTACATATAAACAACTACTGATAGGAGTCCAATCAGTTAGAGCTACCATGTGAAATAAGCCACCTTCGCAATTTTTGCTTCTTGGAGAAGAACTAAATTCTAACAAACACATTAGCAAGAACACCCAGAGTTCACAACTTTAGCTTTCTCGTAGACCTGGATTTTCCAATGGCCAGATAGTTGTTTCTGAAGCATAGTTGGGACTTGCACTTGGTGACCCTGCAGCAGACTCTGAAGGAATCGCCCATTAAATTGAAAATTTGACGAGACAATTCCCTCTGCACATTGAACCCCTCTGAAAGTCTCCAAATAAATTGGAGAATTCAGAGGGCTCTGTTGCAGTTAGGGAAGTAGCTACTCAGGAATAATGAGCCTCCTAAATACCTAGCGTAACACCTGAGTAACTAGAAACTGACCTACAGCTTCCACAAGGTCTTCACCTTTTCCAGAATTTTTTACATTTTCCAAAGTCTTGACCTGAGACACCATCCTGTCAGAGCAGCTGTAAAAGTGCCAGTCTTTAATGTTGGACCTTTAACTTTTAGAATACAGCACCTGACTTCTGTAATGAAGGGAATGTGGTTTCCATTCCCCAACTCTTCTTCATGACAACGGACCTGTCAGAATGGAAGCATGGCTCTGTATTGCTGAAGGATCCCTAATCAGGATCTCCTCCTGTCAGAAATGCAGAGCTCTTTAGTGTCTTTAAACAAAAAAGCAATGAAGTGGCAATCTGTGTGAGATAGCCATTCCTCAGAAAACCAGGCCCCCGGAGTTTACAGATCACAGAATTTCATAGGCCACAGGTCATCTTTTCCAATTTGTTTCACAATCACGGTTTTATTAGATGAGTTGTGAATAGTGGCAGAAGGCTATCAATCACCATCTCTCTTGAATGTATTGATTGTGGTAATGCGTTCAGCTTTTGCAACACAAGCATCAGTTTTGATGCAGTCTTTTCAGTTTTCTGATGAACGTCTTGTTTTGTGGCAGAGTGTTGAGCTGGTTCCGATTAATTCCTGTTGATTCCTTGATCTTTTTATATTTTGTTCCTAAGATTTGGTATTGGGCAGATGATGAGAATGAAGAGACAGCAGATAAACTGAGATCAAATGGAAACATTACTTCAGCAAAGGTCACAGGATTGAAGGGCAGCACACTGTATTACCTGATGGTTAAAGCATACAGCAGTGCTGGAACTGGACCTGCTAGCTCTCCAGTTAATGTCACAACTCGGAAACCACGTACGTATGACTTCAATATTGAAATGTTTTGTAAATGGATCTTCAAGTTGTGCCTCCCACATCCAATTGAATGTGTCAAAATAGTGAAAGCCTGCAATTTCTTCAATTGAAGTAGTTGATATAAATATGTATTGGTGGCTGAATTTGTGAAGATCATCTTGACCAAGATGCTTCTGTGAACAGCAACCTCACATGTCAACCTGCTCTGTTTGTATTTCGGTTTTCCAACATTTGTTTTTGTAAAGAGGAAAGTGATAATCTTGTGTTTATGAACTAAAGGAAGCAATTGTGAATTTGTAATTATATAGCTCCTTTCAGTCCAAAATGTTTCACACCAAATTCATTTCATTTTGAAGTCTTGTTACTGCTGTGTGTGAGCAAAGTTCCACCAAGTGTGGATGGATGAAGAGCCAATTTTTATCCATGTTGGTGAGGTTGACTCAGGTTGATCATCAAACAAGGCTACTTATTCCATTTCAAATAGCACATAGGATCTTGTGCATTAACCTGGAGAGGTAGACGTCACTGTACTTTTGAATACTAGCACTCATTTAATTCAAACTCCTGTCACATGTGGTACTCTTTCACTGATATGTTGACTCACTGTTTCACTATCTCACAGCACCAAGTCAAGCACCTGGAAAAATATGGTGGGAATCAGCCAGCTCCAGAGTTGTTTTAAACTGGGATCATGTCAAAGCTATGGAAAATGAATCAGAAGTGACAGGATATAAAGTAAGTACATCTAATAATCAATAAGACTACCAATTGACAGTTTGAAAAGCAGAGCTTGTATCAGAAAGTGCACGCCCTTCTAAAGATATCTGGGGTGATGCTGAAAAAAATACCAAACCATCACAACCTGGGTTGTTCCCAAGATGGCGCGCTGACAAGATAGGTAAAGTTTGAGCTCCTGAGCCATTCTGCTTCATTTTGGCTGCATCCCTCTTTTTCTTTCCTTTTCTTCCTCTTTCTTTTTCGTCATCATCTTCTTGGCAGCCGCAGAAGAGGAGTCGCTGGGGAGGAGGCTGGAGCAGGACTCATGGCAAAGATGGCAAGGCGGTGGCTACAGCGGTGACTCGTTGTTGTGGTAGGCCCGGAGGGGGGTCCTGCTCGTGATGTCAGCAAGGTGGCGGCAGCAGAGCCAGGGATCCCTGGGGCATCAGCTGAACCAGGAATGGGGACTCATTGCATCTGGAGACCAGAATACCTTACAGAAACCCCGGAGACACGAAGAAAACGGTGGCGGCACGGTGGCTCCGTGGTTAGCACTGCTGCCTCACAGCACCAGGGACCCGGGTTCCATTCCACCCTCAGGCGACTGTCTGCGTGGAGTTTGCACATTCTCCCCGTGTCTGCGTGGGTTTCCTCCGGGTGCTCCGGTTTCCTCCCACAGTCCAAAGATGTGCAGGCTAGGTGGATTGGTCATGCTAAATTGCTCGTAGTATTCAGGGATGTGTAGATTAGGTGGGTTATAGGGGGTTAGGTCTGGGTGGGATGCTCCGAGGGTCAGTATGGACTTGTTGGGCTGAAGGGCCTGTTTCCACACTGTAGGGGTTCTATGAAAACCTGAAGCTGTGCTTGACAAAAGGACTGTAAAGTTGAACGTTATTTCTTGGCCCTTATTACAAGGGCTTGTTACAAAGGAATTTCTTATGTTTCTGTCAACTGAACAGAAAGTGGAACTTTGTTTAAGTAATTTCTTTGTATTCATTTTGTAATCCAAAATGGTGCCAGATTGTGACGTCAAAACACTTTTCGCTGTATTTTTTCCAAATACCTTTGACGATAAAACTATTCATTAATGGAGTGCAAAAGTCATCAGCTTTATATATGCCTGATGGAATCTTTCTGTTGCAGGTTGCCAACAGAATTACTTTTTATTCATTTTATTGTTTTGTCGACTTGTCACATTTAGAACAATTTGGGGATCAGCACTTTACGCCACTTGTTGCATATAATTTGACTGCATCTAGTTTTAAGAAAATTTAGAGAGAAATGAGGCTGTACTATCATCTGAGCTGGTAAATTATCATCAATTTAACACTTCATACTGACATTGTCCTCCATAGACATTTCAATATACTTATGAAAGGTATTGTGGAGATTCAAATTCCATTCTTGCTTCTTGCAGCATATGATTTCTCTTGTGTGCAGTGTGCTTGTCTAATTGGGTTCAGTCCTTCGTGACCCAGTGCACTTTTGTGTTCCTGTGGGACTTTTTTCTCATCTTTGTGATAAAGTTCAGCGGTAGTTCAGAATGTTAACATTGACATAAACACAATCACATTACTGGAACATAAGAACGTCAGGTTTTTCATTTGAGTTTGTAATTAGCTCAGGGGTTGCAACTCAGGCTTTATGAAAGGTCTTTTTTAGGTGTTTCCTGCGGCTCCCTGCCTACATTGCATCGGAAATCTGAGGTTGCAGTAAACAGGGCAGAGAGCTTCACCTTCCACTGCTCAACATCAATGTGGTATCACTTTAGTCCACAGTTTCCCATAGTACGTTGTATGACCCCCAAGATTATCAGTCTGTCATGTTGACAAAGGGATGGCATCCAGTGTTACTGAGCATGTTCACCTCATGATTAATGGATAAGATGTAAAGCAAGAGCTGGTACCAACATCAAATCCATCCATCTGTCAGCACTTTTATCCAACCAGTGATGTTTTTCAACTTTACAGCATTGCACTAACCGAAAAAAAAGAAAAGTGGCACTCTTATTAGTTACAGTACAACTCTGTGACAGTTTACCACAAATGTTTTTGCTTCAAAGAACTTGCAGTTGGGATTTTTTTTTAACTTCCTGGAAATCAGAGATAAAAGCAGTCAATTCTACAAATACTGAGCAAGTGAGGCAACATCCATCAAGTCACTATTGTTCCCTTCATGCAATATGCTTCCATTTTCCAAGTAAGTCAGACTTGTGGCAAATGCCTATTCCTGTTGCCATTTTGCTCAATTAAATAGATGGATAATAGATATAGTAAATCTGCTATAATAGATCTGTGGCATCAGTGTACCCCACACTATTAGTCATTTCTCTGATTTGGTGACACTGTCACTCAGCTGTAGGAATGAATATCAATTTGTAGGCTGCTGATACATTTACTTTTACAATGTACTTACACCAATACTTTAACATTAATTTGAACACAAGTGATAATTCCATGTGCAAACTCGCAAAGATTTCTGACAACTGAGTAAAATCAGCAACCTCAGCTGTACACTCTACATGCTCACACTTTACACAAACTAGCTGATCAAAACGTCTTTGCATGTATTCAGGAATACTCTAAACACAAGGGAAGGTCTGATAACTGCTACAGTGTTTAATAACATCAGAGACTGACTGAAAAATGGATGAATATAAATCAGTTCTGGTGCATTTACAGGATTTCAAGTTGACAACATGCACAGAAAGCCTGAGTCTCTTGCTATGGCTGTGTTGATGTCTCTGAAATTATATGTGGTACAGCAAACTGGTCAAAAATAGTGCGAATAACTTGTAAAGTTGACTGATGTGATTTTTTTTGAAGATAATTCATTTGAAGATCCATTCAAATTAGCGGATTGTGTTCTTACAAAATGTTACTATCTCCTGAAAAAGCATTCTGTCAACATTTGATATTCACATTGATGTCAAGCTCAAAATGGAACAACATCATGTGAACATCATCAGATGAGCATGACTCCTTCACATGTCTCTCAGCTAAAGTATGCTTCATTCCTCAACTACAAATTTTGGAACTTTGCTAATTGTGAATCCAATGAAGAGAAGCCAAAAGCATCAAAGCAATGGAGAGAATGGGACACTTGTGCCAAAATGTGACAAGGAAAACAAAGCTGTACCTTGTCTTTGACCACGCGATATGTACTGGGAAACACTTGATGCTGATACAAGATATCTGAATGTTGATGAACAGAAAAATTACAGTTTTTTAAAAATGTCATGCTGTCACAGTCTTAAGTTTAAGGTCCATTAGTGGAATGTTTAGAGTGAACTTGACCCAGAAACTAATTCACAAAATGTCTAGAATGATCCAGAATGGTACTGAGAGCAAAATTTGAAAACGGAAGTAGTCATTCCTGACTGTAAACATCTTTCATTTCAGCAAAACTCACCAAAGTGATGAAACCAAATGTGAACACATCTGGAATGGTCTTAACTATGACATCCCCGAGAATTACAAACAAAAGGGCATTAATGTTATTGTTTTAATAATGAGATTTTTATAAGGAGGGCTCTACATTATCACGACCCTTCAAAAAAATGTGGATACTTGTTTTTCTTCTTGATGTATCACATCTCACTCGGCTATCAGTTTCTATATGGTGGGACTTGGGCTCCAAATTAATGAAGTGAGTCTTGTTTAAGACTGTCAATGCAAGCACCTTCAAAACATGATGGATCCAAGTATACCTATGATCTGTCTTTCTGTAGGGTGAAGAGAAAATCTGAATGACAAATATATCTGATTTGTTCTCCGCTGCCTGTTAAATCTTTGGCTTTGTTTTATGAATAATTCTTGCGTCTGCTGTGTACCTTTACAGGTTTTGTACAGAAATAACAGGCAAAGCAGTACAAAGGTGATAGAAACCAACAACACATCAGTGGAGCTTCTACTCCCTGATGATGCTGATTATATCATTGAAGTGAAGACATTCAGTGACGGTGGTGATGGAATCAGCAGTGCTCAAATCAGAATCCCACGAATGTCATGTAAGTTATTCTTTTTCAGTTGATACAGAAACTAATATTTTGGTTTAGTGGATATCAGACTTTATTCTATTCAAATATGCTTTTCATTCTTGTACCAATTGATCTGTGTTGGTGTTCATTCTGTAACAATTTTGCTATTTATGAAGGAGGATTTGGGATTGTGTTATAGAACTGTTACTTGGATTCACTGCAAAATGAAGGGATAAAAACAAATAGTAGTTCTCTGATTGGAGGAAGTTTGGAAAGTCTAAACTCAGTTTTTAATGTGAAAGATTAAGTGAAGGAGAAGATGGCTGTAATGCTTGATGGGCTAATCAAAAGGATATATTAGAAAGGCTGGCTGTACTTTGTTTTTAATGCAGGATGTGGGCTTTGTTGGCTGGGTCAGCATTTCTTGTCCATCTCTAATTGCAATGGGAAGGTAGTGGTTAGCTCCCCTCTTGAATTGCTGCAGTCCATGTGATATAGGTATAGTCTGTGCAGATTGGAGGAGATTCCCAAGTTTTTGACCCAGTGACCTAATGCTGTTAAGTGACCAACTCATTGCATCTGAGCTTCAGTGGGAAGTGAGGGTGGAAATTGTGGAATTATTCGCCATAATCATTTTTTTTGCTTCAGCTTTGTGAATAGTTCCAGAGGACATCTTGAATTGCAATTATTACTGTTTTATTCAAAAAGATTGCACAGGTCAATTCAGCAAATTCAGCAACAGTCAGTTTAACTTCATCGGAAAGCTTTTAGAATTGATAATTCAAAAACAAGATGAACACTCACTCAGACAAGAGTGGATTAATCATGGAAAACCAGGGTGAAAATCAGGTTAATGTAGTCGATGTGGGGTGCATGGATTTTCAAAAAGTGTTTGATAAATTGCCACATAATAGGCTTTTCAGCAATGTCGAGGCCCATGGTACAAAAGAGGCAGTGGCAATATGGTGCAATGTTGACGAGATGAAAGGAAACAGAGAGAAGTGGTGAATTGTTATTTTTCAGATGGGAGGAATAGTGGAAATCTCCAAATATCAGGACTTGTTCAGTACATTTTGTAACATACATTAATAATCTACACTTGGGGAAACTGCCCTTAATAATCAAAGGAATTGAAAACATGGTTAAACGGATTAGCATCTTCAGATGACAAATGGACCGGAGTATACCACAAGCCTTGCAGGCTAAGTATCGTCAGCTTCTTTCTCTGAGGGACACTAATGAAGAACTTTTATAATGAATGAACTGTTCTTTTTAGGCAGGTCCTTGGGTTCAAAATGCTTCCACTCTGATTCGACGGGCTCTGAGATAACTGAGAAATTCAGTGCATGAGCTGCAAACCCTTGGAGGGTTGTGTAAATAAATTTTGGAGGTTTGTGCGCTCACTCTGACGCTGCGACTTTGCCTTTCTGTGTTCACAACGAAGTCGCTCAATGTTTTCAGAGACTACTCGAATGAAAATTCTCCATGTTAGTCACATCAGAAATTTGCATGAGTCAGGGGATGTTTGATCTTTTCAGGAATATTCCATGCATAACACTAAAGCGGTTCCATTGGTCAGATGGGAATTTCTTGTCGCAACCAGGTTGTGAGTGGAGCAATTCACTGGTGTCAGGCAATCAATTGAATGCCTTGCCCAGCAGTGCTGGTTTTGAATGGTTTGTGCCTTGATGCTGGGGATGATGTCCTTGGAGAGAATGCTCCAAAGATGGACCAACTTTCTTGCCAACTGAGTTAGATGATGTTGCAAAGGATTGGGATACTTCTCCAATATATTGAAATGCCAGCTGTAGGCCATCCAAATTTCCAAAGCATATAAGAGGATCGGGATCCTGCTGCCTGGTACACCATTACGTTAGTCTCGGTCTGAAGATTTTGGTCCTCTTGGACTCTTTGTTCTGTTGATCAAAGGCTGAGTCCGGTGCTTTGAGGGTGATGTTGAAATTTATTATCTATGTCTGCCATTCCAGTGAAGTTGATGGTTGCAGGTGGTGGTGTTCCCATTCTGCTGCCCTTACCCTTCTAGATGGAAGTGGTCATGGGTTCGGAAACTGTTCTTTCACGAGCCTTGGTGAATTTCTGCAGTGCAGCTTGTAAATTGGTTAACAGTACTGTTACTGAGCGTGGGTGGTGTAGAGAATGAATGTTTGTAGTTGTAGTGCCAGTTGAGTTGGCTGCTTTGTCCTGGATGGTGTTAAGCTTCTTGAATGTCATTGGAGCTGCACTCATCCAGGCAAGTCAGGAATTTTCTATCACACACTTGACGTATGCATTGTGGATAGTAGACAGATTTTGGAGTGTCAGGGCGTGAGTTAATTGCTGCACAAATCCTACTTTCTGACCTGCTGTTGTAGCCACTGTATTTATATGGCTAGTCCAGTTCACCACTGGTCATTGGGAAGCCCCAGGATGTTGATAATGGACGATTCAATGATGTTAATACGAGTGAATATCAAGGGACAAGGATCAGATTCTCTCTTAAATAGAGATAGTTGCTGCCTGACATATGCATGTCGTACAGTCATAGAAATATATGGCACAGAAGCAGACCCTTCAGTCCCACTCGTCCATGCTGACCAGATATCCAGCATAAATCTCGTCCCATTTGCCAACATTTGGCCCATAACCATCTCAACCCTTCCTATTCATATACCATCCAGATGCCTTTTAAATGTTGTAATTGTACCAGCCTCACCGCTTCCTCTGGAAGCTCATTCCATACACATGCACCACTCTCTACATGAAAAAGTTGCCCCCTAAGTCCCTTTTAAATCTTTCCCCTCTCACCTTAAACCTGTGCCCTCTAGTTTTTGACTCCCCCACCCTGGAGAAAATACCTTGCCTATTTACCCTATCCATGTCCCTCATGATTTTATAAACCTCTATAAGGTCACCCTCAGCCTCCGACGCTTCACGGAAAATAGCTCCAGCCTATTCAGACTCTCCCTGTAGCTTAAACCCTCCAACTCCAGCACCATCGTCATAAATCTTTTCTGAACCCCTTCTCGTTTCACAAGGAGGGAGAGCAGAACTGCACACAATACTGCAAAAGTGGCCGAACCAATGTCCTGTACAACCACAATGTGACCTCCCAATCCTGTACTCAATGCACTGAAGGAAGCATACTAAATGCCTTCTTCACTATCCTATCTACCTGCGACTCCACTTTTCAAAGAACTATGAACGAGCACTCTAAGGTGTCTTTGTTCAGCAACACTCCCCAGGACCTTACCATTAAGTGTATAAGTCCTGCCTTGATTTGCCTTTCCAAAATGCAGCACCTCACATTGATCTAAATTAAACTCCATCTGCCACTCCTCAGCCCATTGGCCCATCTGATCAAGGTACCGTTGAAATCTGAGGTAACCTTCTTCACTGTGTACTACACCTCCAATTTTGGTGTTGTGTGCAAGTTTACTCACCATGCCTCCTATTTTGACATTCAAACCATTTATATAAATGACAAAAAGCAGTAGACCCAGCACTGATCCTTGTGGCACTCCCTCGTCCACTCCACACTCCCCACTAGCCCCACCACTCCTGGCACTTTTCCCTGCAACCGCAGGAAGTTCTACACCTCCCCCCTTACGCCCATCCCAGGCCCCAGGAAAACCTTCCACATTAAACAGAGATAGGCACGGGAATTCCTAGAAGCCTGGTACTCCACGAATAAAGCCATCAACAAACACATATAGCTCGACCCCACATACACTCCACTGTGAAGGAAAACTGAAAGTGAGGTAATCCAGTTCAACGGACTCCAGAGTTTAAATAACAGATGGGAAAACACAACGGCGCTTCATCGGAGGCTGCACTGATGATATTACCCAGCGGGGTAATGAAACGTCTGCGGAACAACAACGAACCAGCTCGGCGAGCCAACCAACCACAAAATGTCTCTCTCACATAGCTGACCAGTTGTCCTTTGGCCCATTCACGGACATATTTGCAATACATTGCCATGGCAACTCAGGATGTCAGTATTCCTAGTTAAATTGATGGTGTACTTACAGTTGCAATCGGATTTGTTACAAATCTCCTGGATGATGTGGCAGTAATTGTTTGCAGTATGCCCAAGCTGTTGAACTTCTGTCACTTGCATTTTGGTTGCAACATCTTGTGTGCCACATCATGATGGTCATTTTGAATTCATGGGCAAAAAGGCCGATTTCAGACAGACATTGCCACCCACAACTATAAAATTGCTGCTGATATGCTGCTATTATTGGGATAAATGGAAGCTGTGCACAAAAAAGTGGAATTATCAATAATTTACAACAATGAATAAAAATCTGATTTCAAAAGAAATCCTGGAATATTTCCTATGGATGTATATGTATCTTTTCTGATCTGAAATATTTCCATACCTAATTACCAGCCAATTTTTATAATAGAATTGTTTATTGACAATTCTAAAGATACAGGGTAGGCCATTTTGGACTCAGATGAGGAGAAATCTCTTCACCCAGAGAGTGGTGAGCCTGTGGAATTTTCTGCCACAGAAAAGTAGTTGAGGCCAGAACACTGAATGTTTTCAAGGTGGAGATATAGATCTCGGGGATCAAAGGAAACAGGATGAAAGCAGGAACAGGGTATTGATCAGGATGATCAGCTCTCATCTTATTGAGTACCAGAGCAGGCTCAAAGGGCTGAATGGCCCACTCCTGTTCTATTTTCTATGCTTCTATTGATGTGAAAGTTCTGTTAAAAGTTGGCTACATTAATTTGTTCTAAATGTAATCAAAATAATCCAAAGTATTGTTTATATTTTCCTGTAACGTTACTTTTGTGCATGTTTAAACATTTCACATGTCTCTTCAGTATACCTTAAATTGTGCAAGATTCAATAGCAGACAGTATGGGAAGGACTGTATTCACAGTTCAATGTGTGATGGACATATTTATTTTGTTTATTTAAAAAAATACTTCTGGAATTGAGTCAAAAATTGTCAACGTTTGATAAAATAACAAAAATGCAGTGTGTCTTTATTACCTTGCCAAACTCATGCTGAGCTAGACAGCTAACAGGCTTGATCTCATCCTTTAGCCATTTATCCTCCCTTCAGTTTACAAGAATAGTACATACGCACGACTGATTCTGAGATGAAAATAAAAAGTCCAGTCTGTTCTTAATGCACTCTACCTTGGGTGAGCTTATGTTCTTGGTTGATAAATGCTTGATCTGAGGCAGCTGTGTGCTGATCAGATGGTGACAGATGACAGGCAAGGGCTAGTTACCCCAAGGCAAGCCAGACTCAGGACTGCTCATATTCACTCATGCTATTCGATGTTTCTCAATAAGCAATAAACTCAGTCTGTAAAATTGAGACAACATTAACTTCATACTCGTAGCCAAGCTTTGCTCCTATTCTAGTAAATGTCCTGTCAATGTGAATTGTTGCATCCTTTAACAATTGTATTCCTCTGTTGTGCACAGAGACTGCATTGTGGGACTGTATAAAGTCTATTGCGGTTCAGTTTATGCCACAGAAATGACGATGGAATTACATTTTTAAAATAAAAACATTTAGGAGGAGGGTGATGGGTTCAATGGAATTAGCACGAAAATTGTAAATTTACCCTGCCTACTTCCATTTCACAGTTGTGTACCACTGCACAGCTGAATTATTCACCTGTTCAGGAGCATTGTCCCTAACATGCATATGAAGATGTTACTACGAACAGAGAGAACCAATTGGTAGTTTCAGCAAAGTTTGATTGCAATGTGCAACCTACACTCTCTGCGTAGCTTCACTGGCAATAAATATGAAGAATTCCCGAAAACGTGACTGTGATATGATCTTTCAGGATCTAGCATTTCTTCAGAAGGTATCAACATAATTTGGGCCACCACTGCTCTGCATTCTCCCTTCCCAATCTATGTTCAATCTTATGCAGACCCCTCTGAAGCCAGACTTACCCATAAAATAGAATGAAGAAGGTTGACATTCTCTTGGAAGTTCTTACAATTCTATAGTTCTAAGGCATTGTAAACAACATAAATGCAGGAATTCATAATTGGGATGTAACTTGCCAACAGATAAATATGATGTTACACAAATTATATATCGTCATTTCATGACTAAAATCATTACATGTTGAATGTTGTCCAGAAATAATTTTGTCAAATGGGCCTTAAGCAACATTGGCTCATGATGTGATCAATATTTTGTAGAATTAGTTTTGGTGGAGAAATCTCAAAAGATCTTGTTTTGTAGAAGAACAATGTAGAATCTAAACAAAGGGCTGAATTTAATGCTCTCCCCTGCTGTGAGTTTGAAGGTAGGGTGATCATTTGATCTGTTGGAGGATCACAGGTGGACACGATGGTTAAGTGCATGGGGCAAAGGCCTGTGCATAGCCAATCTGTCCCATTACCAATTGTCTGTGTTTTCATCCACTGGCTGAATGGGGTCTCAGCATCCAGTGAGCTGAAAAAGAAACCCTGTCAATGTTGCTAGTGGGCTCCCAGCAAGTGTTGAGATTGGGAATTCTTGTTAAAAGGCACACAGTGCATGACTGAGGGACCAGGCATCAAAAGCGGGCATTCCACTCAATGTTATCTATGCCCTTGTTGCCAAATCCTTCCTATCAATGGCCCTCTTCCCACAACATTGACATGTTCCTGTGTTAGTCAGTGATCTACAGCCCCAGGTGAGTGTAATTCTGGCAGCAGCTAGTGCTTTGCCAGTGGCGCTGTTGAACAATGAAGAGTTATTGACTTGGATTAGCCAATACTTCTGAGTGGGTGGGACTTCTCCTCGAAGGCCTGGGTCTCAGAGAAAGGCCATCACAGTCCAGTGGGACTTCTGATGGCACTTTTCAGGAAGGCGAAATAAATAAACAACGTGGAGTTATCACCAGGTCTCCAGCCAACAGATGAGATCCCTATCAAATCTGTTAAATACTACCCAAAGTTTGTGATCTCTTAACGAGTTATTTCTCTGGGCGAGCTTTCAAAATGAAAGGAGCTCAAACCAAATATTACTTTATTTCATCGAACACATTGTTGGGCTTTGAAATGCTGGTGTACTGCGGACTATTTGGTTTAGGCCAGCTGGAGATATTTTTGCTGACTTTTTTTTCACAAAGGGCTCAGGAATCTAAAGCTGATGTAGAAATCGCTCTTGCTAACATTACTTTCTCTGATTAGCCACAAAGGAATCTGGTCATGATGTTATCTTGTAGGAATAGCTCAGCATATATTAATCAGCTCACTCAGTTATGGTCAACAACAGATTTGCAAATGTAGAGTCTTACCCAAAGAAAGAAACGTTGTTTCTCAATTGGTTGTCACTATTTATTAAATCTCAAATTTCAGTCTTTTAATAAGTTCAGCATTAACTTGCTGATGACTATTATTTTTATTATTTTCTTCATGTACAGCTGTTTGATGCAAAGGGCCAATTTGACAGCTTCTATGAGGAAATTTTTAATTTAGATATCAGATAATAAAAACATGTGATAACCAGAAGTACCAGAAGTAATGACAGGAAGGAGTGACGGACATTAAGATAGAGATTAGATCAGTTGGGTAGAGGTAATTGTGGAAAAGATAAGCTTGTACTCATTTGGCAATGCAATTGTTCATGAATTTGCCAAAAAAACCCTGCACATTAATATGTTTGTACTGACAAAACCAATTAAGTATTCAAATAGAATAAAAGAGAGTGAATAGTAAGCTTGAAGTATCTTTTTCTTTGCAATTGTCACTTCATTTAACTTTGTCTATTTGATCTTTCCACTCAATTTGCTTCGTCCTCACTTAATGCTTGATTTTTCTGCTAGCTGTCATCAACATCAGTGCTGTTTCACATCACATTCACAAGTGCTCCCTGTCTTGTTAATTGGTTTGATCACCTACTGACAAAGCAATAGACTGAATCACTGTTTGGACTAAATTTCAAAAATAGGAGAGCTTTGATTCAACCTCCACCAATGCCATGCAACTCACTTCAGAATTTTTTACTTAAATTGAAGTAAGGTGGTTTACAGTGAAATATTGTGAATTTCAAAAACAGCTTTGGCATTTCCTCAAAAACCTCAATCAAGTTTGTGAGATTCGACCTCTACCACCCAAAGCTCTGCTGCCATTTGCTAATAAGTTCACAATTTTTCCAAATGTGAGGAAATCCTACCCGAAAGAATCTTCTCCAGTAATTTCCCTACCATTGACATAAGGCTCACCAGTAATTTCAGATTATCTGTTGCCCTTCTCAAACAAAGGAACAACATCAGCTTTTCTCCAGTCCTCTGGGACCTCTCCTGTGAGTAAAGGGGATATAAAGATTTTGAACAGGGCGCCAGCAATGTCCGCACTTGCCTCCCTCAGCATTCTGGGATAGATCCCATCAGATCCTCAGGATTTGCCCACCTTAATGCTTTTCAAAACACCTAACACCATCTTTTTTATACGCCCTAAAGTATCAACATATATGTTCTGAGATTCACCGTCCACGATGTCGTTCTTCTCTGTGAATACCGATTCAAAGTATTTGTTAGGGACCTCACCCACTTTCTCCAGCTCCATCCATTAATTCCCTCCTTTGTCCTCAAGTTGACCTATCCTTTCCGTAGCTACCTCTTGCTCCTTATATGTATATAAAACGCATTGGGGATTTTCCTTCATCCTGTTTGCCAAGGACATCTCATGGCCCCTTTTAGCCCTCCTAACTTCTTGTTTAAGTTCTTTCCTGCTTTCTTTACCTTCTACTGTCTTCAGTTTTCCTAAATATTTTTCTTTTTGACCCAGCTCACAATTTCTTGACATCCAAAGTTCCCAAATCTTGCCATCCTTGTCCTTCATTTTCACCAGAACGTATTGGTCCTGGAGTCTAATCAACAGGCCTTTAAAAGATTCCCACATGTGTGCTGTGGATTTACCCTCAAACAACCGTCCCAACCTCCATTTCCCATGTTTCTGCCTCATATTGTCATAGTTAGCCTTCCCCCAATTTTTGTACTTTCGCCCAAGAACTAATCTTGTTCTTATCCATAAGTAACTTAAAAATTATGGAATTATGGTTTCTGTTCCTGAAATGCATCCCCACTGAAACTTTGATCACCTCGCCAGACTCATTCCTCAATACTAAGTCTAGCACGGCCCTTCCCATCGTTCTACTATTTACATATGACTTCAAGGAACTCTTCTAGACTCACATAATAAATTCCGCCCTCCAGCCAAGGCCCTGGCACTGAAGGAGTCCCAGTCAACATAGGGGAAGTTAAAATCACCCACCACAACAATCCTGTTGTTTTTACAGTTTTCCATAATATGTCCATATATCTGTTCCTCCATCTCTCACTGCCTGTTGGGATGCCTGTAGTACAACACCATCAAAGTGATTTACCCTTCCTATTTCTGTGCTCTACTCATATGGCCTTAATGGATGAACCTCCAAGGTTTCCTACCTCAGTACAGCTGTGAGATTCTCACTAATCAGTAATTCAAATCCCCTACTTGTACATCTCCCTCAATCTCACTGCAAACATCTAAATCCCAAAACATTAAACAGCCAGTCTTGTTCCCCTGTCAAACAAAAATTGGTCAGAAATCACACGACACCAGTTCATAGTCCAACAGGTTTATTTGAAAACTCAAGCTTTTGGAGCCTCAGTCCTTTTTCAGGTGTTACTGAGAGAGGTAGTATTAGACACAGAGTTCATAAGTAAAAGATCAAACGTTCACACCACTGATGAGAATGTGTTAAAGAAACCTAAAATGATGTTAAATCTTTAATCAGTTAGAAGCTTTTAATTGATTCATGTGTATATGTAAATCCCCAAATTCCTTTGAAGTAACAGTCCTGAGACAACTAAAGGTTTTATCAGTGTAAAGAAGAGGTGACATTTTAGGTCAGACAATGCATGTTCGGTGTGAGGCCTTGTTTAGAATCTGTTTGTGGTTTAGTTTGGAGTCAGACTGGTTGTATTTCTAAAGTAGGAATTTATAATACGCCACATTGACTGACTATATAAAGTATGTGTTTTTTGAACAAAACAAAATATATCTGCAAATATAAATTCACCCCATAGATTCACGTGTATGTGTGTGTCTGTATGTGTGTGTGTGTGTGTGTGTGTGGGAGAGAGAGTGTATGCGTGTGTTTGTGTGAGTGAGTGTAT
Organism: Rhincodon typus; assembly: GCF_021869965.1. NCBI lineage: Eukaryota > Metazoa > Chordata > Chondrichthyes > Orectolobiformes > Rhincodontidae > Rhincodon > Rhincodon typus. The sequence continues at coordinate 43,765,075 of NC_063347.1, read as the reverse complement.
GTGTATGTATGCATGCACGTATGTATGTGTGTGAGTGTGTAGTGTGGTATAGTGTGGATCTTCAACATGGACGCTCCCATCACACATGGAAATATCACCCACCACATGCATGTGTGATACTCATGTGACTCCACCAATGTTGTCTACCTCATACGCTGCAGGGAAGGATGCCCTGTGGTATGGTATATTGGTGACACCACGCAGACGCTATGACAACTGATGAATGGGCACCGTGCAATAATCGCCAGACAGGAATGTTCCCTTCTAGTTGGGGAACACTTCAACGGTCAAGGACATTCGGCGTCGAATCTTCAGGTAAACATCCTCCAAGGCGGACTTTGGGCTTTGGGATACACAACAACGCAGAGTTGCCGAGCGGAAGCTGATACCAAGTTCCGTACCCATGAGGACAGCCTCAACCGGGATCTTGGATTCATGTCGCGCTACAGGTGAACCCACCACACTACACACATACACACACATACACACACACACACACACACACTCACACACAGATCCTCTCTCATGCACACACTGTCTCTCTCTCTCTCACACACACACACACACACACACACACGCTCTCTCACGTACAGATCCTCTCTCACACACACACTGTCTCACGGATTTTCTCTCGTACACACACTACCTCTCTCTCTCTGACACACACACACACACTCACACAGATTTTCTGTCAAACACACACTATCTCTGACACACATACACATACAGACACGCACACTCTCTCATAGATTCTCTCTCATGCGCACACTATCTCTCTTTCCCTCTCTCTCTCTCACACACACACACAAGCACACACACACAAGCACACACACACTCTCTCCCTCTCCCCCCACACACACACGTATGAATCTATGGGATGAATTTGTATTTGCAGATACATTTATTTTGATCAAAAGGCAGTCAGTCAATGTGGTGTTTATAAATTCCTCCTTCAGGAATAAAACCAGTCTGACTCCAAACTAAAACACAAACAGATTCTAAACAAGGCCTCACACCTAACACACGTTGTCTGACCTAAAATGTCACCTCTTCTTTACACTGATAAACCTTTAGTTCTCTCAGGACTGTGACTTGAAAGGAATTTGGAGATTTATGGATACATATTAATCAATTAAAACCTTCTAACTGATTGAAGATTTATCAGCATCTTAGGTTTGTTTAATACATCCTCATCAGAGGTGTGAACCTTTGATCTTTTACTTATAAATTCTGTGCCTGGTACTCCCTTTCTCAGTAACACCTGAAGAAGGATTGAGGCCCTGAAAGCTTGTGTTTTCAAATAAATCTGTTGGACTATAACCTGGTGTCGTGTGATTTTTGACCATGTCCACCTCAGTCCAACACCAGCACCTCCACATCAAACAATAATTGGGTTAGTCTCAGGTTGGCAGCCTCTGGCCAGTGGGGTACCAGAAGAAGCAATGCTTGGGCCCCAGTTGTTTGCAACTTGTGTGACTGCTTTGGCTGTGGGGGTCAAACCTAATTTCTAAGTTTGCAGATGATATGAACTTGGTGGGCCTGAGAGTTGTGAGGAGGATGCAAAGAGACTTCAAGTGATGCACAATGGAGAAGTGAGTCTGCAAGAGGATGGAAAGTTGAATATAATATTAATAAATGTGTAGTTATCCACTTTGGTAGGAAGAATAAAGATACATAGTGTTCTTGAATAGTGAAAGATTGGAAAGTGTTGATGTACAAAGGGACCTAGATGTCTTTGTTCATAAGCCCCTGAAATTTAGCATGCAAGCATAGCAAGCAGTTCAGAAGTCAAGTGCTGTGTTAGTCTTTATTATAATAGGGTTTGCATACAGGAGCAAATAAGTCTTGCTTTAATTTACTAGAACACTGATGAGACTGCAGCCGGAATATTGAGTACAATTTTGGTCCCTTTTTCCGAAGAGGGACTGCAGCCAAGGTTCATGAGACTGATTCCTGGAATGGTGGGACTGTCCTTTGAGGAGATATTGAGGAGGTGAGGCCGGTATTATCTGGAGATTATAAGAATGAGAGGTAATCCAATAGCAGCTGACAAAATTCTTAAAAGATAGCCAGAGTAGATGCATGAACCATTCCCCTGACTGTTTGTCTCGAAGCAGGGGCACAGTCTCACAACTAAAGGCAGGCCATTTAGGACTGAGATGAGGAGTAACTTCTTAATTCAGATGGTGGCTAACATTTGGAATTCTATAACCAGAAAGCTATGGAATTTCAGTCATTAAGTCAGTTCAAAACAGAGATTGATAAATTTCTCATTATGAATGACATCAAAGGATATGGCGATGGAGTATTGAGGTGGATGATTAGCCATGATCTAGAATAACAAAGCAAGGTCCAAGGGCTGAATTACTTACTCCTACTCCAATATCTGAAAATTTGGTTTTTCAGGGTCAGTAAGATAGTTCAATTTTAATTCTAAATTCAATAGGCCATTAAGAGAACAGTTACAGCTCACTCAACAAAGTTTAATGTTATCCAGGATATTTACAGTGAGGATAGTAATGTTAGAGTAGAAGTTCTCATCAGTTCATAATTGCAGTACACTTGGCAGTCTCATTGACAGCAAAATCTGGATTTCAGCAATGTTCTGCACATATTCAAACTGCTGAAGTTGCGGGCAATTTCAACAGCATAATGACGGCCAATGCTTACAGTTTCACAGTCATTACCACAACAAAATCTAGACATAGAGTCATAAATTGTCCTTTCCTGAAGATTTAAAGCTTTTGAGCTATTTTAGCCACTCCATTTGCTTCATCTCATTTACCACATCTGAACTACTCACTCGGAGTATTCACTTGGGAAAACACAAACTTAAAATGGAGATGAGGGAGATATCGTGGTAATTTGTGGTCGTTTCATTTTGCAAAAAAAAAGGAAATTAACAGTTTCCTATTCATTAGCAGAAACTACATTCTTTGATGTAAAAATTTAACATTTTCTCTGGGCATCAGCTCAATGTATCTGTAGCATTTTAAACTTAACAAAAAAAACTTCACAGGCTCATATCATTTAATTTTTTTGTCTAAACACTGATGGAAAAATAAAGTTTTTCAAATGTAAGTGTAATTATTTTCAAACTTGCTTATAGTTAGTGTTATCAAATGGTTGTCTGGTATTTTGTTGATATTGTCTGAAACAATAATGCGTCCCAAACCTTAAATTACTTCCAGATGATATTGCATGTGCAATTTTGGCGCTTTAATAGTTTTACAGACTATTTAAAATAATTATTACTCAAAACATAAATGATCTGTCAGTTTTCACATTCATTCACATCTGCCACCAAGTGATTCACTTTTAACCATAACTACTCCAATAGACATCGAATAATGTTTCAGCTTCCTGTTGCTGACACAGATGAGCGCTAACAGAATATTTAGATAAACTGGTTCATATTTGTATAACCCTGAAGTTTGTTAGTTCACCAATTCACCAATGTCATAACACACTGTATTTCTTTCTTCTGTCTTAGAAAATATTTAAAGTAAATTCATGTGATCGAACATTGACCGACAACAGTTGCAGACATTTCCACCTCAGTGTGCTGCAAATAGCCAAACATTCAAAGTACAATTACAGTCTGCCAAGTTTTTCTGTGCCTGCTGCACTCATGGGCAAAAACTGCACAGACATGTCCTTGAATACATTCCTGTGATATACAATCTGTGGGGTTGCTCCAGGTTGCGCCAATCTGTCGAACAGCATACTAAAACTACCTTCAAGATTGTGCCTGTGGGTCTTTTTTCTTGCCATTTTCAGCCACACTATATATTTTACAAATTGGCATAACAGAACTGCAGAGATCATTAAATTTACAGTAAACTGAGAGCACTTCTAGTGCAGAAAGAATACTAATCAATGTTCCTCCAAAAGATGCATTTTTTATACCATGGCTAAGCCTCCAGGTTCTACTATTGCTTATACAATACAAAGCACCACTTTGTTCAACACAGATAATTTTCAGTAATACCTGCAGTTCAAATTCTAATTTTTTAACCATGGCCGAATTGTTTCCCAAATAGAATACAGCACTAATTTTTAAACTAATTTGCTGACCATTGACCTAAGTGTTGGTGAGTTTTTAGCAAATATTAAGCTAATTGAATAAGTGTTTAAAAATAATCCTTACAAAGATACAGAAAGGTGAAGCATGGTACAAAGGAAGGGGAATTTGCCACTCCATCTGCTCTGTTCCAACAATCTCTCTATTTTTGATATGCTGCTTTTGACGGGGTGAAAATTCACATTTTCCAATCACTATTAATTTTATTTTCTTCAGAAGAGCGTCAGTAACATCGGAAAGCAGCCTTGTATCTATAATATTGTAATTGAAATGCCTGCAAGATGGCAATTTCTGGTGTGTGTGCACCTCTAGGGATCATATGATTGCAGCAGACCAAGAAGAACATATATAAATGATTGAATTTCACTCCAGATATCCACATTTTCAAAACAAACAACAAAAATACATGCATTGTTTGTAAGTGAGAGTTAACTATGTTTCCCAAATATATCATGACTGTCCTCGTGCATTAACAGGTTGTTATTTTCACCAGTCTCTGCAAATGCATTGCACATACACTGTTTAAATCCTGCAGATCTGTTAATGGTACATGTGTGTGTGTTGTTGTTGATTATTCATCTGAATGATATTCCTTCTTCAGGGAGTATCATTCCCATGTACCTTGTTGTTCCATAACTGTTGTTGGGTTGCTGTGGACCTCTTGGTTTGATAGTTGATCTGTGGAGTATGTAGGTGATGAGTTTGCATCTTCCTGATCAGCCACCTGTAGTTGAGAAACAGCTTCTCCAAGCGTAACCTGCAAGGATGTACTTTAGCATCTCTCATCACAACTCCTTAAGGGTAATGATTTTGTTTCCTCTGTGCAATTTGCTATCTTTGGTTGTCAGTCTATGTAAGCCCAATTCATGTTGCAGCAACAGATGTATCTTTGAAGCCTTTTGGCCATTCTTCAATCGCTACCTCTTGCAATACTTGCACAATTGCATCTTGTTAGGTAGTTGCTTGTTTGGAGTAAGATGCATTCTGTTACATTTCATACTTGTGCTGAGTTGATGACTACCAGAAAATATTAGGCTGCTACTTCACATTAGTTTGGAAGATTCCTCTGCTTCCTACTTTGGGAGTGCTACTTTTGATAGCATCTGTGATGTACCTCTGCTTCTCTTGTTTGTATGACGTGTTCAAGTGGTATCTCCAGATTAACTGGTTGGAAACTGGGCCAATATTCTTTGAAGATGCATTGGAATAGAAAGTAGGAGCTTGAGTAAAATGTTATGAAGTAACTTGTCTTTGGATTTATTTGTTACCTTGTCTCTTCCAAGTCTGTATTGATGAAAATGTTCACAAGCAAAATACAGTAGCTAGTCACTCTTTCTCAGTCTAATCGTAGCATCATTCCACTTGTCTTAACATCCTAGATGCATATGCAACCATTTGTCCTTGTTGTATAAGTGTAGCTCTAAGTCCTGTCTCACAGGCAAATGGAATCAAACTATTTGGAATCAAACTGGTAAATTTGTCTCATTGACAAATTCAATAAGTTGCTTGCACTGTTTTTACATCTACATTGCTGCTACAGCTCTCACCTTTTTAGGATCGAGGTGAATGTCTTTACTCGACTTTGAGCATCTTTAATTTCTTTTTTGCTCAACTTCAGGATCATCCAGCAAACTCCATCTAACTGTTGCATTACATTGTGATTGTGATTGTTATTGTTATTAGCAATGGCTTCTTCTATTGTGCGGCCATATCAAAATAAAGCAGTTCATCAAAATAAGTACCATTCCAGAAATATCATAGAATCCGTACAGTGTGGAAGCAAACCATTCAGCACATCGAGTCCACACCGGCTTTCCAAAGAGCATCCGACACAGAGCCATCGCCATCCCCCTACCCTATCCCTGTAACCCTACATTTCCCAAGGCTAAGTCACCTTACATGCACATCCCTGTACACTGTGGGCAATTTAACATGGCCAATCCACCTAACGTACACATCTTTGGACCAGTGGAGGAAACTGGAGCATCCAGAGGAAACCCACGCAGACGTGGGGAGAATGTGCAAACTCTATGCAGACAGTTAACCGAATCCAGGTCCCTGGCGCTGTGATGCAGGAGTGCTAACCACTGAGCCACCATGCTGCCCAGATCACTATCTCATGTTTTCTTCGTTAATATCCCTCTGGAGATGTGGATGTGCCAAATGGTATCTGTAATGTCTGAAAAGGCATGCTCAGTATAATTAGAAAGCTGCTGCTTTCATTAAGCTTCATTTGCTAACAACCACCCTTTACATCTAAGGCTGTGAATATTTCTGCCTTTATACATTGTGGCAAAATTCCTTCGATGGTGGGCACAGGGCAGTGCAATCACTTCCAGGCTTGATTTAGATTGTTTAGGTTGATGCATGCTGTCGGCTTTCCCAAGCTGTTTCCAAGCAATCATGCTGCTAAATCATTCTGCATGAATCAGATCAGCCAGGATCTTTTTCAATGGTGGAGCAGTCTTGTGGGGCCAGAAGTTCCACGTCGGTTCCTCTTTCAAATGAGCCATTTTCTTGATTACTTCCTCCTTTTCCAGCTCTTCTATCTTGTCTTTCACGATGGCCTTGAGGACAGTTGGAACTTTGCTCAGCAGATGCTGAATTGGTCTTGCATTTACATCAAGATTGTATTGTCATGGAAGACATCCTGACCCTACAAACCCATCACTGTATTCCTCGAGGATTTGTTCCATGCTCAACAGTGAACTGCAACACTTCAAATCTCTTTTGGCTCATTGAGTGTTAGCTCTCCAAACTTTAGACTTGTTTCAGCTGGGATAAGTGCCTTTTGCTTGCCATCTGTGATCTGGAGCTCCAGATGTTTGTTCACATTATTGCTCACAGCTTGTAATGTAACCAGTCCTCTCGCTGTGCTACTAGTGCCATCACATAGACTTAACCTTAATTTCGGGGACTTCATTTTTGGACTGCCGTTTTGAGCCACTTTGCACATGTTTGTATGACATTGCATGATACACTGGCTGTGAGCCACTTTATTCTTTTCCTGAAATGCTCTTTCAGCAGTCCTCCCTCCAACAATCACAAACTCTTTGTCACCTATTGACCTGACTAAACCAACCTGTTGTATAGCATGGAGTGATTCATCAGAATCCTCAGCCGGAGGCTCTCTCCAGTTACTATCTGCACCTGCTTCTTCTGCACTCCTAGCCATAAACCTGCGTGAAAATTGGTTTAACTTCTTACAAGGACAACATTGCTTTCCCAATGCCTGACATACCTCCTTTTTGTTTGTATAATGTACTCTGCAGCGTTTTTATCCTGCCCTTTGTCGTTGATTTTTCTGGCCTTTGGGGCTGGTGAATCTATTAGCGTATTGCCAGACCCACTCTGTTCTGCCATGAATATGCTGTAGCTTCTGTTTTATAACTTCAGGGCATCTGCACACGTTACTTGCTTCCTAAGAGTTTCTCCTCTCTTCATAGATGTGTTCACACTACTTGTGCGATCCTGTTTTTAATTAGGAAAAAAAACAAAGTTGCTGGAAAAGCTCAGCAGGTCTGGCAGCATCTGTGGAGGAGAAAACAGAGTTAACGTTTCGGGTCCGGTGACCTTTCCTCAGAATACTGGACCTGAAACGTTAACTTTGTTTTCTCCTCCACAGATGCTGCCAGACCTGCTGAGCTTTTCCAGCAACTTTGTTTTTGTTCCTGATTTACAGCATCCGCAGTTCTTTTGGTTTCTGTTTTTAATTAGATTGCCTTTTAATTGCGCAAACTCTCAGGATTCAGCATTTATAAGTTTTGTTCACCTTCAAGGATTTTCAAATTTCTGAATTAAGTTTTTTTTTCTGTTCTTCAGAAGGTTTTAGGATTTCAATAACTTTTTTTTAACAGCCTTTAAACACTCAATCTCAGCTTCACTTTTGACTCCGCGTTCAGTATTCACAGGTGAACTGTCTCATTTCGATTGTATCCTATTGAAGTGACTGTAATGTGACCACTTCCAATGTGTGTGCATCCTAGTGGATGTCACATGACCATGTCAGACCAAAAAGGGCATTTATGCAGGAATGCATTTTAAACCAAATGTCTGTCTTGAAACACTACCACTTCCTCAGTCCTCTCTCTTCCTCTGCATCAAATTTAAAAATTAAATTAATATTTGGAACTGTTTCAAAGCAGCCATAATAGCACAAGAATCACAGATATATCCGCCATTTACACTGTACTGTACATACTGTCACATTTAGGAGGCATTTCCTTTCCACTGTGAGTTTGCCATGGCCTTGCTCGGGCAAGGCGAGAAGGGAAGTCCCAAGTATATACATCTTCAGAAAATTGTTGTTGTCTCTAAACTGATGTTCATCATTGGCTTACCTGTGAACAACCATAACAAGCTTCCCAGTGGTGTGGACATTTTCTACAAGATGAACAGAAAACTATTCAATATCAAGCTGGCTGAAATCCAAGAAGAAAATGATACAAACCTCAGTTATAAAACTTGGAATGACAATGTCATCTCTGTTGCCTCAGAAGAGAATCATCAAGGTTCACTTTCTGCCTTTGTGGAAGTATACCAAAGAATTAGTCTTGGCCTCAACCTCAAGAAGACTCTAATCCTTTACTAAGACACCCAAGGTCAAATTCTAGTCCATCCCTCCATGAAGATCAATGACAAAATCCTCCGACACATGAAACATTTCCCCAACCTGGGAAGTTACCTCTCATCTAAGGCTGATGCTGATGCAGAGATTCAACGTTCCACAACCATATTCAGCTGTATGGGTCGTTTAACACACTACATTAATAAATGGACATGAGAACCTGGAAAATTTCTGCACTTCTGAGTGTGACATAGTATGAGGAATAATTGGCAGGCTTGCATTTGTGTTCGTAACCTGACCATTATTTATAATGTGAAACCTGGTACATAATCAGCAATTTGACAGGCGCTTCATATTTTGTATTAAAAGTAGGCAAAAAATTCTGAATCGCTCACTAATGAGCAAACCAATTATTATTTTTCAGCCATCCATAAACATTACAGACTATGTTATTCTGAGTGCTTACTCTTTACGCTTTTGTAGTCAGTCTGTCTGCAAAATACAGAAAAATCATGATGTCCAAATTGCTTTTGTTTTAAAACATAGAACAGTACAGCACAGGAACAGGCCCACGATATTGTGCCGAATGTGACGCCAAATCAGACAAATCCCTTCTGCCTGTCCTTGGTCCATATTCCTCCAATCCTTGCATATTCATGTATTTATCTAAAAGTCCCTTGAACACCCTTATCGTATCTGCCTCCATCACCACCCCTGGCAGCACCTTCCAGACTCCTCCCACACTCTGTGTAAAAACTGGCTCTGCACATCTGCTTTGATCATTGCTCCTCATAGCTTAAATGCATGCCCCCTAGTATTAGACATTTCAACTTTGGGAAAAACATTCTGACCATCAACCCTGTCTATGTACCTCATAATTTTATAGCTCTCTAACAAGTCTCCCCCGAGCCTCCACGACTCCAGAAAAAAAAAAACGAAATTGTTCTAGCCTCTAATCCAGGCAGGGTCCTTGTAAGCCTCTTTTGCACCCTCTCCAAAACCTCCACATCCTTCCTGTAATGTGGTGATGAGAATTGAATGCAATACTCCAAATGTGGCCTACCAAAGTCTTATAAAGCTGCAACATGACATCCTGACACTTGCATTCAATTCCCAGACCAATAAATGCAAGCCTACTACATGCCTTCTTTACCACCCTATCTAATTCTGTGGTCATTTTCAGGGATCTATGGACTTGAATCCCAAGATCCCTCTGTACATCCATGCTATTTAAGGTCCTGCCATTAACTGTATACTTTTCCTTAACATTTGATCTCCCAAAGCGCAGCACATCACACTTACCCGGATTAAATTCCATCTGCTATTTTTCTGTCCATATCTGCAACTGATCTATATCCGACGCTATCCTTTGACAACCTTCGACACAATGCACAACTCCGCTGATCTTTGTATTGTCTGCAAAATTACTAACCAACCTATCTACATTTACATCCACGTCATTTACATATATCACAAACAGCAGGGGTCCCAATATGGATCCCTGCGGAATACCACTAGTCATGGACCTCCAACCAGAAAAACACACTTCCACCATTACCCTCTGCCTTCGATGGACAAGCCAATTCTGAACCCACACAGCCAAGTTACTGTTGATCCCATGCATCCCATGTTTTAAGCTTAAGAAAAATTAAGAGATGAAATAGAGCTGTGAAACTCGTTTCTTAGTGCCTGTGTCCTCCCACCATTCAGTGATACCTTCACTCAGAACTTTGTAATTAACTATTTTGAAGAACAGCAAATTACCATTAAATTTGAACCCCTCCTCTTGGTATACCTGCTGTAACATCACAGTTCACCAGTTTCGGCACACCTCATTTACTTTGAAGTCTGTTTCTTTTTTTATGCCATCTAATATTTTATAATTAATTGATTCTATATTGCAAAAAATGTTTCTTAGACAGTTCTTCAGATCTCAAATGTAAAAAAGATGAGCTCGGTATCCACAAACCATCCATTGTGCATTCATCTTTTTGGCTCATGTCTGTGTAATCTGAACAGTGCATTGTAATGCCATAGACTTGTCACTTTCCCCTTTGCAGCCTGGTCATGGAGCAGATTATTGCACTTATTGTAAAACTACCTAATCTATATCCCATCAAAATTAATGGGATGAACGTCAGCTGTATTTTTAAAATGAGTTGGCGATCCAGTCTGCCAACGCAGCAATACTAAAAATTCTGCAGCGTGATTGAACCAAATTGAAGCAAATTTCACTGCCACACAGTCTTTGCAGAAGATAATTATGTCAAACAGAATGTACCCACAATGACTTTTTTTTAAATTCATTCATGGGATGAAGACATTGCTGGCGAGGCCAGCATTTATTGCCCATCCCTAATCACCCAAAGGGCAGTCAAGAGTCAACCACACTGCTATGGGTCTGGAGTCATATGCAGGCCAGACCAAGTAAGAAAGGCAGTTTCTTTCCCTAAAGGATATTTGTGAACCAGTTGGGTTTTTCTGATAATCAACAATGGATTCACGGTCATCATTAAACAGTTAATATCAGATTTTTATTGGATTCAAATTCCACAATCTGCCATGCATCCCCAAAACATCACCAGGGGCTCTGGATTAACAATCCAGCGGTAATACACTAGGCCATCACATCCCCTAATTGTCTTATTATCTCCTAGTTTATTTTCATATGCGTCCTTATCACACACTGCTGTAGAATCAAAAATAAACCCACTGCTTAAAGAAACTTATTCAGTATGTACAGGCATTAATTTCTGATTGAATATCATGCTATGTGTTCATAGAAGAAGAAAATAAGTTCTGCAGGTCTGTAGAAGTCAATGAGTGGAACATGCCCATTTTCATTTATACTGATTTACGAAGTGGGATTCATGATGTTCTTCTGCCGTGGCTCACAATATCTTTCCGCATGCATTCTTCTGTTCTTCATCTTATTAATTATGGAGCCAGGGTCTTTGGTGCCCTTCTCGTGGAATCAAGCAGTAGGGAGAGGTGGAAGTGCCCACCACTTCTGAGACATTGCAGCATTCATGCCACTGGCACCATGTTTGAAAGCCAGACTGCACATCGCATCAGTCGCTGTGAGCCAGGAGCTGGTCCTCACGCTGTGATGCTCATCCATCATCACTGAGGATGTGGATCAGAAAGGAACGGGCTCTCGCTGATGGGGTGTTGGAGAGGAGGGCAGTGCCTTTTCCTATGCTGCCAGACACAGCCAGGCTCAACCTGGATAATGGCTCAGGATAGTTTGTATCCTGGGTTGAAACAAATGCCCAGGAGTGCCCAGCGAAGGTCACTGATCTTTTGTGTGTTGTGCCAGAGGAAGTGGTCTCCACAGTATTCTCTCACAATCACAGGCCATCGCTCAATTTAACTCTGCTAGTGCACATGCCTCTCACCAAGTCTATGCATTACAACTATTGCACACATCATATCTATTCAATCTCTTCCACCTACCCCATCCTGCAAACTACTAACCCTTCCGGCCATCTACACTTTGTGTTCATTCACTGGTGACACCTCACCGCCTTTTCTGCTCCTGCATCATTACTGACCGCACTTCCGTCCACTTGTACCACACTCTCTCCTGTTTGTATCATTGCAGGAAAATTTGTCCCAATCCTCAGACCGATATCTCCACAGACTGACTGACTTGTAAGCCCCACATTTATTACACTGAACTGCACAATTGCTGTGATCCAATCTCCAGACTGCAAGGACATGAATCCCTTGGGCCTTGGTCAGGCCAAGTATCTGACTGGCAGTGGCTAATCCCCAGAACTGAAGCCCTTGATGGACTGTGCTCATACCGCCAAATGAATTTGACTGCACTAAGGACTGATTCCCCTTTGCTTTTGCCTAGTAAACTACTGACACATGCTGCACGTGTGACATTGATGTGGCATAGTACTACATCCGCTCCCTTGACTGGTCAATGCTCCCGACCGAACACCAATGCAAGCCACAGAGGCTGGCAGCCTGTAACTGAACACTGAAGACTCTGTGGACCAAAAAGACCTCCAAGTAAGCACAAAGTTAATGACTGCTAAGAAAGCAAGCTCAGAGCCGTAAGGTGCATCCTGTGTAGCTGCATGAGATGAGTGTTTGTCTCTGTAAGCAAAATGATCTGCAGAAGCATGCAAGTCGGAAGTGTGCCAGAGCTCCCAAGTAAAGTGTTGAAAGACTGAAGTTGTGTAAGAGTGGTCATAACAATGTGATGAAACTACCAGTTTGCTGCTACCAACATGCATGGATGGAGAGACAAGGATGATAATATCCATGGAGAATGCAGGGACATTTTACTGAAGACACAGGTACCTGATGGCCAGGACAAGAAACTACTGAGCAGTTACTTGTTTTGCTTTACGTGATGTGAACTTATGCCATGTAGTTTCTTCAGAAAGGTGAAGAGAATTGGAAATGATGTATAAATAAGGCGCGTTCGGCAGTTAATGACATGCAAATGCATGGAAGTAAGGTAGTTACCGATCAATAATAAGATTCTGAAGCCAGTAAATAAAGTGTAAGAGGAAAATTGGAATACTTTTTCATTTTTGCTCTATTTTCCCACATGTGCATGCAATATCAGAGAAAGGAAAATTCGTCCGAGTGCTTCAACTTGTTGGCACTGCGGATACCATTGTGAAGTTCAAAGTAGAACAGAACTAAATTTTCAGTTATTGTACAGAAAACGGGAGGGAAATAAATTGTAATGAAACTTCACAATGCTAAACTAATAAAGCGATAAATTATTAGATTTTTACAAGCCAATCCAATCATTAAGAAAAAAGAATATGTGGATTTTAGAATGTAGGCTGCTGGAAATACAAGAACAGTGATGCGAGGAAAGAAAGTGTTTCTGCTATTTTGTGCCAGTTAATAGGAAAAACAAATGAGACCATTCTGTACTAAATAAACACTGAAGGATTATCTACAACAAAATTTGAATAATTAAATTCAGCTCATTGTGAAGCATTATTTATAGAATTAAGACTTGTGTATACCATGAGCCTTCTAATCTGCACTACATATCACTACATATCACACTGTAATTGGTCTTAATTCAGTCACTCGACAGAGCATCTAGACATAAATTTTATTTTCCTTTAAATAAGGATATAGATAGGACACTGTTTCATGCTCAAGATGTGTGGTATTAAATTTCACATTCCCCTAGGCTTTTACAAACCCATTGCTTTTACTACAGATTTATTAAAATCCTTTTAGATTATATGCACTTTGTCCCATTGATTGTCCTGGAAGTTAAATGCTGTTTTCACAGTTCCTCATGTGTGAATGTATGTTTGTCCCTATAATAAATCACAGCAGTTTTGTTTAGCCAATGAATCTCTTCTAAAGTTTTCAAATCAACGTTTGAAAGCCAGGGAAGTGGTGATTGACCTAGAAAGAAAATACTTCTCCTAATGACCCATGCGTTAGAAGAATTCATGCAAACAAATTCGAAAAATGCAAGGCAGACGGTAGAATGGGCGGTAATTCAGCAAGTCAATTGGCTCTCCTTTGTCTGAATTGCTTGGTACCTCCTCAAGGAATTCTAAAAGATTTGCCAGACATGACCTCTGCTTGACAAAGCCATGCTGACTCAGCCCTACTTCTCCATGCATTTCCAAGTTTTCTGCTATCTCATTCCTAATAATGGACTCTAAAATCTTAACAATGATCGAGGTCAGGCTAAACAGCCTATAGAGTCCGAGATAGTAGGAACTGCAGATGCTGGAGAATCCGAGACAACAAGGTGCAGGGCTGGATGAACACAGCAGGCCAAGCAGCATCATAGGAGCCTATAGAGTCCTGTCTTTGATTCCTCCCCTACTTAAACACGGGTGTTACATTAGCCATTTTCCTGTCATCTGGGACCCTCTCTTACTCCAATGATTCCTGAAAGATCACCATCAATGCCTTTACAATCTCCTCACTATGTCCTTCAGAATGCTGGGGTATAGTCCATCTGGTCTGGATGATTTATCCATCTTCAGACCTTTCAGCTTCCCCAGCACCTTCTCCTTGGTGATGGCTGTGATATTCACCTTAACTCTCTTGGAATTCTGGGATACTGCTGGTATTGGCACAATTTGTTGTTGATTCTAATGATTGTGGTTTAAATTGATGTGATCTACATGGACACCGGCAACATACCAGATCTCTGATGTGATGGAGAACTACTCACTAAATGATTAGACAAGTTCACAAAGAAATAAGATGGAGAGAGACTTCTCTTCCAACGACTGATCATAACTCTTTCTACAAACTACTTTTACAGAATTACTAGTAGCTGTACACAGATCTGAAACCAAATCATGTAGGCCATTCTCTGTAGACAATTGTATAGGACCTAAAGAGTGTTATAGCAATAAATTAAGAATTGCAGGCTTAAAAAGCCCACAACATTCTTTGTGTTGTCTGGAACATTCCTTCAAGCGAGATTTGTATAAAGTAAAGTATCTGTTCTGAGACTTAAACAGCAACTAACTGGTTGAGATTTTTTAAAATTTCTATGCAGTGTTTTACTGCATGATTACAATGTTTTAGCATTACGGCTGTGAAATTTCATAAAATTGTTTTGTTTTAGGACTGTTCCTTTCAGTTGAGGTAGCAATGATGGTATCACAGGACCTTCTTTCAATTCTGCCTAATGACAGGCCTGCAGGATGTGGCTGTTAAAGATTAAAGGAAAGTCAGTGTTGTTTTCTGGAAAGAAAGTGCAAAGTTTGGATAAATGTTAGCAACTTTTGTATTTACTGCGGTTGGACCTGCAGTTTCCAAACTCCAAGTGAAGTGTTGAGAATGGCTGGCTATTAACAGTTATGAGTTAAACTATCCATTTAAATATAAGATGCAATAGAGTTAGAGTCTAACAGATAGCTAACACTCATTCCTACCTGGATACAAGGTCCATGTGATGCACATTGTCATGAGGATGAGCTTTGAGAGGGTAAGGGTTTCTAAGATATTCTGAAGACTCATAGTCACAGGCAGTCGACCAAAATCTGGGGAAGAGAGAGCAGTTGGAGCCTGAAAGACCCAATGGTTCACTATGCATTAATGCCTAAATTGAAATGACAAAATGTATGAGTATTTGAAATTAAGCTGGACTAGCTTACATGAGAGGGAGAATTGCCAGGAAAAGCTGTCGCCCATGAACAATACTTCTGTGCTTAAAGATTGTCAGGCTGGGAAGGGAAAGGAATGAAAGGTAAGCCCTCGGGAGCTAAGAATCACTTTCAAGTAGGTCTCGAAATCGAAGAACCATTTAAAGACATTGTAAAAATATCTCTACGAAGTGGTTTTTTCAGTTGAATTCAAACTAAAGAGAAATATTCTGTTCTACACATAATAAAGTATGTTTCCTGTTAAAGTAGTGCTTGTCAAAGTGCTTTTAGTTTGTGACATTAAAAGGGGAAATCTTGTGTCATCCTTTCAACTGTCAGATGGAAGTTTATGAGGATTGTAAAAGTAGTCAGCTTTGACTGACTCATAAGACAGTGAGCATAAATTTGACAAATAGTTTTTTTACTGTTTGAAGAAATGGCCAAGGATCAATTTTCAGAAAGCTGACATGATTTGAATAATTGGTACCAAAACAGGGAACAAACAGCTCATCCAATTTTGAGGTTGTGCGTGTGTATACAGGTTACTTACAACATATTAATTCATATCTTTGATGTAATCAAGAGGTGAAGGGGCTCGTGCCTGGCCATGGCATGTGGCAGAGCACTTAACAAGAAGCTCTGTAAAGTTGGACACTTCCTTAATTCCTTCATTTTTCTGCCTTTATATTCTATGTTTTGGTTATTTTTCGGTGTTTTAAGATAGTAACAGAGAGTGACAACATTTTACAATACTTTTCACTGTATTTTGTGACAAAATACACATGACAATAAATAAATCAAATAAATCAGATTTGATTCTAAAAGACATTCTTTTCAAATTGATGTTTTGTACATTCAGCAGGCAAAGGCTGTTGTTGATTTAATAACATTTGCAAAACCTTCTCAAAGTCCGTTAAACTCACTGCAGCAATATCAATGCTCTCTGTTATAAATCTATATCGATGAGGCGAGCTGACTGGGTTCTTTTGACATATGGGTCAATGCCGAAATGTTAGAAAAGCTGAAAGAGGACACTTCCAATGTCCCCTCATGTACACTAAATGAAAGGCTTTGGCCTGGCAGTTCAATGAGCCACGGGGAGCTCAGAGAGTATAATGTTAAAATGATAACATATTATTTAAATGCAATTCTAAATGTCACATAAACTCCTGGAAAAATATTCTGCATGCAGGTAATATTTGCTCTTGAATGTGTTGCCCTCCCTGTGCCTGAATTCCCTGAGTTGCTATCTGCTGTAGTATTTTTAACAATATGCATGCACTAAATGTGACAAGATTATAAACCTGCTCTTTTAACCATAGTTAAATTCCCTTGTATCCAACATAGAATAATGATGAAAACTGAAAGAACTGTGGATGCTGTAAATCAGAAACAAAAACAGAAATTGCTGGAAAACCCCAGCAGGTCTGGCAGCAACTGTGGAGAGAAATCAGAGTTAACATTTTGGTCAAGTGACCTTTCCTCAGAAGTTGAATAATGATGCCTCATCAACCTATGGAATAGACCTTTAGAGAAGCTGGAGTAAAAAACCCTGTTGTCACTTATAAACGTATGGATGTTGATAAGGAGAACTTAGGAAGACATTAAAGTAACATGGCTGAAAATAAAATACATAACATGTTCAGAATATCTTGGATTTTGTTCAAAAATTCTTCATTGTCTCAATATTAAATTTTTACAAACCTTTTAGAATATATTTTCCGGGGAACTTACACCAAGTGTACTACTAATGCAAAGCAGTATCATTTTTGGAATATTTCAATTGGACATTAATGATCAAACTAATCTCAAAGCAAAGGAGAGTGCCATCCCTTCAGCAGAGAAAACCTCAGTATTTGCAGGGATTCCAGTGGTATTTTGGAATTCATTCACAAGAAACCATCTGAAGTGAGGAAATCTTCCATAAGTATTTAACTGTTTGAAGGGGTCATCAGGCATGCATCAATATTTGCATTTTTTCCCAGAAATATTATTTACAAGGAATCTCCTTTGTATATAAATATTTGAGTTATGAACCTGAAGTTTGTCAGTATTTTCAGAGTGTGTGTCGCATGTTTAAGTCTCAGTATTACAACTCTAACTTGCTATGCAATGTACTGCATTCACGAGAAAGGGCTGGAGTGACATTTTGTTTGAAATTTAGTCTCTTGCTCTTTCTGTTTAAATTGAGTGTTGTCTCTGACTGTAGTCTGTCTGTGCCACATGTTATTTTCTGGTCAAAAGGGAGGACAATTGACCTTCTCTCTTGTATCCATCAATAACTGCCAAAGTGTTTCATTGAGATTGGATGAAGGCGACTAGCCTCTATCATTCCCCCCTCCCTAACGTAAGTGCTTTGCCTCGTATTCTTACATTCTGGACAACCCAACTTGAACTGTGAACTCAGACTTTCAGAAATAAATTCAAGTTGTTATCCTGCCTTTCTATCATATATCGTTGGTACACTATTCTACTTTCCGCAATAGACTAATTTCTTTAAATGTGACTACTTGTGTACTATTAAACAGTAATCTATTTGCATTAGATAATTAAGTATTTGATGATCTAGTTTAGCATTTTCCCTTTGAATTGATAAACGTTACAGGATCATACAAGTTTTTGCTAATAATATTTCTATGGCTTTCTAGATTTTTCAGAGAGACTGAAAATTGATTTACTCGAACAACCCTTACCAATGTTAACCCTTTATGTGCTATAAGTGGACATTTCAATGGTTCAATGTTGAAATTATAATTGCACAACTTGCCAATCCTCTTCCCTGACTTTTACTATTAGTTCTGCTGCTGAAACCTGCGAAGTGGTCTATTTGACTGGGGGCAATAGCGAGGTCAAGTTAGTCACTTATGGTTTAACCAGTTGCTCAGTATTTGAAAATTTCCTGCTTCAGAGAAATTCAAAAGTTGACAGAGATTCTTTCTTCTCATGCCAGCAATGGAATAAACCATTTCAATTCAGAAACCTAACTATATAATTTCTATACATGTGATTTTCTGTATTTGAATGGATGTTTGAATTTCATTTGCATTGCCTATCCCATTGTTTTGCAGTTCTGCAATATCCCCTCTAACTCTAATACACCTTTGCTCTGTTATACACCTTTTTAGAGTATTCATCAGCCTGATTTTCTGATTACAAAAACAGCAGAAAGAGGATAGTTGAGAAGGAAAATTTGTGAATTCTAAGTCAAAATGCATGCTACCTGTACTGTTGTAGGATTTCTAAACAAACAAATTGTAGTAAATAAGATTTTTGTTACGGTCACTGAAAGATGAAGAAGAGTTTTAGAAGAAGGAGCCCTAATGTCAGATCTGTTTTATAAGCAAAGGTAAAGACACTGGATTCTTCAGCCTTAAAAGAAGGTGTGCAAGATGTGTCTCTGCAAAGATTATGATGGTCCACAGTAAAAAAAGATATACACATAGAAAATTACATGACAAGGACATGGTTGCACAGGTTCCTATTGGTAGAAGACAAATTAAGGATTGGTGTTTTCCTTAACTGAGTTCTTCTTCATATAAAGAATGATGAACATCTGGAAGTAACTGCTGGATCAAGTAGAGAAGGTAAAATGGGATTTTATGATATTGCTGAGTGGCTGTAGTAGGACGAGCCCAATGGTTTCCCTCATTTATCATGATTTGTGATCTGTGTATGCATTTTCTTCACAAAAACTGCTGCATTTCTAAGAAAGCCCAAGTACATATATCACATATAAGCACAAGTAACATGGATAGCTGAACTGGAATTGTTTGAAATCAACTTGCTGTGGGCCCCATATTTGAAGGCCTAACACTTATGGAAAAGATACATGTTCTGTATGAAATTTAGAAATTTATTCTGAGCTGGCGAACAGTCAGCTTTCGGCCTTCTGAGTAGAAAATAGTTGGGAATTGCTAATTTACATCTCTTACATTCTTCCCATTAGAATACGATCAGTGCTGCAGATCAAAGGTTTTTACAAAAATGACACCAAATTATAGTCTAACAGGTTTATTTGAAATCACAAGCTTTCAGAGCGCTGCCAACTCACCTGACAAAGGGGCAGTGCTCCAAAAACTTGTGATTTCAAATAAACCTGTTGGACTATAACCTGGTGTTGTGTGTCTTCAGACATTTTACAAAAATAAATGGCTATTTTATGCATTCGAGAAAGCCTGTGTCGGCACAGTATGAGAAGGGACAAGTGAAATATATTACCATGGCTGTGTGAAGTCATATTGCTTCAACTTCATTTACCAGCACTGCATCAAGAACTTAATGACTTCCTTGAAACTTAGAGCTAATTGTGTCACAAAAAGCTATTGAGAAAACCAAAACTTGTGAGACGCAACAGTATCTGTTGACATGTGAGTGACTAATATCACAGTTTTAAAAGTGGCATCTGGATGGTTAGAAGACATATATCGCTCTGGATTTATTTTAAAAAAAGAAGAAAAAACAGTTGCATCTTATGTTTCTTACAGTAGTTTATTTCAAAATGATAGTTTCTGGAAAATATGACCAAACATTCAGTCCTGAGAGCCAGTTTGACATGCTATTTGATAATGCCTGATCTATACCACAATTCCATTTATCTACATTAGCTCCCTTGACTAATTTACCAAGCAAAACTCTTTCAACCTCATCTCATTCCTCAGAAACCTACCATCAATCTCTCTGACTTCACCAACTGTTCCCTCCCTCACAAATTCTGCCTCTTTATACCAATGGAACAGTATCCATCATTATCTCTGTCTCAACCTATCTACCAATGAAACCATCCTACATCTCTTTATAATGTCTGAAATCCATTATTCCAATGATTTCCTGAGCAGCGCTGTAATCTCCATAAACTTCAGTCATTCAGCTGATATTTGTCCATAAAACCAAACACTCCATTTTTTTCTACAGATCTTCCAGTGCCTCAAGTTGAAAGGTCTCATTTTTGTATGTTCCTTAAATAGGCTCTTCCTTCGATGTTTCTTTAGCCTTGTTCAGCCTTATGATCTTAACCCACTTACTAACTGCTGTCTTATTCTCATTCCTGTGTCTTATCCATCTTACCCTACCTTTGCCTCACCATTAGTGATCTTGTTTTTAGTCATCTGGACTCTGCATTCTGGAATTGGCCTCTATTAACACATCAGCATCACCACAACCCCTCCACACTTAGGATCCTTCTTAAAATCCAGCCCCTTGTTCAGTCTATTCTCAGCCACTCCTAACATCTTTGAGATAATATTGATTATCCTTGTGAACACCATGCAGCATTTTCCTACATTAAGGGCTTTGTGTAATTGCAAATTGTACTGGTTATGCTTGCTGCTGCATGGCAAGGGAGGAAAGGTATGAGCAGCGCAGGCTGTTTTTTTCAGTTCTGTTTTGTGTTACACTTTGGTGCTAATAATTACTCTCTTCCAATTTAACTAATGGAGTTGCACATTCTTCCAGACCATCCCCAGAGTGTTAATTCATACCAGCAGTTACAAACACGTTTTGTAAAAGTTTATATCAGCTCACTCATGGACCATTTCTTGGACACAGGAAAGACACATGTCTTAGCATAAGTGATGGCTTCATGACAGATGAACACCCTGAGGCCCACTGTGAGGACACTGATCCCACACAGCTTCGTTATTACATTGACTGCGAGGACTCCCTTCCCAGACTGCTTCACTGTGACACAGACTGCGAGGACACCCGTCCCAGAATGCTCCACTATTACACCAGCAGTGAGGACACCCTTCCCAGAATGCTTCATCATGACACTGATTCTAGAATGCTTCAAGGCAATGCTGACTGCACAGACACTCTTATCATACTTCAGGGCATTTTGCAAGAAAATCAATTTGAGGGGGCAACATCTGCAGTATTGCAAGGCACAGAGTATGGCAGCCTTAACTTGTTAATGAACATAGCCATGGACTAAGAACCAGTACAAGCTACAACAATTCAGCTCTGAATGTCCTGCAAGCCAGAGGCTGATGGCCTCTAAATTCCCACAAAGTGAGTGAGCACTTGGAAATGAAGCAAAGAGCCAAATGATGAGCCCTCTTTAGATACATTTGCTGTGTGTGTCCCTGCACACAGTGACCTGGCAGAGGTGTCATTCTCTGAGCTCCACGTTAATATTCTATTGGGCTAAAATGGTGTGAGAGTTGTTTTAAGTGCAGACATGATGTGAGGTTGAGGTTTTGCCAAAACCAACTTGCATGAGTGAAGCATTGAAGTTCTCTCCACGGGGCATGCAAGTGGACATTGTTGGCACACCTGTACTAAGCATGAATATGGTGCAACCACCTGGAATCCACCCCTATTGGCATGTTTGGAATTTGTGCTATCTAGTTTCTTGGTGAAAGATAGGGAAATTGGGAATGGCATATAAATGAGGCATGTTGGGTTAATAATGCAATGACATAAGACAGTTACAGCTTCAGCAGCAACATACTACAAGCTCAAGAACAGCTCCTTCCCCTCTGTTATTATACTTCTGGATGGACCCCTCAAATAATAAATTTAATGCTGATCTTTCTTTTTGTGCACCTTCTCTGCAGCCGTAACTTTATGTTCCTCGCTCTGTTCAGTCACCGTACGATCTTTATATGTTGCGATCTACGTATACCGCATGCAAAACAGAACTTTTCACTGGACTTAGGAACATGTGACAGTGATAAACCAAATCAAATCAAATCAAATCAAAATACTGAAGTCACCTTTTGAAGTTTTAGGTGAAAATCTGGACATTTTTTCTATATATCAATATTTTGATCTTTTCATTCTTGTATTTCCCAAACTTTGTCATTGGCCACACTACATGAGGGAATGGAACATTTCACCCTGTACTTCTGATAAAGAGGTTTCACAAGTTACATTTTTGGAGCAGACGGAAAGACACCTCCAGACAGTGTCAAAACTCTGCCTAAGAGTACATCGGTAGGCCAAAATATTTGGTTGGCCTCAATCCCTCTGTTGGGTGTGCTGAGCCAGAATTTCATGGCAGGGCTTTGTCTGTACTTCATCTGGAGTGAAACAGTGGAGATCTGCTACTAGAAGCACTAAACCACAAAGAGCCCATTTCTCTAAACCTCCAAAGTCTTTTCTTCAGTAAACACAAAACATTCCAGGCCTGCATCGTTTTCAAATCTTCACCACAGGGAAAAGCAAGTGTGATCAAAGCACTCGCGAACTTTTACGATCTAAGAACAGGTGTTGAATAATAATCGTTTGAACTTAAGGGAAACATGTCATTTGTCTTTTCCTGACAGTTGGATCATTCAGAGGTTAAGGCAAGTTTTTGTTATTAAAACATGCTACCTTTATTGATTTTGAAAGGTGAAAACTTGGGAACCGTTCCTACAATTTCTGCTCCATCTGTAACAGTACACCTCTGGAACCTCTGCTAATCCTACTATCTCATAACTTTCTCACTTTGCCTGACTCTCCTGCTTTTCTTATGTTTCATTTTTGGTCATCTCCCTTCACTCACCTCTCTCTTTAGCCATGTCTTCCCATATATTTCTCCGTAACTCCATCATCTTCATCTTCTTTGTAAAGTACATTGGAACTTTGGGCCAAATTTTCCCAGGAGTGGCAGTCTCACTTAGATTGCCACTCTTGCCCTCATTTTATGTGTAACAAGGGAGCTCTACATTTCTGTGAGGAGATTCTGCTTAGATCTCCCTTAGAAGTATAGAGCCATTCTGACAATTCTCCCATAGCACAGAACTATCCGATGGAGGTAAATCCGATGGAGAAAGTGAAGTCGCATGTGGTCCAGGGTGTACTAGCTAGATGGATAGAGAACTGGCTGGGCAACAGGAGACAGAGAGTTGTAGTGGAAGAGAGTTTCTCAAAATGGAGAACTGTGACCAGTGGTGTTCCACAGGGATCCGTTTTGGGACCACTGTTGTTTGTGATATACATAAATGATCTGGAGGAAGGTATAGATGGTCTGATTAGTAAGTTTGCAGATGGCACTAAGATTGGTGGAGTAGCAGCTAGTGAAGGGGACTGTCGGAGAATGCAGCAGAATATAGATAGGAGTTGGGCGGAGAAATGGCAGATGGAGTTCAATCCAGGCAAATGCGAGGTGAAGCATTTTGGAAGATCCAATTCAAGAGCGAACTATACGGTAAATGGAAAAGCCCTGGGGAAAATTGATGCACAGAGAGATCTGGGTGTTCAGGTCCATTGTACCCTGAAGATGGCAATGCTAGTCAATAGAGTGGTCAAGAAGGCATATGGCATGCTTTCATTCATTGGACGGGGTATCGAGTACAAGAGTTGGCAGGTCATGTTACAGTTGTATAGGACTTTGGTTCGACCACATTTGGAATACTGCATACAGTTCTGGTCACCACATTACCAAAGGATGTGAATGCTTTGGAGAGGGTGCAGAGGAGATTCACCAGGATGTTGCCTGGTATGGAGGGTGCTAGCAATGAAGAGAGGTTGAGTAGATTAGGATTATTTACATTAGAAAGACGGAGGTTGAGGGGGGACCTGATTGAGGTCTACAAAATCATGAGAGGTATAGACAGGGTGGATAGCAAGAAGCTTTTTCCCAGAGTGGGGGACTCATTTACTAGGGGTCACAATTTCAAGGTGAGAGGGGAAAAGTTTAAGGCAGATATGCGTGGAAAGTTCTTTGCGCAGAGGGTGGTGGGTGCCTGGAACACGTTGCCAGTGGAGGTGGTAGAGGCAGGCACAATAGCGTCATTTAAGATGTATCTAGACAGATACGTGAATGGACAGGGAGCAGAGGGATACAGATTCTTGGAAAATAGGCGACAGGTTTAGACAGAGGATCTGGATCGGCGCAGGCTTGGAGGGCCAAAGGGCCTGTTCTCTGTGCTGTAATGTTCTTTGTTCTTTGTTCTTTTCACAGCAGTCAGCTGCCATCTTCTGAAATTCAAAATTCCTGGCAGCTACTTTGACAGCTGCTGTCAAATCATTAATACATAAACTAAATGTGATATTAGGGTGCTGGGAGGGTAGTGTGCAATGTGGGTAGAGTGTCAGATCAGTGGGGTCCCAACTGGGTAGGGTATAGGGTGCATTTGACATGATGACAGATTAGTAGACTGTCAGTTGGGTGAGGTTCCGGGTAAGTAGGGTGCCAATAGGGGTGGGGGAGGTTGCCAGGAGTAGGCAGTGTGCCAGAATACCATCTAAATCAAGTCCCAGATGGGTAGAGAGCCGAGGGTAGGATGCTTTTGAGTAGGGTTGGAGTGCCACTCAAGTAAGGTGCCAGATGAATAGGATAACATGTGGGAAGGGGTTAGGGTGCTAAATGGGCAGAGCGCACAGTGGAAAAGGTAAGTGTTGCTGCGTTTAGACCAGGTCAGACTGGGTGGGGAATAGCAGGTCAGGTTGGTGGTGCCCAACAGTGGGGTAGCGTCATAGGTCTGCTAGGGGGAGAGGGGCTGTATAAGTGGGGTATCTCTTCCAGCAAAGAGTGGGTCAGGTCCTGGTGGGCATCAGATCAGGATTTGAGAGTTGTAAAATGTCTGGATGGGGGCGAGTTGAGGGTCTGCGAGCTAAGTATGGAGTCAATTGAATGGTTACTTCGGAGTTAGAATACATAACTAATAAGTGTTTATTAGACTAACGTTTACAGATTTACTATTTACTTAATTACTTTGGAACCCTCCAATATCTCCGATTTAAATGAAGATTATAGGAGGGCTCCAGGTGTAGAGGCATTGCCCAGAAAATGAATTCAGTTCAGGACAATCCCTTCAGTGTCGACAATGGTGGGGATTCCACAGGGAGAATCCAGGCCAGTTTTTCTTCTTAAAGATGTCCTTTGGATACAGGCACAATTCAAGTCCCTCTGGGGGTGGTCTTGAGAATCATCAGGAAAACAGTCTAAAAAATAGCACGAGCAGGTGACCCTGTTTTAACATAAGGGGAATTATTTATGTATCAAGAATAAACTACAAAAGTCTTAAATGTTGAACGAAAGATGGTTTGTTTTCAGTTTGGTCATTAATGGCATTTACCTATTTACTTGCTATTGGCAGTGTTGCTTTTACATACATGACATCCATTGATTCGACCCATTCAACACCACGTTATACTGAAAGCTGGAAATTCCTGGGACACTTCAGAATTTTGAAATTCACAGCTGTTAGTTTTGCTTTTCTTCTGCTATTCCTGACACACAGTGGAATGACAATGTTCCAGTTCATGCGCAGTTTCTGTGATACATTTCAGTCTTTAATTGTCTACTTCCTAATGGGAATTTACTGGTGATAGCAGGAGTAAAAATAGAATTTGTTCCAAGTTTCGAATTCTAAGGAACTATCAAGCACTTATGAAAATTTGAACTGATATTAGCGTGCAAAAAATAGAGGGATTGGTGCTGAGATCATGGTTTCCAGTTTCCTAGTGTGAATTCAAAGCCTGTGAACAGAGACGTTGGGATTTTCGGGGAACTAGTCATTCCTGTAGATTTTGTTCATGTCTCTCAAAATTATTTGGGTTTGTAAAAATACAAAATTGTCAAAGGTCTTCCATATGTTCATATCATTATCTTTAAGACAGGAATATTTCCTCAATACAACAGTGGTTTTTATAGTTTGCCACTCAAAAGTAACTACATTGCTGGACAAGTGAAAATGAATATTTGGTTTAACAATTTCCAGTCAATCAGCAGTAGCTGCTAATCCTTTCATTATCAGAGTTGAGATGTTAAGCTTCTTCACTTGCATCTATATAATTCAAAGTAAGATTGATTGGCCAATTAATTGCATTTTGTATCTGAATATAATCTTTAATCAAGTAAGGTTTCCAAAACTGCGGTAAAACAAAACATTTATAAGGGATTGTGTTATTTAGTCAATCAGAAATGCAGATAGAATTTGTGTGTCATAAAAGGCAACATAACATTCAAGATGAATATTTCAAAATAGAGTGGCATGAATTAATTACATGATACTTATTTCTTATTTTTCTGAAGAAGGGTCACTGAACTCAAAGTTAACTCTTCTTTCTCCCCACCAACGCTGCCATACCTTTCTCTAGCAATTTTTGTTTTTCGTACTACTTTCTCATTGGCTGTGAGTTGAAAGAGAATCTGCTTGCTTTTGCTTGAGCCTCCTCACATCTTTGAAAAGAGCACCTTGAAATAGCTCTCCGGACTATACTGTCCCATAAAAAATTAAATTAAAAACTCTATAACTGGATGTCTACCTTGCAAATTTAGTAGTTTTATCACCTCTGGCTGAGAAGTTTTGTGTTTTTGAAGTTATGGTGTGCGCTGACATTCCATGTGTACCACGACATTCCACGTGGTACTGAGGGAGCTCTGCATTGACAGAGATAACATTCTTCAGATAAGGTGATAAACCATCTGCCTGTTGACTTGAATGTTAAAGATACCATTAACATGTTAGACGGATATAAGGTTCTCCTGTGTTCACTTCCTCACCTAACTGCACAAACAAATAGAAAATTCACTGTACATTGCTATTTGTGGGATCTTGGTGCAGAATAGCAAGCACATCACCTCACCTCAAAATTATTTATTGTGTTCGGGATTTTATGCTATTTTCAAAATATTGAGATGCTATATAGATGCATGTAGTACTTACAACGTGAATGTTCAGAGCAAATTATGTAAATTCTAGTACAATTGCTCTTGTGTCAGACAGCGGAATTTGAATTTAGAATCATACAAAACACAATTGTTTGTTTGCAAATAAAAAAACTCTCCCAAATTTGAGGCATAAGATTTTAATTCAATATAAACACGTATTTATGCTTGCAATGTGCTTTGCAAATCGCCAAGGTTACCTTGCCAAACTTCAAAGAGTAAATCCATTTGGAACAAAACTAAGAGCTCACAGGTTGGACTAGTATTTCATGAGCTGTAGTAAGTACTGATTATTTTTTTGTTGAAATCGTAGAGGTCTACAGTGCAGAAAAAGGCCCTTCAGCCTATCCAGCCTGCAGCAATCCAAACCACTCACTTAAATATTCTAATCCTATTTTTTAAGCACTTGGCCCAAAGCCCTGTCTGACTTGGCATCACATGTGTACATCTAGCTACTACTTAAATGTTATGAGGGTCTTTGCCTCGCCCACCCTGACAGGCAGTGAGTTCCAGACTCCCAACACTGTCTTAACGAAAGTTTTTTTCCTCGCATCTCCTCTGCCTTTTATCTTAAATCTATATTGGCTGGTCATTGATCCCTACATCGAGGTGAAAAGTACCTTCATGTCTACGCTATCTATGCAGCTCATAAATTTATACATTTCAATCATGCCTTCCCTCAGTCTCATCTGCTCCAAGGAAAACAAGCTCAGTCTCGCCAATCTCCTTTCATAGCTAAAACTCTCCAGCGCAGGCCACATCCTGACAAATGTCCTCCAGACCCTTGCCAGTAAAATCACATCCTTTGTATAATGTGAATTCTGGAAGTGCACACAATGTTCCAGCTGTGGCCTAACCAACTTTTGTACACTTCAGCATAACTTCTCTGCTCCTAAACTCAGCGAATAAAGGCAAGTATCCCACACAGTATATTTTCTTAACTAGTTTATCTACATGTCATAGGATCATGTATTCCCTTGCCTTGTTCGGCCTGCCTGAGGGCATCACCTCACTCTTATCTCGATTAAATTTCATTTGCCACTGATCAGCCCATCTGATCTGCCCGTCTATATTTTTCTGTGATTTAAAGCTATCGTCCTCAACCAATTTTCACATCATCCGCTAACTTACTGTTCAACCATCCTACATTCAGCTCTAACTAATTTATATACAGTATAAACAGCAAGGGGCCCAACACTAACCCCTGCAGAACCCCACTGGTCACAACTAGGTAATAATTACAACTTTGTATAAAATGCTTTCTGTTTTTGAAGCATGGCAAGTCATACATTTCCTTCAACAGCTTTGAAGCAATTGGGTCAGGTACTGAAAACTTGTACTGTACTTGATATGCATCTCATTACACTTAAAAAAAAAACTTACTGCAAGTATATCAAAGAAAAGGAATAAGTTTTATATGGACACAACTTAAAACTTGTTTCAAAAGATAAACATGCCTACATTCTTGGACTGATAAGAATAGGAAGCCTACGTTCCCCATGAGTGGGATTGTTGGAGTTTGGAGCAGGACCTGGTTCTGCCAGGATTTGTACTGGTCTTTTAAATATTGATATGGCAGGGGACAGTGAGTGGCTAAGAGGGGGGTGTGATTGCAAGAGGTACATAACCACTTATCTGCCTCATCATTTAAGGGGCTTGTCTGGAGTAGGTCCTGCACTACAAGAATCCTGTCCTATATGACATCTTTACTCAGTGAAAATCAGGGCAGATCTCAGTTGCTTCAGGGCCTTAAAAGGTTCGCCAAACCTTTACCCTGGAAAGGTAATTCATCCGAAGGGGGTTTGATTAATTTTCCAATAGGGTCTGCTAACGTCAGAAATTGGAAAAGACAATTTTGCTCAGGTTCTCCTGAGGCCACTTCATTTTCACTAGTTTGACAGTTCTGACATTCCAGCTGTTGAACTTCATTTAGAAATCTCCAGATGATCTTACCTCCTAGAATCTATACACCTTCCCCACTTCTGCAGCCTCCTGTGCATTCTGCACCGATTTCATTGTCTTACTGTAAACTGAAATTCATGAAGCAGGGATTCTTTATTCCACTGGCATCTCACCTTTACAAAGTTGAATGGAAATTAAGGTTAAACTAGGTAAACAGAGTGTGTTATGTGGAATTAAGCCAAAAGTTTACACGTGATTGAGGAAATCCATTGTTTGTCTCTCCCTTTCTCCATGAGACCTCTTTCCACTAAAAGAGCCCTTTCCCTCCAGAGTTTCTGCTTTACTGCTCTCCTGTTCCTTGGCCTCCCTTACTGTCACCATCTGCTGACAAAGGCCTGTCACAAGCTTCAGATTCATTTGCACCATTTTGGCTTGAATATTTAGATCCACATTGGTGAAAGCACTCACTTCTTATGTCACCAATCTGGGCAAAGGATTGGGTCAATTCCATCATTTGCTCAGTATGACCTTCTGAGTCTCTTCTGTATTGGTGTTTTCCATGGGTTCCAGGCTGTATGGCAGATCTCCCAGGCTGATGCCTCCAAGGTTGTAAGGTTGGTAGCTCTCATTATTTGCTGTCACCTAATAAGTCATCCTATGCCTTCTTCCAGGAATGAAAAAGGTTTCCTCATGCTGGATACAGCCCCTAAATTCATATCAGCTTGCACAGCCCATGTCCATTGAATTGGAGCGATTCACACTTGAGGTTCTGCAATACCTCTGTGTGAGCTGCTTTCCTCCATATCATCCATCAAGCATAAATTTGTTCCAGAAGGAACTCAGGCTACTCATGTTTAATCTCAGGAGGCAAGGTGCACATATGGTCATGAGAGTATGGTTCAATCATTCACACTGAGGTTGTAGACTTGCTCGCTGAGCCGATGTGTTTGGTTGCAGATGTTTCATCACCTGCTAGGTAACATTGTCAGTGCGCCTACGGTGAAGTGTCGGTGTTCTATCCCTCTTGTTATTTATATGCCTCAGTTTGCTGGGGTGTTTAGCATCACTTCTGGTTCTGTTTCTCAGTGGTTTGTATTTCGAGTCCAGTTTAATGTGTTTATTGACAGAGTTCCGGTTGGAATGTCAGGCCTCCAGGAATTCCCTGATATCTCTATGTTTGGCTTGTGCTATTATGGATGTTTTGCCCCAGTCAAATTCGTGTCCTTCTCTGTCCGTGTGTATTGAAACCAGTAAGAATTGGTCGTGTCTCTCAGTGGCTAGTTGTATCCTTATTCCAGTATGGCCTATGTAATGTTACTCACAGTTCTTGCATGGTATTTCATATAGTTTCTGCCTTCACAGATGCTGCCAGACTTGCTGAGCTTTTCCAGCAGCTTTATTTTTGTTCCCGATTTACAGCATCCGCAGTTCTTTTGGATTTTATGTGATATATTACGTTAGTTTTATTGGTTGTGGATATGGGATCCTCTACATTTGTCAGTAGCTGTCATAGGGTGGATGTTGGTTTGTGGGACACCCTGATACTTAGGGGTCTGAATAGTCTTGTAGTCATCTCTGATATGTCTCTAATATACGGTAGGGTGACTGTTGTGTCTGGCCGTGTTGTGTCGTCTTATTGTGGTCTGTCGTGGAGATAACAGGGGAATGTGCTTTTTGGGTATACATTCCTTTTAATTCTTGTTATTGTTATATTGGTATATTGCTATCGGTTATTATTCTCTTCTTCTTTTGTGAATTTTATTCCCGTGAGGATGTCGGTGAGTTTCTTCCAGTCTCATGTGTTTGATAATCATGAAGGTGTCATCTACATAGCAGACACTAAATTTGGGTTGTATAGTGGGGAGCGCTGCCTCTTCTAATCTTTGCATTACCACTTATGCAATCAGTCCTGATATTGGGGATCCCTTTGGTGTTACGTTGATTCGTTTGAATATACAGTTGTTGAAGGTGAATTGGGTTGTGAGACACAGATCCAGCAGTTTCAGGGTGCTGTCCTTGTTGATGCTGTTGGTGTCGTGGAGTGTCTGCCTTCCTGATTTGTCCAGCAGTGTGGCAATTGTCTCTTTGGCTGGGTCGATATTTATGGATGTAAGTCGTGCTGTTATAATCGAAGGATATCATTATCTCGTCCTCTTCTATTCTGGTGGCCTTGATGAAAATGGGTCTGTTCACATTACTGCAGAGCACTCCAAGTGTTGTACCAACTATCCCTTGTCAAAACGTTTAGGTTTGTAGAGGGGCAGAAAATACCTTTGACTACAAGTTTATCAAGCAATGGTCATGACATAATGTCCTAGGCCATGTAGGAAAAATAGACAGTAGATCTTGTGATTGCCTTAAATATATTTCTCTCATTATTCCATTTACTTAGAAATTATATCAAAAGCAGCTAATGTGGCTTCAGTAACTTAGTGAAGCTTTTATCGTGTGATTAAAATACACTGATTCAGGCTTTTCGAAAAATAATTGGTAAACCTCAAGTATCTCCTTTTCAGCAATGCTATCATTTATTTAATGAATTTGGAATGAATCGGTGTATTAAAGTCAACATTTGATTGATTTTCATTTCTAAATGACTGCAATCGTATCAGATATCTTTATTGCTAGCCAGTGCAATTTTGTGAAGTTGAGTAACATCCACAGAAGTCAATGCACAAGGAAACTATTTCACTGATCAAAGTATCTTGTGCTACTTATAATGTGATTAACGGTGAAGATTTCTTAGAACCTTCAGAGTCACTGCAGTGTGACAAATGCACTTGGAGCATCTGTTTATATTCTGCAACTGCTTATATAGCCTTTTAGCTGGTTTGCTGCAATTTCTGCAACCTTTCCAAAGAAAAGTGATTCACTTGACTGCACCACAAAATATTGTATTGGACTTTTTGTAGATAATCGTGTTAGGAGCAGGAAGAAGTCGTTGGTCCCTCAAGCCTACTCTGCCTTTCACTAAGATCATGGATGATCTGATTTTGGCCTTGAGTCCTAACTAGCCCCTCTACCCTTTGCCTCCTTTGTTCATCAATAATGTACCTGTCACTGCCTGAAAAAAATTTCACTGACATTGCCTCAATTGCTCCGTGGGAAAGACTGACAATCCTCTGAGATACAAAAAATCTTCTCATTTCTGTTTTATATGTGTGACCCCTTATTTTTAAACTGTATCATCTGGTTCTATTCTCTCCTACAAGGTATTTTCATCTACACTTCAATAATATCAATAATATCACCTATCATTCTTCTAAACTCCACGACTTATGATGTATATCCATCACTTGAATACCCTCCATTGCGTCTAACCTCTCTTCTTAAGTTAACTCCCTCATTTCAGTAATCAGTGGGGTGAACACTTTCTGAATAGCTTCAAATGCAATTATGTCATTTCTGAAATAAAGAGGCCATAGGTATATATGCATAATCTCGATGTAGTCTCAAAATGCCCCGTGCAATTTTAGTAAAGCATCCCTACTTTAATATTGCATTCCCCTCAAAATATATGGCAATGCTCCACTTACCTTCCTAATCACTTGCTGTCCCTTCTTTTACTGTTTGTGATTCATCTACCAGGACATCCAAATCAATCTGTACCTCCAAGTTCTGAATCCTTGATTTAAATAATATGCTTTTTATGTATTCTTCCTTCCAAAGTGGACAAATTCACACCTTCCCATACCACACACCATCTGTCAATTTTTTGCCTACTCTCTTGTTCTGTCTCTAACTCTTTGTATGCTCCCTCCCTTTGTATAACCTCTGCTATGGTACTTTGTCGCATGCCTTCTGGAAATCCAAGCATACCTCTCCTTTATCAATGTTGTTTGTTATTCCCTCAGAGAAGATATACAGAGCCATAACTTAAATCTGACACGTCACTTTTAGTGAAGGATAGTCAGGAAAGAAAAAAACATGTGTTCTTTTTTCAATTGCTGTTTTCTATGATTTAAAGATTTGAAATCGCATCCAGCCAGTTTGACATCTCCTGTGAAAGTGTAAATTCATAGGTGTGATGTAGGCTACCGAGACGGGGCCAGATAGGTCGGTGTTCGGTGGGTATGGGATAGGATTGCCATTGTTAGTAATGTGCCAGGTGGGTGGAGGGTTAGGTAACTAAGTTTCCAAGTGGATAGGGTGGCAGGGCACAAAGTGGGAAGGGGACTAGGTCACTGATGGAGCGTTTAAAGTAGACCAGATTGGGTGGGAGATATTGGGGCTGGCCTGGGACGTGGTGTAAGATTGTGACGTGGCGTGGTATATGTGTAGGATCCGAAGGGAAGGTGTCAGCTTCAGCAGCAGGAAATGGAGAAATTCGGTCTTGGCAGCAGGATGGAGGGGTTTCACGTCCCAGGGGAAGATGGGAAGACAAGTCCAGCACCAAGGAAGAGGTGTTTGAGACTGGCATCAGGGGATGGCAGGAGAAAAGTTGTCGGGTCCCAGGAGGAGAGGGGTTGTCACTGTCAGGGTCTGGGAGTGTGTAAAGAGTCTTGGGGAATGTGTGTAGTAAGATGGGGGTTCAATTTAAAAGTTTGTCAGTAGTTAGACAAGGTTTCTCATTGTCTAATTTTTCTTTTGTAACGATTTCCTTAACTGCAGCAGAACCCTCTGAATGTATCTTATTTTCTTACATAAACGGATACTTTCTGAGGGTTCCAGGCCTGGCCCATGAACATAATTGCCAGGTGGAATTTTCAATTTCAGAGTCTGCTACAACAAGCATTCCTTAGGATCCCCATGGGCAACTTCCATCTACACCAGAAATAATTATGTGGCCATTGAAAAATCCAGGCCATAGACTCCTTGATCATTCTTATGATACAACCGTAATCTCTACTTAAGTCCTTTCTACAAATTTGACCAATTTGCAATGGGTTGTGATGCTTAGTGCACATCCCCACTGTGAAATTACTTCCCTGACAGGTACTCAAACTGCTTGCTTCACTTCAGCTAAATTTTACAAACATCAAGATCTTGAAATCTTACATTATTTTTGTATTGTAAGAAATATTCTGAAAAGTATTTTTATGAAGCAGAATATGTAAAATAGTTGCATATTATAAGTATGAGAGGCAACCATTCTGAAGTGTACAAGATTCTAAGGGGACTTGGCAGGTTAAATGCGAAAAGGTTGTTTCTCCTTGTGGGCAAGTCTAAGACTAGGTAACATATTTGCAGAATAAGTGGTCGCTCATTTAAAACACAGATAGGGACGGATTTCTTCTCTCACAGGGTATAAATCTGTGGAATTCTTTACCATAGAAGCCTGTTGAGGCTGGGTCATTAAGTGTTTTCAGGGCTGAAATAGACACTTTTTTATCAGTCAGGGAAACAAGGACTATGGGGCTAAGGAAGGAAAGTGGAGTTGAGGATCATCAGATCGACTATGATCTTATTGATTGTCATGATAGACTTGATGGACTGAATGGCCTACTTCTGCTCCTATGCCTTATGGTCTTATTTTAGGAATTACACAAAATATACGATGAGGATTCAGTGACAACTTAGAAAATGTCACCCAACATCCAGTTGAGAGATTTTCAAGAGAAAGTCAGAAGAACATGTTAGAAATGTCAGAACAGAATCAGGCTATTTGGCCCATCGAATCTGCTCCACCATTCAATCATGGCTGATGTGTTTCTCAACCTCATTCTCCTGTCTTCTCCCCATAATCCCCTTACTAATCAAGAACCTACTATCACTGTTTTAAAACAATTCATTGTGTCAAGTAATGAGCATTTCTTTTATTTGTACTTCAAAGTGAATTTAGCAACAATTAGACTAATGTAGGGCCTTGTGAAGTGCACAAGTAATTCAAAGATGTGTTCTGAACTTCTGTAAGCTGTTAATGTGCTAGACAAAGGTCTGTACATGTTAGCAATGACGAATAGCATTATTGTTATTGTCAGGGGGTGTCATATCAGGGTCTGGCTGTTTCATTGAAGTTACCATTCTCCATCTCTGAGCCTGAAGATTGTGAACGCTGGCAACTTTTTCACTGCACGTTTCACAATTGAACTCAGTTCTGTTGCTACCTGACGTCTGAACACTTACAATTGGAAGAAATAAAAATAATCATTTTGACAGTATTTCATTATTGTTTGAAACATCCCAAATTACCTTTTGAATTTATGAGCACCTCACAATTACTGAAGTGCAGAGACTGTTATGTTTGTAAATGCACAGGAGCTTCCTTCCTGTTTACAAATATCTGATACTCGTATTTAGGAAGGCAATTCCACACATGGATGTAATTTTAAAGGCTCGACATATGATCATTTCCTGCATTGCAAACCCTTGCGTTAAATTGTCCTGCATTGTGTTCCGACTTGGGTAAAATCAGTTTACAAACTGACTCCAGAACAGAACCCATTTGCAACACAGGGACTGTCTGTAGAATCAAGCAGCACTGAAGGGTGACATTGATCCCATTTTCTCCATGTTGTCTAAAGAAAGTGCCCTCCATTTCGTACCACTGCAGTGTTCTTGCCCTTATAAATATTACCTGTTTGTCATAAGCAGTGACTCTGACACATGATGAATGACCATCTGATCTATTTTGGTGATTTAAAAAGAACAAAATACTGTAAGTACTGGAAATCTGAAATAAAAGCAAAAAGTACCGGAAAAACCCAAAATTCTGGCAGTATCACTTGAGAGAGAAACAGTGTTAATATTTCAAGTCCAAAATGAGTCATCTTCAGATGGAGGAGAGTTAGAAATATGATATGTTTTATGCTTCATTAAAGAGGGGCAGAAACTTTTTTCTCTTCCTTTAAGGTGCTAAGGATGGAAGGCCAACAACTCATGGGGACTAATGCCCCGCGAGTTCCTTCTTCCCTTTCCCTCCTTCTGTCCCCAACCCTTCTCCTAATCCCACCTTTTGGCATGTATTCACCGTGCCCTCGGTCATTTCTGTCTCTGACACTGAAAAATATGTGCTCAGCAGAGGATACTACTTTATCCCCTGATAGCCCATTTCAATGAATTTCAGGCTCAACTCGACATGGAAGACTTCTACTTCTTCATCACCTTTGTTTCTGTGCTTATATTTTTGGGGCAGGAGTTCTCATCCTGCTCCAAGGATCCTGTCAACTGCCAGCAATACTCTCTGTCCGCTTGGATCCCTCCCTCTCATCTCTCACCTACTCTCGATCATCTTCATCGAGAATTGTCAGCTTGACATCAGCCATTTTAATTTCTCGATTCTCCTCATGCACCCTAACTTGTCTTCCTCTGAACTTATTGTATTCCGTTCACTCATTTCTAGCCCTGACTTTCTTATCAAATATGTTGATGAAGGTGATGCTGCTATTGTCTTGCACACTCTTGAGTGCCAAACCTCAGTAACTTCTTCCTTTCTCTCCCCGGACCATAACCTTATCACTAAGCGTCAAGCCCTTGTTTCCAGCATTATTACTGATCTCATACCCTCTGGAGATCTCCTTTCACACTTTACATTCACCCGACCACCTGCAACCTGCTTCTGTTTCTTTCCTAAAATCTGCAAACAGGGTTGTCCTGGTGGACCCAATGTTTCACCCTTTTCCTACCACTGAATTTATTTCTTCCAAATTGCATCTTTTTTCTCCCTTTGTCCCACCTACATTCATGATTTTATGTCATTTCAACAATTTCCAGTTTCCTAGCCCTAACTGCCTCCTCTTCACTGTGAATGTTCAATCCTTCTACACCTATCACCCCTGTGAGGGTTTCCTGAGAGCTCTGTGCTGCTTGTTTGAATGGAAACCCAAACACACTCCATCCACTACTACCTGACTGAATTTGTTTTCTGATTGAATAGTTTCCCCTTAATATTGTTCCAATCGGTTATTTCCTTTAGCAACTCCCTTCTCCATTCTTTTCTCATCGTCCCATACGATCACAGGAAGAGTAATATCTACTTTTTTACCTCCTCTCTCCTCACTGTCCAAATATTCCTTCCAGGTGAAGTATCACTTTACTTGGATTTTTCTTTCAGTTTAGTCTGTATGCTGCAGTGTTTCAGTGGAGCCCCACACAAGCTGGAGAAAAAACAATTAATTTTCAGATTAGGTATTTTACAGACTTAATTACATTAAGTTCAACTGCCTGTCTATTTTGTTTTCATTTTGCAACATGCCATATTTCTGTCCCTTTGAGCAGTGCACACCTCCTTATGTTTGCTACCATGATGTTCGACTGTTTACAGTATTGCCAAATCCTGTATCATCCAATTCCTATATTCCAGTTGAGATCATTTATATATGTAAATAACACAAATAAAATCAGCTGTTCTAATACCAAGACACCATTTGTCCTTCTAGGCGAATCTGCCCTTTATTCCGCTGTTTGCACTCTGGACCAAAGATTTTTTTCTAGCTATTACCATTCCCATCCCGTTTTGTCGCACAATCTCTTTGATAATTAATCTCCCCCACTCTCTTACCTATCCCTGATTCTCTCCCATCTTTTCATTAGCACTGAATGTATCACATTTCTACCTCTCTTCCGTTCCAAAGAAGAGTTACATTGGGCTTGAAGTATTACCTCGATTTCTCTTTGCACAGATCTGCCAGATGTTTTGAGATCTTCCAGTATTTTCTATAATCTGTTCTGGTAAACCTAGCTGAGCGAAGTACAATGATCAGGGCAATGATTGAACCCCTCCTTTACATGAAATAGCGGCATTTCCAATCAAACAGGCAGACCTGACTTCAGCATTCTTTCAATTCTGAAGTGATTTACGAATGATTTATGAGATTAAGAGCTCAGCCCTCACTAAAAACCTAAGCCAAGAATCATCTGAGTCAGACCTAGGAATATTTCCAACTGATTAAAATTGGCAAACACAATTTAATTTAATTTCAGAATGAGGTTAAGCACTAATTCTGTTTTAATTAAGGGAATCATTCATTTACATAAAGTTGAAAACCATTTATAAAATACATCAAAAAAATTTTTGTACATAATGAGGGCTGTGCCGACTCTGAACCAAGCTAATAAAGTGAGTCCCATGTCCCTTGATTCTCCCTACCCACCTCAACAAAACCCCACATAATATTGAATATAATATACAGCTTGCATTTATCTTCCATGTTGTGACAAGAACAATGCTTTCTTCTCCAATCACATAATTGAACTCACTCATCCCTGGGTACCAGACAGATTAATCTTCTCCGTCTCTCTTCAAATGTCTTTGTATCCTTCCAAAAGTATGGTGTCTAGAAATACTTTAACTGAAGGCTAACCAGAGATTCGTAAAGTTTTAGCAAGACTTAATTCGCTTTGTATTGAGTATCTCTGTTTACGAAGCCAGGTATACCATTCCCTTTTTTTAACTATCAACTTAAGCCCTGAAGTCTCGAAACTTTTACTAATAAATACACCCAGCTCAAACTCTGATCGGTACCTTGACAAAAAGTGCTTTTTAAATTATTCACCCTCTTCATGTCCAAAATGCAT
Source organism: Rhincodon typus (assembly GCF_021869965.1). NCBI lineage: Eukaryota > Metazoa > Chordata > Chondrichthyes > Orectolobiformes > Rhincodontidae > Rhincodon > Rhincodon typus. The sequence goes on along the minus strand of NC_063347.1, from coordinate 43,726,358 downwards.
CACTACACAATTAACTTTCTTAAATTGCATCTGCCATATTTCTGTCCTTATCTCCTAATGTTGGCTACCATACAATAGAATATTTACAATATTGGCGAGTCCTGCATCATACACAAACTTAGAATTATACTTCCTATATCCAAGTCGATGTAATTTATTTATCTATATAGAACCAATAAATTAGCTGTCTTAATACTCAGCAACCAAGGATCCCACTGTACATTTCTTTCCTGTTTGAAAAACTTCTTCATGGATCTCTGCCTCATATGGCTGAGCTAATTTAAAATCCAAATTATCATTGTTCCTGTAAAGGTGTGTGTATCTATTTCCAAGGATGTCTGTTATAATGTATTTGATCAAATCACTCTTTAAGATCCATATGCACAGCATCCTGCATTTACTTCATCAATTCTTTTTGATACATTGTCAATTAACTCAACCAGGTTCATGGTATGATCCCAGCTGATATTAACACTGGACAACTCAGATTTTAGAATGAAGCTTGGCTTGATAGACCATAAGGTTTATTTTTGCAATTTGATTACCAGTCACTGAAATTTTTCACATGTGCTTAAGTCATATAATTTCTTGGAACTGCTGTTTGGATCCACTACTGATTAAAAAAAAGACTTTTTAACCCTTAAACAAATTTTCACCAAACTTGAATCTAAAAAGTCATTTACCTTTAATTTGAAATCCAAGTTACTAAATGATAATAACATTATAAACCTTCATCACACTTTGCCTCCTGCCATAAAAGTATATTTAAGAGGCTTTTTCATTATCTGTTAACGCTTCCTCATCACAGTCTGTATTTTGCTTTGTCAGTAGTAATACATAGAAATTAAAAACACATTCTACACAAGTCCAAGTCAATCACGCTATTCATTTCTTCTCAATATTTGGCCTTGACAAAATATCAATAAATATTATTTTTTCCTGCAACATCAATATTTTTTCAAATTATATGCTAATGGCATTAAATTCAAACAAAACCATCTCAAAGTCTTGCTTTGGAACCATGCTAAAATAAAACTAAAATGTTTATGGTTCCTATAAATCTGCAAAGCTTTGGTTATGTAGACTTCAAAACTGTAGAGCCGACACCAGGATCGGTGTCTTTTTCCCCACCATTGAATATTTCTGTTGACCAGAATTTAGCTTTCAAGAAAAGTAACTGACTGACTGTTCCACATCGCATCCTCTTGAAACATCATTGCACCAACACTGAAGTCACTTGCATCAAGAGTTAATTTGAAGAGCTTCTCATAATTTGATATTGCTTACACTAGTGTGGTCATCAGTACAACCTTAGAATTGTCAAAAAAGTATTCTGACTTTCGTTTGTCCATTCAAACTTCTTGCTTTTCTTTGACAAAGTTCTCAAAAGAGCCAAGATAGCACTAAAATTCAAAGTAGACTTCTGATTAAATCTACTGCCCAATTTATCACAAAAATTCGCATTTTGTCTTCGCGGTGGAAAATCCAAGCATTTCCAGCATATTATTTTCTTTGTATCACTTTGAGGTTCTAGGCTTTCTCCTTTGTTATTTTTATTATGTTTGTTTGTTTTCCAAAACAAATAACTTTTGCACCTCCAGTCTGAAATTGAAGCAGCTTCAGTTCAGACTGTATGAGCTGGAGACTGGAGGAACATTACTTGAATTCTTTGTAACAGGAGGCCGCAACACCTTTTAAGTTTGGATCATCTGATTTGGACTGCATTCAGGGACAAGCAAGTATGACTGGGAATGACACAGGTAAAGAGACTCAGAGCGCAGAATCACAGGAGCCTCAGTCTTTGCTATGTCTAACAGCTTTGAGTTGCTTTAATTCATCTGCATGAGAGAGAGAACTGCAGAGTGAATGACCGAACTAACTATGGTACCATGGTACAGGAAGCCTCTTGAGGAAAAAACAAAAAGGAATGTCGGATAATAGTCCAGACAGTTGCATCGCCTGTCCAGTGCCTAGGTTCAGGGCATCTGCTTAGAGCAAGAAAGGGACTTGGTGTGGGAGAAGGAGGATCCATATAGGTACCAACAACATAAACAGGACAAAAAAGGCGCTTCTGCATTGTCTGTCTGAGGAGTTTGATGCCAAATTAAGAAGCAGAACTTCAAAGACCATAGTCTCTGATCCACATGCAAATTTGGAGAGGGAGAATCAGATGAATGAGTCAAATGGTTGGCACAAAGACTGGTCTGGGAGAAGAGAGTTCCAAGTCGTAGAGGACTGGTGCCAGTACTGGGGAAAGTAAGACCAGTACACATGAGACCGTCACCACCAGAACCATAATAAGAGCCAGTGTTCTCGATAGCCCCACAGCAAAGGAAGTAGAGAGGATTTTAAACTGAATAGTGGGATCAAAGGATCAAATTTTGGAAGATGTGGAAAATCAAAGAGAAAAATCAGAGGTTTTAATACATGATTTGATAAACAGGCGTTGACAGGAAGGGATAGAGGGCATGAATCTAAGAGTCAACCAACAGGCAAGACTGGAATTTACAATGAGATACAACAGAACAAATAGAACAAAGAACAATACAGTACAGGAACAGGCGCTTCGGCCCTCCAAGCCTGTACCAACACATTTTGCCCTTCCATACTAAAACTGTCTTCACTTACAGGATCAGTATCCCTCTACTCCCTTCCTATTCATGTATTCATCCAAGTGCTTCTTCAATGCTGCTATTGCGTCTGCTTCCACCACCTCCTCTGACAACCTTTCCAGGCACTCACCTTTGTGTGGAAAGCCTACCTCACACAGCTCTTTTAAACATCCCCCCACCTCGTACCTTGAACCTGTGTCCCCCAGTAATTGACCCTTCCACCCTGGGAGAGAGCCTTATACTTTCCACTCTATCCATACCATTTACAATCTTACAAACTTCTACTAGGTTGCCCCTCAACCTCCTGCACTCCAGTAAAAACAAACCCAGTCTATCCAACCTTTCTTCATAGCTAAAATGCCCCATACCAGGCAACATCCTGGCAAATCTTTTGTGTACCCTTCTACACATCCTTCTGGTAGTGTGGCGACAAGACCTGTATGCATTATTCCAAGCATGGCCAAACTAAAGTTCTATAAAGCTGCAGCATAACTTGCCTATTCTTATGCTCAATGCTCCTTCAAAGAAGGCAAGTGTGCCATGAACCTTTTTGACTACCTTATCTACCTGTACTGCCACCTTCAGTGATCTGTGGACCTGCACACCCAGATTTCTCTGCATATCAATACTCCTAACAGTTCTGTCATTCAATGTATAATTTCCACTGTACTTAACCTTCCAAAATGCATCACCTCACATTTGTCTGGATTAAACTCCATCTGCCATTTTTCAGCCCATGCCTGCAACTGATCTATATCCTGCTGTATCCTCTGACAATCCTCCTCACTATCTGCAACTCCACCAACCTTTGTATCATCCACAAACTTACTAATTAGACCAGCTACATTTTCCTCCAAATCATTTATGTAGACCATGAACAGCAGAGGTCCGAGCACTGATCCCCATGAAACACCACGAGTGACAACCCTCGATTCCAAAAAGCATCCTTCCGCGCCTACACTCTGTCTCCAATGACTATGCCAGTTGTGTATCCATCTTGCCAGTTCACCTGTGATACCATGTGACTTCACCTTTTGTATCAGTCTGCCATGAGGAACCATTTTCCCCCACAAAACCCTGCCATGTATCGCTAAAAAGTCAATTTGCTTCTAAATGTGTATAGATCTTGTCCCTGAGAATCTTTTCCAATATTTTCGCTACCACTGATGTGAGACATGCAGGTCTGTAATTCCCAGGATTATCCCTGCTACCCTTCTTAAACAATGGGACAACATTGGCTATTCTTCAGTCCTCTGGGATCTCACCTGTGGCCAAAGGGGATACAAAGATATCTGTCAATGCTCCAGCAATTTGTTCTCTTGCCTCCCTCAATATTCTGGGATAGATCCCATCAGGATCATCAGAACATAAGACTAAAGGCTCTGTACCTGAATACATGTAGAATTGAAAATGAATGAACTGAGAATGTAAATAGAAATGAATAACTCTGAAGTGGTAGTCATTACAGAAACATGGCATGGATTGGCACTTGAATCTAGAAGGCAACGGGATATTTACAAATTACGGGATTGTAGGAAGAGGTGTGGTGGCTCTGTTAATTAATGGTGACAAGCATAATAGGGAGGTATGATCACAATGACCTAAAGAATTCAAGATACGGAAACAGCTTGAGTAGAAATGAGAAGCGCCAAAGGCAAGAATTCAGTTGTGGGAGTGGTGGGCAGGCTCCTAAATAGTAATCACACAGTGCATTGCAGAAGAACAGAAGAAATCATGTGTGAAAACGGAAAGAACTGTGGATGCTGGAAATCAGAAACAAAAATGAAGATCACTGGAAAAGCTGAGCAGATCTGAGACCATCTGTGGAGAGAGTTCAGCGTTAATGTTTTGGGTCCAGTGACTCTTCCTCAGAACTGATTGTAGCTAGGCAAAGGTTAGTTTTTATGCAGAGGATATCGTGGGGGAGTGGGCAATGAGCAAACGATAGGTGGACATAGAGCCCAAAGGGAGAGAGGAACACAACGTAGGAGCAAATTACTGCAGATTCTGGAATTTGCACAGAAAACAATAAATGCTGGCGATCACACTGGGTCAGGCAGCATCCATGGAAAGAAAGCTAACGTTTTGAGTATAGATGACTCTTCATCAGAAGAACAGTTGGACAGATAAAGGAGTGGGAAACGATCAGCCTGGGAGAATTAATAGCTACTAACGGGGACAATTAGGGGCTACAATGGGTTGTGCAATAGCAGACCATTTGAAGAAGTAGTGAGAGCTTGTTAGAAATTCATGGTGGTAAGCATGGCTGATTTTACTCTATATATTGGCTGAAAATGTCAGATTGGTAAAGTTTCCTAGATAGAGAGTTCATAGAAGATTCTCAGAATAGTTGATTGATTGTTGTCAGAACTGCTATATCCATCCTAGGTTCCCTCAAAAATCTTGGATATAGTTCATTTAGACATGTTACATTTGAGTGTTGCTAACCAATTGGCATTGGAGGTGTTTCAAACAGATGCACTAGGCTGATTCCTACGAGAAAGGGGATGAATGATCAGGAATAGCTGAATAGGTTAGGCCTTAAGTCATTTGAGTTTTTAGAAGAATGAGGAGTGATTGCCATAGTCCAAGCAAAATGAAAGAGCTGCTCTCTCTCATCAAAGAGAGACATTTGTGGTGATTTAACCAGATGGTCACCATGCCTCAGGCAAGGAGCAAGCTTGAGATGAGAATCCTTCATGGTAACTTCAGCCAGTGTGGGAATTGAACCCACAATGTTGGCATCAGTCTGAATCACAAACCAGCCATCCAGCCAACTGAGCTAAACAGTAAAAGGGTACATTTGTTTAATTCTAAGATGTGAAGCAATTTTTTTTCCTCTTGGAAGGTAGTGAATTTCTGGAATTCTCTGCTCGAGAAGGTTGTGGAGGCTAGATCAGTTATGATTACAGAATTGTAGGGCACGCTTCAGGGGCTGAGTGGCTAATTTTAGCTCCTATTTCTTATAATTTTGTGCTTTCCTCTCGAACTGTTCTTCTTCTATCCAACTGCCTCTGCCGCTACTCCAAACATAGCTAGAACATCCTTTGTGAAATCAGATGCACAGCACTCATTCTGTACCTCAGTCATACCCTCTAGCTCAGCAAGGAGGCTTTTATTGTCCATAATTGGTGCTACCCATTCCTGTTGCTATCCTTTCACTTTTTAAATCTTCGTAAAGATTCCTGGTTTCTCTTTTTACTCGGTTGCTGATCTTTCATCCACCCTTGCTTTGCCCTCATTGTGCACAGTCTGCAAGGACAGCTAGATAGGAGGAGGAACAAAACTGTTTGTAACAGTGGTAAATCTATAATTAGTAATATGATTTATGCTTTAATATTATCAACATGAAGCAAAATTATTCAAATTTCCATAATTAACAAATATTAGTTTTCAAACAAAACTATTTCATATTTACGACACCATGTCTAAGTGTCAAGAAATGTTGCATTACTCATTTGCTTGCTAAATATCTTTTTCTTGAGTTCCCTGCCCACAAGCATATCCTTAGCAATTATTTGCCCAACTACTGCTCGGTATCATTGCTTGTTTTTAATCCCCTGAAGAGTGACCAGGGTAACCAACATCTACCTTATCTCAAAGGGGGATTGGACCCCAGATTATTAGAGTTTATCTGATCCCTGTTTCAGTCATTTACCCAACTGAGCTAGCAGTCCAGCCCCAGCCTGATAAATTGTTGAAGGGCAATTAAGCTGACAATATTCTCCATTTATTCTGGTTTCATGTCATCACCAAGTTTTGCAGAGAACTTTGAAGAATGGGAGCTGCAGTCTGTTAGCTCAAGCAATTATTTCCATTGTCACTAGCTGATCTGAACGTCATACATGGTCGATAAACAAGAGGGAATTCAATGTCTGACTTGACTTTCTAACCTTTGCATGAGTGAAGTAGCTTGTTTTCTATTTCACTTATTTTAAGTTATCGTCAAGTCATTCTTTTTCAATTTTTTTTTGTCAGAACAACTATTTCAAGAAAATGAATCTTTTTCAGGTACTCTTTAAAGGGATCAAGGGTTAACATTGCTGACATCAAGGTTAGCAGGCACAAATCACAGCTTTAAATGACATTCCTCTGCCTGCTGCCTTCAATTCAAGGTACCTCTTGCTCGAAAAAGAAGACATTTTCCTGCTCCTATGATGCTCCTTGGCCTGCTGTGTTCATCCAGCTCTGCACCTTGTTGTCTCGGATTTTCCAGCATCTGCAGTTCCTACTATCTCTGATACATTTTCATATCATCCTTTTCAGCATTTATTTGGCTGATATTGCTCATGGACTTGATATTCAGCAAATGACAGCAACAAATATATTTCCTTTTCTAAATACTAATTTAGCATCATACAAAAATAACTCCTTAAAATAGATGGCTAATCAAACTAACATGCTTGTTTTATGAGCGGTTTCAGCTGTCAGAGACAAATGATTTGGATTTTTAAAATAATTTTCGCTGTGAATTAGCTTTAATTCTATGAAAAAAAATCCACATTTTGAAGCATTGGGGTACTTAAGTTGATGGCATGCAAACCATTAAACAATGGCTCTGCTTTGACATGGATGCTTTATTAACATTCTGTCAGGTTAGTGAACAGAATGAATAAAAATCTGTACCTCTGAGAATACTAAACATTCAGATTCCCCTCAGGCATAAAGTGTCTCTTCACAGCTTGCATTCACACAGAAGCTTTTTCAAAAAGCTGTTGGAATTCCAATCAAAGTAACTGTTTGCGCACAGATAGGAATCTATTTGCTGTCAGTTCTACCAGCTAGCCTTTTAGAAGAATGCAATATCTGTTTATACAAGGGTGGCTCTTTAGAATTTTTACTCAAGCATTGCTTTTCTGCTTTTCAGCGTTAGACCACTGCTAAGATTACTGGGAGCTTTTGGGAGGTTTCCTGCTGTTGATTTTTTGCACAGCTGGAGAAAAATGGGCTTTGACAACTGACTTACAGCCAGGGATGAAGCAAAAACAACAAGAGGTGCTTGTCTTTGGTCTTAAAAAGGCTATTTAAGGAGTTTCAGTTTTGTCCCAGGAGAATGATTGTGTATCTTGCTAAGAATTCCACATACAGTTTTGTTTAATACCTTGAGGTTTCTCTGTTCTATTTTCATCTTATTCAAGGACAGTGTTAGATCATGTGCCATTCTCACCTGAGATTTACAGCTGAATGTATAACCCAGTAACGCACCATTCATTCCCAGTTGTTGTATTAAGCATCGTCATGTATTGTTGTGCAAAATTACCTATCCTAATACTTTTAAGGTGAATTAAAATGTGTTCCATGGGATGGAATTTTACCAGGCTCTGAGCAGTAAGGGGTACGGTGAGATGAGCGGTAGAATCAGGCAAGATGTTTGACGTGGCGCCCATCAATGTCACGTTCATCTCACCATATCTTGCTCGTTTTTCTCATGAGACTCAGTGAGTTGCCAGTTGAGACTCATCATTACTTGCTAACAGCCCAATCCATCATGAGTTGCAACCTTAACAAACTGGCCAAGAGGAAAACTTAACATGCAAATTGCAGTGCATTCTTGGTGGTTCAACTCGTCATTTGTTCTAAAAGACCTCTACCTTTCCAGCAGACAAACTGCAGAGCAAGACATGACCTATGAGCATCAGACACACATATCCTTCCACTAGGCACATTGGCATTCCACATTCAGGAAGTCATTGTCACCATCCTCAAAAAAAGATGAGGGAAGTTCCCACAGAAACCTATAAAATTCTAACAGGACTACACAAGGTCAATGCAGGATATGCCCAATGACTGGGGAATCCAGAGCAGGGGTCACAGTCTAAAGATACAGAATAGGCCATTATTTAAGACTGACATGAGGAGAAATATCTTCACCCAGAGAGTGGTGAGCCTGTGGGATGCTCTGTAATAGAAAGTGATTCAGACCAAAATGCTGAATATTTTCAAAAAAGGAGATATAATTCTTAAAGCTAAAGTGATAAAAGGCCATGGGGAGAAAATGGGAACAGGGTACTGAGTTGAATGATTAGGCATGAATGAGAAAGCAGGCTTCAAGGGCCACATGGCCTACTTTTGATGCTATTTTCTGTGTTTCTGTCCTGACATCCTCCAATGCACTGCTCCCTGCAAGTGCTGGCTAGCTTACCTGGGAACACTAGCAACCAGGAGTATACTGCTGCATCAGATACTGCACAAGGAACAGAAGTTATTACATTGTGTGGACCAGGCTGCCTCCCAGGACTACTCCCTTGCACTCTTAGTGCTCATTCGCACGATGCCTACCAATATGCATGCCTTGCCATGCCCTGCCAGTTCCTTGCATTGGCAATTGTATGCAATTACACAACCAGACAGATGGCCACACTGTGTCGCAGTCCTCAGTCAAGTGCACAAGCAACTTGCTTTACGTCAGTGTGGCTCATTAGTCTAGCACCATGTGGCCTCAGTGTTCTGTTAAACATGTGGCATCTGCAGTAACCAGTGCAACGAGTCTGCAAGTCGTAGGGGAGCAATCCTCAGTGAAGTCTATGGGAGCACTCGTCAGTCAGTGGGGAGAAAGAGTATTAAGCCAAGGACAGCCTCCCCATATGAGTGTCAGGCTTTGGTCAGAGTCAGTCGATTGGGCAGGGTGGCATTGTGCAGGGAGACTGCTGGGAATGGTTCACAGTCTATCCTTGGTTCCCAAAGGAGCCAGTACAAGGTGGGAGGACTCTCAAAGTTGGGGACACATCAGTCAGGGGACACTTGTTGTCCGATCAGCCTATTCGAGGAGATAGGCCACTGTCACTTTCTGTTCACAGAGATTAAGGGGGAAGAGGGGTCTGGGGAAAGGTGAGGATAGGTAAGTAGTTGGAATTTCAAGTACGTTAGTGACCTGGGAAGGTGTGAACTCTGTGGGGTTAACAGGATGGGCATGTAGGAAAGAGAGGGTGACGTTGAAAGTCCCAGTGGTGTAGTATCACCACCTGTAAGCCACTGACACAGGACCATTCCAATCGTGAAGCACGATGTTGATGAGAATGACTGCAAAGGGACTGGCAATGGATTGGGGAAGTGAGCTGACATATCTGCAACTGGTCTTTGGATGCTCACATAGAAATATTATTGTCCTCCAACACATTGTCTTGACAATGCAGATATTCAGCCCGATGCCAATCTACATGCATTGCTACCTGTGCTCCCACATGATGCATTTGGCATTCATCGTACACATCCAAACATTTGATCTTGCTAATGACCAAGGAGTGACGCTGCTGGGTGCTACAAAACAGCTGCAGCGAAAATAGATTCCGTGACATCTGCATGAACAGTATAACACAAGGGTTTATGAAATAAAATAACTATTGACGTAAAATTCTTTGAAAACTAAATTTTCAACATGAAAAACAAAATAAACTATGTACATCATATTGTATGCAAAGTATTTACATGAGTTTCAATGGATCAATTGCTAGAAAATTGGATTGGAGTAGTTAGTTGGCTGTTAGCAGGCAGTGCGGACTCATTGCCCAAAGGGTCTTTTTCTGCCCTGTGGACCTCTATCACTCTCTGAGGTTTCCATCCATTGCCCACATGTACTAATGATAGAGGTTTCTCCTCCTCTCTCTTCCACTGCAATGCCCTCAGTGCCCCTGCTCTGTAGATTGAGTGAAAGGATCTTGCTCCATCTTGGAGACCAGTGGCAATGGATGATTGATTGGGCAGCATTTGTGTCTGAGCAGGTCAGACATGCCCATGGGGTGGTGGGGCTACAGACCAAGTGGAGGTGAAAGGGCTGGCCACCTCTGCAGTCACCTGAGTGGGGACTGTGGGAACTCCTTTGTGTGACTCTATCTCCAAGTGGATGCCTCATGGACCATCCTTTCTCATGCGAGGGGAGAATGCTTGGACTCGGCTCAAGGTCCCCCATCTCACACACAGCTTCTCAGTCCTGACGACCAATACGCAGGGCAACGTAACACAATTGATTTCAATTTTCCAGCAAGTCCTGAGGATGGTAGGCCTGACTTTCCATGGTAACCATCGATCTGTACATGGAGGTAGACTGACAGTCACAGGATTGGCTGCTCTGCTGCAGCATCTGAGTGACAACAGGCAGTCGATCGCAGGACTGGCTGCATTTCTCAAGTCTTTCAACTATGAGGGCCAGTTCCTCCTGTACCCCTGCCTCCTGCTGCTGCTTCACCCTCTGCATCTGAATGAATCCCTCAGCATCAAGAATTCAGGGTGATCTCCTGGCAGTGGGTCAGCTGATGCCTGGTCCGGGTGCCTTTCTCCCTCACCCATCTCTGGAGCTGTCAGTACCTGGAACTCACAGTGCTCCCTTATAGAGCCGACTGAGGTGTTCTCATTCATGCTGTTGGGTGGTCCAGGAGGCAGTGTAATAGTCTTCCAATGCATTGTCATTTGGGGATGTTGAGGAACTCTCCTTTGCCTTAGACAACCAGGTCCTTGGGAGGATGGTGCACCTGTAAGACATAAGAGGGAGAAGACATTGCCACCACTGCTTAGTCATGGTGATTGACACCTGGTTAATGTGGCCGTTGCAGGGGAATGCCAAGTCATATTCACTCAGCTATCGGAACATGGATATCTCCACACCCCTGCAGGAACAGTCCCTGCCTTCTCCTATCAGGGGAAGTATCATTTCCTTGGTGACAGTGAGAACATGGATATCACCAGCTGTCCTACATGACTTGTTAGGGGATGTATTCTCCTGAATTAATATAAAGGGACTAAATGAATAAGATGCGAGTGAGTGCCATGGTTTTTAGGACTGGTGTGTGTTTGTGAATGAGTAAGCAGCCAGTGCAGTGGACATGCAGGACTATTGGTGTCGGAGTCTGGGGGACGGAAGTAACAAAACCGAGGGAGAGAAGGTGTTTCATGCAACAGAAAGGGTTTCAGAGCATTAGTATCAGTGGGAGGTGAGTGGCACAGGTAAATGTGAGCTTAAAGAGCCTGGAGCTTTGCATTCACTCTGGCAGAGCAGAGAAGGTCATTCACCATCTTTCTGCATCATTGCCTAGTCCTCATCGACACTCTCTCGAAGGCCTACATGCATACAGCCAGCCTGATGTTCCATGCACGGTAATCAGTGCGCCGACACAGATCGCAGCATTGACTTCCGGCTCTGGGAATCACTGCTGCCCACAAACCTAGGAGACCTATGCAGAAGGAAATAACATGAGATAGAATGCTGCTGTTTACCCTGGGATGGCACTGACCACGGTGATATAGCACGGTGGTGTGTCCACCTCTGCCGGTCCTCCAGGAAGAGGATTGCTCTTCTGTCCATCACCCCATCCATGAGGATCTCCAGAACCCTCTCACACAACGGTGGTGCCATCCTCCCTTTCTCCCCCATCTTCCTTAACTGGGTAGAACAGCTTCCAGTTGGCAGCAATTCTTGTCAGTGTGTAGCAGGCTTAGGAAGACGGCATGGCCACAAGAAACACTGGTCTTAGGGAGGACTTCTGCAGCACGTTGAGTTGCTCTGGGCAGGGCATGCGGTATGATGGGGTGGAAAGCAGATAATATTCTCACTGCAAGGGCTCAAACATTCATAAAATATGGTAAAATGTGGAGCAAAAACTCACAAAGCCTCATAGGGACAATCACTCCACTGAACTTGGGGCAACTTGCACATGGCCAAAAAAAAAACATGAGGTTCAGCCCACATTCTTATCACTGAATCTCTAATCTCCATCTACTTTTGCATTTCCTGCTTCTGTACTCTGGGTCACAGGAGAGTAAAGTTCATGCAATCTCTCCCCGTGTGTACACCGTTATATCCTATCTGTTTTATACTTATGCAAGAATTATAACACCACGTTTCCACCAAATTGCTTTCTACTCTACTGTGGAGACATTTGCCTGGAATAGGTATTCATATACTGAGGGTTAGACTGAGTGTGGTTGATACGGTTCTCTTTGTCTCATTCTCAACCACAAACCAAAAATGTATACAATTGTGTTATATCCCTGGCATTTTCAACATATGCCACTTTGAGCTCAACAGCTAAGAAGGACTTGAAACTTGGAAATGTTATTTCCATCCACCCATTCAAAGCTGTTTTTTCTCCCCCCAATATTGCTATTACCTTGTTGCTAAATGTATCCGAAAGGTTCCTGTTAGAGCTCTACCCAGGCCAAAGTGTAGCAATGAAGCTAAGTAACATATGCACAATGTCAGTCATGGTTTTGGAAGAACTGTGATATTGGTTCGTGAACTTGTTTTGCATTCTTTCAGCTTTGGTACTTAAAACCAGAGTTCCTTGATTTCCATTTTTCAAAAGTAGCCCATGCCCGTCCTTTAGTTGAGCTGGGGAACTTATAGAAATTCACTGAACACACAGAAGTCTGTCTCTGAAGCCATTGGGAACTTGCAGATGGTCACTTTTCTTGAAAAAAAAGGTGAGAATGGGAGCGCAAACAAAACAAATCCAACTAGCTGTGCCTCGATAATGGAAAACCAACTCGTAAAATATTTTCCTTCTTGGGATTTACAGTTGTTTAAGTTGAAAGTGGAGAAAGGTTATTAGAGTTTAGTATCCTGCTGACATCTAACACATTGCTGATAATTAAACATACTGTTCATGCTGAGCAGCACTTAGTCAGGATTTACTGTTGGTGTTTCCAGGAAGAGTTGTCTGTAGCCACGCAGTGCCTTCCCATTAGAGGCTCAAAATTCAATAATTACATTTGAATATTTTTAGAAGCAAGCCTCCAGGAGACTATTAACAAGATTTGGATCTGGAGCAGCATTTCTGATCAAGATTTTTATTACAAATATTACAATCCTGTAGAACCTTTATTGATGTGTAATATGCTATGTTGGCAAGGTTAGCAATTTGAAAAAAATTTCCTTCGTTTTAAGAAAATCTCGTGCTTGGGTTTATAATAAATTATAGATTCACTATCCTTACATTGTCAGACAAGTACGATCTGCTGTTTTCCTTAATGTGTATTGGCAACATATCAATTTAATTTGTAGAACACGTTCGGCAAAGAATTGTCTGTGTTCTGTGCCCAGCACAGAATATACCCAGAGAGATACGTCCTTCATCTTTGATCCATACACTACATTCTGTGCATTAAAAAAAAACTAAACCGAGGAGCCTGATATTAAAGCTAGTCAAATTTCAGCTGACATTTAGAGGTAGAGTTTGAAACCCACCCACAGCTTCAGAAATTAGGTCCAAAGTATTTCAACTCTTGCTCCTCATTTAAACTCCACTGGCCAACTTCCCACCATTCCACCTGGAAAATTGTAAAGGAGTGGCAGAAAATTGCGTGGTTTTGAGGTCACCCGTATTGACCAGGTAGGTGGCAGAACAGGCTGCGAACCAATGAGGTTGGGAATGCTGCCATGATCTGAAAGAGGAGAGTTCACATTGACATGAGCTCACTTATGAGTTCAAAAGGAGCACTCTTGACCCTGTTGACAGCAAGGAATGTTCAGCACATGTTTGAATGCTCACTGGGCCTCTGCTCATCACAGTCTTCTTTACCTCTCTTTACCTCTTGGGGAAAATAGCAACACTTCTCACTCAAGCTGTTGACTTAGCCTGGCAAACTTGGCACAATGGTTTAATTGGGGCCTGGAATGCAAATAGGAAAGCACCTCATTAGACTACAATTTTCTCAGTTGTGTAGGTTAAAATTGGGAAGTATAAGCTCCAAGGTGTGAAAATACCTGCAGCAGGATGAGGTCTATACTCAGCTAAATGAGCATTTGCAGGCCTTATTGAACATAACTATGTGCAGAGGCTGGAAAGGCAGGACATCTTCTCCATGGCCCTGTAGAACCAAACTCCAATTCCATGTGATCTGACATCATTATGACATGGCTCCATTTGCATTTGTTTAGAATGTCAAGATATAACTTCCTTTCCTCTACAATAATTAGGGTAATTGTAACTGCCAACCAGCTTGGTTTCTACCAGAATGTCACTATGACTCCCAAATTATCTCTCCAGTAAGGGCAGAGTTTCTGGACAAATATTTGCAAAATACATTTAAATATCGTAAAAACAATGAAGTAGGGCATGACAAACTAAATGGTACAATTTTTTCTTGGCCTTTTTAAAATAGAGACATAAAGTACAAAAGCAGGGAGGTTATACCAAGCCATTTCAAAATACTTGTGAGGACAAAGCTGAAATATTGCATTCAGTTCTGTCATCGCACTTTAGAAAAAGTGTCAAGGCCTTGTAGAAAATATTTACTTGAATGGTACGCAAGATGAGGAACTTCATTTCAATGGAAAGACTGGAACAGCTGGAGTTATTTGTCCGAGAGCAAATAGATTGAGGGGAATTTGGTAGAAATACTCAGAATCTTTAAGGATTTGGATGGAATAAGTGAGGAGAATCCATTTCCAGTAGAAGAATGATCTGCAAGGAGAGGACATGTACTGTATTTAAGGAATTTGCAATAGTGCCAGAGATGATGTGAAGAAACATTCTTGTATACAGCAAGTTGTCATGACCGAAATTATGAAAATACCTTACAGTAACATGGAAATAGATTCAATACCTACATTTAAGAGGCAGTTCAAAAATCCTTTAGGGGGAAAAGATTGCAGGCTTACAGTTGCAGAGCTGGAGAATGGGATTAAATGCCAACTCTAACAAGGAAGAATATTCTCTAATCAACCTGTAAAATGATGGTACTACATACCCCTGAAGGAAGGGAAACTTGAGCCCAGGCCTAGAACGCTAAGGAACAACAATGACCTAATGACCTCCACCTGTGATGATTCTGTAAATTGGCAACTTTAAAACCAAGCCAGGTGTAAAATCAGTTACTGATCCTATCCAATCCCTTTGGTTCAATTTATTCTCTAACCCTTACACGCACAGAAACCACCACCGCTACAACTAAATGATAAAACAACAATGAAGCAAAATCCCAGCTTAGGTTCAGTTTTCGTTCAGTCTGTGGCTCTTTGAAATATGTTTGTAATTTTGTGTTGCAAAATCAGATCTTGACCCATATTGTTCTTGGCAGTTGTTATACAAGGTGACCCACTCCAACTTTCAAAATGATTTTATGAAATTACCCCCTAAGAGTTGCATAACAACAGCCCAGCATATTATTTTATCTTTTATTCTCTGTAGAGCCAGTTGACTTTCATTCAACACTCTTTCAGATTTTTTTGAGATTATGAACTCCTGTTCTGCTTTATTCTGCTGCCTTGTTTCAATGTCTTATTCTGTTAGAGCCATACAAGTTTACTGTCTGTGAGTCACCATATACACATTCATGAATGCTTTACAGAAGCATAATTTAAAACATAAGCGATGTAAGAGTTTCCAATAACTTTTGAGAGATAAAGTAGTGAAGAGAATTTATGTATGATTTGCGAATGGTCATGATCTGCCATGTTTCATTGGTCTCAGCATCATTAAATATGGAAATTTTTCACTAAAGATAACTACTGATATCAGATCAGAAGCTTTGCTAAACAGTTCCCTGATAATGTTTATTAATGTTGTAGTATTTAAAGAGTTCTATTTGACACCTGAAACAATTTGTAGAAACTGTTGACTTGTTATCATTCATCATTGTAGCGATACCGATCGTTGAGAGAATTTGACTGCTGTGGTGTCGACGGACAGTGGGTTGAGATTTATTATGCTTACAATGCCCCAGATTTTGCAGTCAGCTGTGAAACAAGGGCACTGGACAGTGACTATGAGGATAGTCTCTTGGAGAAATCTGGAATCTCTGTGATGACGACTTTCACTGTCTCAAAGTGTAATTAATTGCAGTGAGGGTTTGTTAGTTCAGTTGGTTGGACAGCTGGTTTATGATGCAGAGTAATACCAGCTTTCTGGGTTCAATTCCCGCACTGGCTGAGGGTACCATTGAGTGACTTTTCTTCTCAATTTCTCCCCTCACCTGAGGTGTTGTGACCCTCAGGTTAAACCACCACCTGTCATCTCTCTCTAATGAGAGAGCAGCTCTCTGGTCTTGTGAGGACTATGGTGACTTTTTATTTAATGGTAATTCTCAACCAGGCTGAAATAATGTCATCAGGCTGTTCAAGCAGCCAATCACATGAAAGAATTCTCCCAGTCTGCAAAATAGAAAATAAGAAGCATCAGACTAATCACTTGTAATACTTTATAGAGAGGGAAGTAAAGATTGAGGTCTTACATATGGTTGAAGCATCATGAACAAATTTTAAGTTAACGATGATTAAAATATTGTTTAAAATATCTAGAAATAAGTGATAATGGAGACACTTAACAGTATTCCACTAATGTAAATTTGCTTTCCCAGACAAAATCGGTTGTTCTACAAAAGTAATTGCTTTGATCATTGTCAGTGACCCAATTACAGATTGCTCAATAAGGGATTTCTACCAGTAATTTCAAAGTGAAGTCAGATCATTTCTCATCTGATTTTACTGATTGCTGATTCTGAGGTTGGGGGATTTATGCTATAACCTGTCATTATATGGGATGGGTTAGAATTGTTGATGATATTCAACAGCTGCATGACCTTGGATAAGTCCTGTGATGAGCAACTCACATTTCTGTCCGTGCCGAGGATGGCACAATCAACTTGCTTTGCTGTACTTGCGGTTCATTATGCTGTATAAAAGAGAGAGAACTTCGTTCTGAATCATTGGACTTTCCCTTGGACTGGGATTGCGAACAATGCCAAAGACGATACTAAGCCTCAAGCGAACCATTGATCAAGGAGTCCCCGATGGGCAGAAGGGCTTGAGACTTTTTTTCCTTTATTTTTCACCTTTTTCTTTACTGATAATTGTTCACATTTAAGTAAATGTATGTCGTTGAGTCTTCTGTTAACTACATTTAACCAAATCCGAAGAACCGTTTGGATACGCTTTGTAATCCAAGAAAGTCATGGACTACTGAATGACAGATCACAGCATCAGGGTTTCTGCACCAAGTGTGTTTGGACAAATTCTAAATTTGGAAAATGGAAAAAAAATCTGAACTTGTCGTAACCACAAGAATGAAGAATAAGAGCCAGAGTGCTGTTCCTGAGTATGAATTCTAATTGTTGTCACAGATTTAGGATTAGCAAATCAGGAAGTTACGAATTATTTTATGAAGACTTGCTTGAATGTTACTGCAAATATTTTGACTGGCAACATCAGCCCAGACGAATGAGTAGCAGAGAGTCGTGTCAGAATCCAGGAGTCTTGCCCCTTAGATTTAGTTTGCAAAATGCAATCAACCCAATAAGTACTCACACACAGCAATATTTGGATTAATATAGGAATTTGTTTCAGGCAATAACTTACTGTTGTATTACTTTGTTGAAATGAGGACAACATCTGGAACAAAATCTTCAGGAAGTTTGAAACAAGATAAATCGGTTCTTGGTACAGGGAAATAATGGTTAAAAGTCACCGGAGACTGAAAAGATGAATGCAGTGCAATTTGCAAAGGATGCCAGGACTCGTAACACACGTGAATCTTTCAGGGATATTGGACGTATCCCGAAGGTTCATCCAAGCTTTTGCAAGATGACAGAGCCTGTTAATAAATTCCTTCTGTACATGTGTGCCATATATAAAGAATATTGAGATTAAAAAAAGTATTTAAGCTACATCCAAAATGCCATTTATAATGGATGGAGTTAATGCTCTGTGTTCTATGGGACACAATTAAAATTGTCTTCTAATTGTAACCAAGACTGACAGAAGTGAATAAAGTATTGTGGAGTTTATCAGAGTCTCCTGACATTGAACTTGTATTGTTGGGAATAAAAACATCATGGAATCTCTAACAGCAAGTGGCAACAGTGAAGGAGGGCAATGGGAGCAGTGGACTGGCCTCTCACTGGAGTCAAAAGAGTATCGTTAGTGAAGGGGGAGCTGATGGAAGGGAGTGAAGATAGAAAAGAAATTACTCAGCCCAAATTAATCAAAGGTTAAAGCAGACAGAAGAGTTGCGCCTGCAGAAGAGTTGGATTTGGGCGTGTGCAGGTGGGTGAGCAGTTAGTGTATTATGATCAGCAGGTCTGGCATCATCTGTGAAGGAGAAAACCGAGTTAACATTTCGGGTCCAGTGACCCTTCCTCAGAACTGATGGTGGCTGGGAAAACGTCAGTTTACAGCATCCGCAGTTCTTTTGGATTTTACTGTATTATGATGTCTTATGCCGAGATTCCATCCAGATTATGCTCAATTTATGGAGTCAGGACACACTTAGATATACACACTTAGATTCCTCACGGTTTCTAAACTCTAGAATATTCACAAGAGAAGGAACAGAAATTTAAAAACATGAGTTTTATCTAAACATTAGGCTGCATTACCAAACTATGAAGCAAATTACGACAGAGAAATTCCCTTGCACAAGAACAGTGACTGCACTTTAAAGCTATTCCTGTGTCTGACTGTTTGGGACTGAACATGCGAACAGATACTAAATTCAGGTCATTTTTATTATTATTATAGCAACTGTCATCCCAAGAATCAACATGTCACACATGCAATTAAAAATAATTTTCTACTCTCCCATTTTACTTGATTACATGTACATCAACTCCTCTCATTATTTTGAACCAAAAAAAATTAGACTTATAGTTTTATGTATTTGCAACGCCTCTCTTGAACATTTTGAATGTACTGATCCATCTTCTGTGATGTTCTAAAGTGGGAACTAAGATCAAGTGAAGTATGGCTTAAGATAAAGCTGAGTTAATGGTTGCACAATGACTGACCTGGGCATTCAGGTGTAATTTTCAATCCCTCTTTTAAAGTAATTTATTCTATCTTTATTTGTATATTTTGTTCGAAATCATACGTCCTTATTTATGAAGGGAACTGCCAATGTAAATATTTATATAAAGTATACTCTCCTGTTATGCCATATAGACCTGGTACAGTCTGACTTTATCACGGGTTTCTTGATTGCCTTGTTCTGTAACAATAAAGCTGCGTTCAGGGAGAGGTGTTACATCTGAAATCTGGAATGTGGGAATCATTTCTTTATAAACAGCAACCGATGTTAACCCAGATCTGTTCTTCACTCACAACATGCTGTGGATACAGTGATGGGCTCTTTAAACCTTCAACAGTGTATTTGTACCTGATAAAGTGGTACTTATGTCAGCTCCCGTAACATGAGAATGAAGCAGGGTTAACATAATAATGAATGATTCAATAGATGTTTATTACAGCTCCTGATCTGTGTCATGCTGCAAGAGGACAGAGCACAGTAAGGAGAGAACTAAGACCTTTTTACCATCAAATCACATGCTATGACACAGCAATGATATTATAAGCATGTCTCTTAAAGGTACATTGCATGTTAGCAACATCTCCTTTTATTCCAAAGAGAAAAGAAATCCCAAACATGTTTACATAGCTGTACATAGGCACATGTTGTGAATTTGATAATCATGCAAACAGGTTACCAACAGAGTTTACGTGATTAATAATTCAAATTTGAATATAACATTTTTGGCGGTTTGACAACTTATTCTGATCTGGTGATTGTATGCCCTTCTGGAGCATTACATTATTCTCAGGCACTACAGAGTCCATCCAATTACTCACCACATTCTGGATTCAAGCATGTCTGGGCTTTCTGGAAATTGTCATTGTGACCCACCATAGCAGTGAACTTCTCAGTATTCACTGCTGTTCAGGATTGTAAGTTACATGTCAATATCAGATGACTTGGGAACCAGGGAAAAAAGATTAGACACTGCGTAGACTGCAATAGACTTCAATAGACAATTGCAGAAGGAAGTAAACTTGGATGGTTTAAGGGAATGTGATGGCAAGGGATACAAGGGAGGAGTCTCCAGTACCTTTTCCTGATTGAGGCACTGGGAGTAATGAATCTAATTGAGTTGAAAGCATCGAGGGGGAAATCATGAATATGGGTAAAGAGGTTATCATTGATGAAAACATTGAAGTGTTTACAGATTGTGCAATCAGGGAAGGGAAGGCAAAGAGGGCTGAGATTCAGATTCAAATCATCAAGGATGAATTCTGTCAATGAAGACACTAAAGGGCAAACAACCAGGAAGATACCTTGCTGAGAAACCTGAAGAAGGGATACAGAAAGAACAAGAATCCTCTGGTCTCCACATAGTTGGAGACTGGATATACCTGGAAAGATGCGCATTGGGTTCCTCTTGGAAGTACTAAAGCAATTACTATGAGGTATTGTCCAGAAAATTTCAGCTTCCAATGGGCAATTATAGTGTGTGTGGAATCCCCCGCTGAAAATGTTCCCAACTCTGAGTTTAGAGTCATAGTGTTTGGACTTTCTTATTTTAGTAGTTATGAAAACTGTTGTTACTGTAAAACTTATACCGACCACCCCCAATCACTCTTAGTGACAAGTCCCTGAACACATGAAACACCCTTACATCTGCCACCCTAACAACCCCCTCCAATCCCAGGCATCAAGCCTAATCCACCCAACCCCTGCCCTTTCGCAAAACCTGACCCCTTTACCCTCTCGTCCTCTTACCTACCACCTGATGATGCCTATGTGGTTTGCTGGACTCAATCTGTTGGGAAGGCTACTGCATGGGAGATCAGGCCAGAAAGATTGCACAAATGTAATTTTTTTAATTTTTTTAACGTTCTGATCTGGCACAGACTCCCTGTTTCTGACCCAGATTGAAAGGTTTGCACCAATAAGGAGCAGGGTGAGGGGGTGAAACCTGGTGAGATGTGGAAATGAGGAGAAGATGGCATGGCACATAAATAATGGAAGAGGAAGAAGGTAGAATATGGTGATACAGGAGGCAGTGGTTACGACAGCATAGATGGTGATGTGCATAACCAGATGTAAACTTCAGTAAGGTGCAAAGTGTCACCATTGTGAGGCAAGGTTTTGTCAAACCCAATGATAATTATAATTTCACTCGTTAAAATGTAGTAAAATAAGAACAGCTATGAAATAGATTTTGCTTTGAGTAGATATTAAGTCGTAATATTTCTTTATTTAAACTCTTTCTATTTGTTATGGTGTGCAGTAGATACGTTGTTGAATTGCATATTTTGAATTCCATGAGAAAAAAACCAACGCAAATTAAAATGAAATTAATCTGTTCATGCTAATTGTGCCAAATCTAATTTGAACCATGATAGACTATTTATCATTATCACCATAATTAATTTGCAAGCAACAAACGAGATACATCAAAGAGAAAATTGAAAATTGCAATCTTGCTCTCGTTCTTATCTCAAAGAGAGAGCTCTGTTCTTTCTTCTTTTATCTTCATTTATTTCTGGAGGTGCGAATGCACAGCCTTGAAACAAATGCTGATTTTTAACTTTGCTCCCAAACCTGCCATCCAGGATTAAACATTGCTCCAATGCCTGGATTTTAAACCACAGTCTCCTCTAGTTTCGGTTTCCTTGCGTGTTCTCCATCCATGGACAAAATAATAAGTACCATTCTTTGTCCCATCCAAAGACATTTTCCTCTCTCTAACATAATGAGAATGATGGTGGGCAAGATGACTGAATCAGACAAGAATCTGAAAGCCAAATTGTCAAAATTGAGATAAACTCTCCCAACTGAGTCCTCGTGTTTGTAGCTGGCGAGTTTAGAAATTCACTGGCTGGTGGTGGGAAGGTTATTTCCATACATTTGCAGATCATTATTCACCAAAACCACTATATTATCATCCACATCCAATTTTCTTTCTCTCAGTTGAGAAACTCAACAGCACAAAAAGTGAAAGGGTAAAACAGAGTTGTGTCTTGTCAGCATTCAATACAGCTCACAGAAAGGCTGTGTTGGTCATTGAACTTCTCTTTACATGGAACAGTTTCTTCTGTACAACATGCTCTCTGATCAATGGCCATGCACCTTCTGGAGCATTCATCATAGAATCCCTGCAGTGCAAAAGCAGGCCATTCAGCACATCATGCCTACCCTGACCCTCCAGACCCATCCCTGTAACCCTGCACCTCCCACAGCTAATCCACCTAGCCTGCACACCCCTGGGCACTATGGACAATTTAGCATGGCCAATCCACCTTACCTGCACATCATTGGACTCTGAGAGGAAACTGGAGCGTCCAGAGAAAACCCACACAGACACTGGAGAATGTGCAAACTCCACACAAACAGTCGCCCGAGGGTGGAATCGAGCCTGGGTCTCTGGTGCTGTGAGGCAGCAGTGCTAACCACTGAGCCACCATGCTGCTCCAGCATCCACACAACTTGGCATCAGCAAATATGTAATACATATCATAATCATGTTTGCTCTCGCTCCAACTCAGTCATGACTTCAAAATTTCAAGCATCTACTATGGAGGTGAGGGACAGCCAGGATTTGCATACTCAGACTTTGCACAGTCATCGTTTGGCACAAAAGTCATGTGACTCTGAAACCAAATGTGACGATGTCATGTATGAGTCACCTGTAGTCCATACCCGCATGAGATCCACCAGGGTGACTCAGACCTTCCTCCATCTGTATCCGTTCAGTGCACAGAGACTGTAGCATTGCCTTGATATCGATGATGATATGCTTGAACATCCTCAATGGAAGTGGTTAACCAGTGAGATGCAGCATTTGTCCAGATCTTCTCTCCAGACCATCATTCTATGACGGACAGTAGACATTGGATATCTCCGAGTCTTGAAAATCACTGAGATCCCATGAAAAGCTCATGCATAGAAGCAACATTTCCCGACTTGCATGTGTGGAATCATTCTGTAATCTCACCCGTAAAGTGGGTGTTGAAGGATGTGTGTGGTCCAGGCCCTGGCTCATTCCTCGGTCATTGCCTTGAACCTCAGTGTCCTCCACATTAATATGCCTTAGCTGCAAGCTGCAAAGTTAAGCTTCAAGGATTCCTGAGGAATGAGGCTAGCTGCAGTCAAAGACTTGGTGTCTTGTGAGAGATGAGTAATGGTTGGTGATTGCAATGTTTTACATCCTTGGGATCTATGAAGAGGCTCCTCATATCTCATGTGGAACTGATTTAACCAAGTCCTACAACAAAAATAATGGCACAGTATACATTATAACAGTGCAAGTGAAAATATATTGACAAAAGCAATGGCAGTCTATTCAATCCATGCCATATATGTGCCTTATATGTATTTTACTCTTCCTTTCCAAGGTCTGAAACCTGCAGCTAGGATGGAGGGAACCTGCTTTATGGTTAGCCCAGCTGACATGGAAGAGTTGGCTGGTCTTCTTGGGTGCCTAGAGGCCCTAGGCCTGCTGAAGGAGGTGGGACCGGGCACCTCTGGAGTGTCTTGCATAGAGGAGGTGGTCGGAGGCTGTGTCTCACCTTCTTCCTCCTCCTCCCTGTGGGTTCCCAGTGCCATTACCCCACCCCCTGGAAAGAAAGGAGAGCCTGGACTGAGGTGAAAGCTTCTCATTCTCAAGTCTTACCATTGATGCTGAGCACACGAGACAAAAATCATGAAAAGCAGCTCCATTCACATTTGCAGCAACCACTGAGTATTCTGCAAGACAGGCTTTCCAAGGCTGTCAACGTTGTCTCCATGGAGGGAACTGTGCATTCACACGCTGAAGTCACCACAGCAGTCGGATCATGGACAGACTTATCCATCTTTCGCTTTAGCCTACAAGGGGCCTCTCATGTATCTGCCTGGTGTCTGTGAAGGTTGAGCAAATCATTTCTAGCTGAGAACAGGGGAACTATAGACCTGTGAGTTTGACGTCAGTGATGGGTAAGTTGTTGTAGGGAATTCTGAGAGATAGGATTTACATGCATTTGGAAAGGCAAGGACTGATTAGGGATAGTCAGCCTGGCTTTATGCATGGGTTATAGGGGGATGGGTCTGGGTGGGATGCTCTGAGGGTCAGAATGGACTTGCTGGGTCGAAGGGCCTGTTTCGACACTGTAGGGATTCTATGAACTTCTATAAAATTGTGTCTCACAAACTTGACTGAGTTTTTTGAGGATGCGACCAAAAGATTGAAGTCTACATGGGCTTTAGTAAAGCCTTCGACAAGGTTCTGCATGGTAGAGTATTCGGTAAAGTTAGATCACAAAGGATTCAGGGAGACCTTGCCAATTGGATACAAAATTGGCTTGAAGATAGGAGATACAGGGTGGTGGTGAAGGGTTGTCTTTTAGACTGGAGGCCTGTGACCGGCGGTGTTCCACAGGGATTGGGCTGGATCCACTTTTGTTTCGAATTTATGTAAACAGTTTGGATGAGAATTTAGGAGGCATTGTTAGTAAGTTTCTGGATGACATCAGAATTGGTGGTATAGTCAACAGGGAAGAAGGTTACCAAAGCTTATGAAGGGATCCTTATCAGTTAGACCAATGGTCTGAGGAACGGCAGATGGAGTTTAATTTGGATAAATGTGAGATATTGCATTTTGGTAAAATAAACAAGGGCAGGATTTATATGGTTAATGGCGCTGGATAGTGTTGTCAAATAGAAAGACCTAGGAGTTCAGGCATGTAGTTCCTTGAAATTTGCCTCACATGTAGAGATGGGGGTTAAGAAGGTATTTAGCACACTTGCCTTTATTGCTCAGACCATTGAGTATTGGAGTTGGGATGTCGTGTTGAAGATGTTGGTGAGGCCACTTTTAGAGTGCTGTGTACAGTTCTGGTTGTCCTGCTATGGGAAAGATATTACTAATTAGAGAGGGTTCAGAAAAAAAATTAATCAGGATATTGCTGAGACTGGAGGGATTGAGTTATAAGGAGAGACTGATCGGCTGGGACCTTTTTCACTACACTGGAGGAGGTTGAGGGGTGACCTTAAAGAGATTTATAAAATCATGAGGGCCATTGATCAGGTGAATGGCAAAGGTCTTTTCCCAAGGGTAGCCAACTTATTAACATAATACACAAAAATACAACATTTTTAAATGTCTGATAAACCAGGATTGTTTTAATCTCATTATTTTTGGTGGAAATAAAATGATTTTCCCTTGTTCCTTTTTAATATCTTTATTACATATGCATCTTAATATTGTATTGCACAATACTCCGTAACAAAGAAATACCTCTGATTTCTGCTGTTTTCTTCACAGCAACCTAATTATAATTTATCAATGAAAGGTAATTGAAAATAAATTCATTCTTAGTTGTATATCAGTTTAGTATCAGGGCAAAGTCAGCTAATTGTATTTTGTCAGTAACTTTCCTCAGTTCTAAAGTTAACCTAGCATATCACCTATACCTACAAGGAGTTCAAAAAAGATTTCTCTTTGTATTTAAAGGAAATGGGGATTTCTGGCCAGCGTATTAAAGCAATGTTGAAGCTGGTGTATCTGATTGATAATTAGTTGGCTATTTTGGGCATATTTAATTATTCTACGTATCTCTCAATCTACCAGTAATAGTTTATTTTTGCAGAGAAATTTTGGCTAGTCATCGTAGTTGTACCATAATAGCAAACAACTGGCATTTCCAGTTTGGTTTGCACAGTCCTGAACAAAGCACAAGGTAAAGGCCTTTGCTCACAGTAACATTGGCATTCTGCCAGCTAGAAATCAGATTTTTCAAGCAAGCTGCAGACGTGGTTGAAATCCTAATCAAGATTATACTTGCGTTGTTGAAAGCAAGGCTGTGCACAACCCAATTTGAACCTTTCCATTAGATCCCCATTACATCAGGATTTTCTTCCTGAAAATCAATAAAACCAATTCCAGTTGAAACAACAAGCTGGATTTATTCAGTTTTTGAGTCAGAAGACATTGTGAGTTTTGCATGTCTTTGGGTTTTATCAATGAATTTCTGGGGTTTTTGTTTTATCAAAGCAAGAGTACTAATAGAGAATAAGGTATAGTTGGTGTTCGTTAAAAGTTGTGACAACAGCAAGTATGCAATTTTTGCTCTTTCAATGTCCATCGTGCCATTTTTAAATTGAGCTTAGTTTAGTGTAAGTTGCTGATAGAAAATCAACACGCACAATCAGCTGTGTCTTCTTACGTCATTCTCTATCTGTAGATCACAGTCCTGCAGCACACTGGAAAATAGGGCAACCACAGCCCTTGTGAGAAGGAGTCACCAGGGTCAGACAGCACTTTGATCCTCAACCAACAGATTAGAGCAGCTGGCAGATCGCTGTATCTTGCAGCTGAACCATGTGTGTGTGCGCGCGCTAACATTTTCAACATACACACTCACGTGCTTTGGGGATTGTTCCGAAGCCTCATGTGAGAGTTGGATTTTGTTTTACATTTTCATCTTTCCCTGGTTGAAATAAACTTTCAAAGAAAAATCTCTTTTGTGAGGTCATAAGAAACAGGAGCAGGAGGGGGTCCTTTAGCACCTCAAGCCTTTTATGAATATCAGGTTTTGATGTTTACATTTTCTGAAATATGTAGGTCAATTACTACTTTGATTTTGTAGACATGCAAGAACACTTAAATATTTGGGTCTGTCAGTATTAGTATATTACAAGTGGAAACCTAGGTCGACAATCTAAAATAAATAATGTTAAATTTCGATGCATTCTTAAAGTTGGAAATTAGATCTGTAATATTTAGTCTTTTTTGTCAAACATTTTTGCTGCAAACATCTCACTGTATCATTAATTCACCAGAATAATTACTCTGATTTATATTTTCTGATTTTCTGGTTTTCTTCCTTGCTCCCGATAATAAGATTACCCCGTAAGTGAAGCACCAGTGTCTTAATGTACCCATATATGTGACTACATAATTGAGGACTTTGGCAGGAACAGCTGACAAACTGTTCAGTGAAGCATTACCAGGAAGCAAGACCCTATTCTAATCTAACATGCTCAAATATGTACTTCCAATAGCAGTTCCTGACTAGTTGGTTATAATCCTGAATATTATCTTTCCTTCCTCCCAAACTCCGTCATCTTTCGAACAATTTTGGTGCCCGTAATTCTATTCCAGTTGAAATTTGCCTCACCCACATACACCAGAAATCAAACTCCAGCAATTTTAAATTGGGAATTGTTTGGATAAACTTGCAATTACATGAGAAGAACAATCATCAGAATTGATTTGTACCATTATAAGACCAGAACGTGTGCAGCAGGCTTTGGTCATTTGGCCCATTAAACCTGCTCAATATTCGACCACGGCTGATATGTTTCTCAGCCTTCTCCTGCCTGCTCCCCATAAGCCTTGATCCCCTTTCTAATCAAGAAGCTCTCAATCCCTGTCTTAAAGTCAGTCAATGACTTAGCTTCCACAGCCTTCTGCAGCAATGAGTTCCCCAGATTCACCATCCTCTGGCTGAAGAAATTCTTCCTCATCTCAGTTCTGAAGGGTTGTCCCTTCACTCTGAGACTGTGCCCTCAGATCCTCGCTCCTCCTACTCATGGAAGCATCTTTTCCACATCCACTCTCTATCCAGATCTCTCAGTATTCTGTAAGCTTCAATCAGATCCCCCCTCATCCTTCTGAACTCCATCAAATACAGACCCAGAGTCAACAACCACTCCTTTTGTGATAAGCCCTTCATTCCCAGAATCATTCTTGTAAACCTCCTTTAGACCCCCTCCAAGGGCAGCATATCATAGAATCATCGAATCCCTACAGTGTGGAAAACAGGCCCTTTGGCCCAACAAGCCCACACCGACCCTCAGAGCACCCACCCAAATCCACACCCCTCATCTACTCATCCCTGAACACTACGGGCAATTTAACTTGACCAATCCACCTAACCTGCACACCTTTGGACTGTGGGAGGAAACCGGAACACCCGGAGGAAACCGACGCAGACAGGGGGAGAATGTGCAAACGCCACACAGACAGTCGCCCGAGGGTGGAATTGAACCCGGGTCCCTGGCGCTGTGAGGCAGCAGGGCTAACCACTATGCCACTGTGCCACTGTGCCGCCCCATATCCTTCCTGAGAAATGGGGTTCAAAACTGCTCTTGATATTCCAAATGTGATTTGACCAGAGCCTTACACAGCCTTAGCACCATATCGCTGCTCTTGTATTCTAACCCATTTGAAATGAATACTAATATTGCATTTGCCTTCACAACTTCCAACTGAACCTGCATATCAGCCTTAAGAGAATCCTAAAAAAGGACTCCTAACTCCCTTGGGCTTCAGATTTCTGAAGCCTTTCCCCATTTAGAAAATAGCTTACACCTCTATTCTTTTGACCAGAATGCACAAGGTCACACATTCCCACAGTGTATTTTATCTGACACTTCTTTGCCCGCTCCTGTCCAAGTCTTTCTACAGACTCCCTGCTTCCTCAACATACCTGTCCCTCCACACCTATTGTTGTGTCATCTGCAAACTTACCAATAGTACCGTCAGTTCTTTCACCCAAATTGTTAATATATAACATGAATAGATGTGGTCCCAGCACTGATGCCTGCGAAAATCCACGAGTCACTGGCTGCCATCCTGAAAAAGACCCTTTTATTCCCACTCTTTCTGCCTTCCCCTAGTCAGCCAACCCTTTATCCATGCTAGTACCTTGTCCCTAATACCATGAACTCTTATCTTATTTTGCAGCTTTCTGTGTGGCACCTTGTCAAAGGTTTACTGGAAATGCAATTAGATCATATCCATTGGCTTTCCCTTTCTCTCACTTGCTCGTTGCCTTCTCAAAGAATTCTGACAGATTTGCCAGGCTTGCTCTGGAATAAAATAATCTCTTGGGGAAAAAAAATTGCTTGCTTCAGCATGAAATGCTCACGATAATTTGATTTCCTGTGCAAATCAATCCAAGACTTAAGCATCAGTGCCCATTTAAGTTCATTTTAGACACATGATTGACCGACTAGCCACTGGTTTAATGCAACTGCCTACAAGGTCATATCTGATCTTCACACATCAGGTTTTCGTTGCTATGGCTAAAGTGAGCAGGAAGAAAAAAATCATGAATCTCCATACTTCCCTGTAGTACCTCAACAAACACACATGAAGAATGGTTATTTTGTGGGAGATATTGGTCAGATAGAGGGAGATGAATGCCTGTACCTCTTTACATAGCTGGGGGTCAACACCTCAGAAGGACTAATTATCTTTCTCTATAATCATTTGACAGTTTCTTAAGAGTGTGCAGATGAATTGAATTCATAGTCTGCTATTCGGATTTTAACGCAATAAAGGAAAATCAGTATTGTATGTGACCAAAGCTTTTAAACAAACAGAAAGTCTTCCAATCAGTTGACAGAATTTTCCCTTTCCCTGCTGTGGCGTGGGTGATGGGAAATTAGGAAAATCTGAGGAGAATTGAAAAGAAAGTCAAAATCTCAACGCTGAGAAAAAGTTTTCCAGCTTTTCCTTTCAGCTTTGACCAGCAAATTCATTATTTCACTATTAAACAGTAACCATCTTATTTACATTAATTTGTATGTCATAAAGAGCCCAACTCACCTCATTTCTATGCAACTTCCAACTGCCCTCTCCTTTCCTAAAAAGCCTGGAAAGCCCAAATTCCCAATGTGTAAGTCAGGGTGAGTAATAGGCAGCTGCAGTTCCCTAATACCTGTCCTAGCGATCACCCAACTGCGTGTGCAGCACATTGTCCCTGCATGTCCCATGGCCACCATCCTCCTCAACTCTTCGTTCAAGCGAGTCAACATTAGCAAACAACCATCTTCAGACCAACTCTCACACCACTTCAGCCCTTCACTACATTCATTTAGAACTCAGTAACACCTGTGACTTGTATACTTCTGCCAGGTTGCTTTGGACACAGCGATATACATGCATCTTTGGGTTTACTTGGAGTTTGCAAATATCTATGTAGTTTACATTGCTTTTGAGCACTGAGGGAGAGGCAAACACCTTTTCACAGTGGGCAGCACTGAACAGTCAAGGGCTGGAACATCTCACTATATGGCACTGAGCTTCATCAATGCCAACCCCTCAGCATGTTCCTGCAGCTTATGTGGCAAATACACTGCACAAAGCATCAAGAAAATGACCGTGGCTGAAGAAGGTCAAAGGGGGAGTAGTCCTTTGTAGGGTGAAGATAGACTATGATTTGTCAGAGAGTAGCATGACCTTCTGTCAAGGTGCTTTTTCAATTCCAAAGCAGGGAATTGGACATCATCAGTCAGGCCTTTGGTCCTACCAGAAACTCAGGTTCTATGTCCTTCAACTCCAAGGATTGGGCCGGGTTAGTCATACAGTTCAAATGCAACTAGCCTGAGAATTACAGATCAATCAATTAGGATGCTGTGGAGACATCAGTGTGCGGGAAGGGCTGGATTTGACTGTCTCATTGTAGGAAAAAATAGCAAAGGGTTTGAGTAAGAGGGTAGTGGATGGAAGAGCAGTTAATATTGATGTAGGAACTGGAGAGATAGATAGATGTCCCCAATGAGTGAGGAGGAAGAGTAGAAAGGCAGAAGGATCAGAAGTTTGGTCTGAATAAGGTAGGTCTCAGCCATTGAATGGACATGATACATAAAATAGTAAAAGCTGCAGTCCATGAGTCTTGGTGAGAGACAGTGGCAGAGTTAAACTGAGTGATGACCCTGTGAGTGTGAGATAGCTGAGAGAATATGGTAGCATTTACCCTTGTGGTGCACAGATGACCATTCACCTTCTTCCTGCACTGTTGGTCATTTCTTTTAGCATGTGAGACAGCACTGACCCAGACCACTATCTGTATCCAGGCTGGCTGTCTCTGGTAGCGTAGCCTTGTGCAGTAGTCCACAGGAAAAGAAATGATGGCCCCTCTCTCCATCATCCAGTCTACCTCCAGGTCCCTCTCCATGAAGCAGGGTGTGAATTTTCCTTTTTGGATCATGTCCTCAGTGATAATGATCAAGTACCACAGTGTGAGGGGCAGTTCCTATACTTCCTGCATACTAAAGTGTTGTGCAACTAATCATTATCTATGGTGCTGGTGACATGAACATTGCAAGGTCATAGCAGTGGCGAGCACTTCCAATTCTCCTGCACGTGTTTCCATTGAAGAACCCAATTGCATTATAAATGAGGTGGAGAACAGAAGATTGCTTGAGAAAGTCACTGTGAGCCATGACTTACTGAGTGCCATGAGTCTTATTTGACGACACATTTTAACTACAACTGGGAAAATTCAATACTATTGTATTTATTTTGACGACTGGCGTAAATTATCAAGAGGTAATCCATAAACTCAATGTTTTGTGCATAAAAGCCTTCACTCTTTCGTGTCTATCTTGCTTGTGCTTCTTTGAGTCATCACTATTCATTCCACTGTAACTGGGGCAGCAGGATGGTCTACAAGGTAGGCATCTCCTTTTCTCTCTCCTGAGATGGAATGCCTCATTTATGTGTCCCTGGGATCTGCCCCAGACTAACAGAATTCACTCGCAAGGCAGGAGGAGCTAACTGATAGGCAGCTCTGGGATTCAAACTCATGACCTTTATGTTGGGGGTTGAGCACTCAGCTGTTCAAGCTCCCAGATTTCCTCGTGATCATTTCTATTCTTCGGTTTTTCTGTGTTTCACTTTTAATGACTGGACAAACTGGATTTTTTTTTTGAAAACTGTTTTGGAGTTTACCAACTATGATGCAGCCTATAAAAGTAGGAATCAGCATGGAATCCAGTCAGCATGTATAAGGAAGTTAATTCGTTCGTTAGTGTGTGTACTGGGAAAGAAGTAAATGAAAGACTGATTTCACAGGCAAAATTGTGCGGTCGTTGCCTTGGTGAGTTGGCCATTGTTCAGAAACAAAAAGATCTTAATGGGTAAATTCCATCTGCAGTGGAGCCGCTGAAGTTCCATTTCAGTCATTTCCAGCTCACTGTTGTGTAAATATGTTTTCATGTAAACAAAATCTCTTAGATGAAATATGTTGAACACCAAGCATACTTGGTTTAAAATGATCTTATAACTACTGAGCTAAGCAGTCTAGAGAATTATCCTTCTGAAACATCTAAATTATGCATTGTTAGTCCTTTAAAAATCTCAATAGGTTACCAATAATACTGCTTTTCAGATGAACTAATTTTAATCTCTGTTGTAATTCTGTCATTAGCTTAACACTATTGCATCTCTGTGGAAGAGTGTCATCTCATAAGCTTTTCCATACATGATTCTCGTCTTAGCTGACACTTGGAGTTGAGGTGCTGAGGAAGGCACATTCACAGAAGGAGAGCAGGTGAATTGCCTTGTTTTGTCCATTCAGATCCCATGAACAGTTAATGAACAGCACCAGCATCGAGCATATTGCTGGGTGATGATATGATGGTTGTAATCTAATCTCAGGATGCACATCATGATTTTAAACTGTTCTTGGAATTCATTGCACCAACTGAACTTTTAGATTAGATTACTAAGACATTGGTATGTAGAGGGAAAAGTAAATTCAAAGAATAAAAAAGCCACATTCAGAGAAGTTTGATTTGAGTTTACACATTTATTTCCACGGTGTACTGAACAAGTGCTCCTAACTAGCATTGGTTGAATTTGTTGAGTTAGAATAGATTATTTTGTTCAGAGCTATTGGATGAAATAAGGTCTGATTATTTTTACTTAATACTGCCGCAATTCTTTACATAATTGTGTTACACTAAATAAAACAAACATCACTGTAGATTTCAAAAGGTAACATTTCTTCTGTCCTCTTTTACATAGTAATAAAACTACTTTCTGATAACATTTATGTTTGCATGGTTTTCTGATAATGGAATGACAAATAACTGCTGTTGTACTGCAGTGTCATGTAATTCTTACCAATCCTCAGTGCTTGCAGCTGGAAATGTGAGTAAAATACACTGAATAAAAATTACCTTTCTTGGTATTCAAGGCTGTCATTGTAAAATAATCCTCCCAACTTTGATAAAATAGAGATGATCTTCTATAATAATAGAAAATAGTTACAGGTAGAGGAGAAAAAAAACCAAGCTAATGTTTTGTCTTGAAATGCAGAAGTAAATATTTAAATATGTAGACTATGACGAAAGGATTAGAAAAGACTATGGCAGCTGATGTTTGCCTAGAAAATCTAGCTAGACTGGGCTTCTGTATCAGAGACCTAAGGAAGGGCTAAAAGGAAGTAACAGTATTGCTGGCATAAATAACAACATCAGTAAACAAATTAAAAGCTGCAGTTCCCCTTCCCTTGTTCCTGGTTGTATGTGGAAAATTGTGATTCTTAAAAGTTCCATATTTCAAAACTTGCACTACTTTTGCCAAACCGAAAAGGCTCCACACTGAGGCCTCTTTTCAAAAGCTTAGATCCAACTGGATTTCTATCTGAACTAAAGCTAAGTCCATCCCTGTATCTCTGCGAGAGATTTGCTTGACCTCCAACAATTAGTTTTATCAAACTTTATCCTTTGTTTCACAGATGATTTGACAAAAAGGGTTTTTTTCTCTCTTTTTCATAACATCTTCATAGACCTGTATGTTTCCTCTTGCCTTATTTGTGTACAAGTGTGTGTTTGGGTTTGAGGGGGATATGATTTGAGTTTGTATAATAGTAATTTTTAACTTATTTTGCTACTTGTTAAAGAGTAAGGTTGTTCATAACAACTAAGATTTTGTCTTTATCTATGAAATCTTTTGTCCTAGATAACAAGGAAAGTAAAGGTAATTTCAGAAAAGTAAATTTAACCACCTTGATGACTTTATTGGACTTTTACATTTCGGGACTTCTCATGGTGCATTAGGGTCTGATTACTACACACTCTGCTCACCAGATTCAGAACACAGTTCAGTTCAGAAAACTCCGGAGGTGAAATCAGAAACAACTTTTAGTTTCTGTCTTAGTAGGAGATTTTCATTCACTCCAGAAGAAGTGTCTAGTTTGTGTAGCTTTCTAGCCAGTAGAGTTGGATAACATTTCTACAAGTTTTTGAAACTGAGATTTGTGAAGTGTTCATGTTAACAGGCTCTGAAAGGATTCATCAAATTGCTTCCAAAGTCCATGGAAAAGCACTTGGAATGAGTCAGTTCAGTAAAAACCTCAATAACAGTGTAATTTCTTTGGCCTTGAGTCTCTGTAATAGATGGTAATGGTAACATATCATGATCTTTCTAACTTTTTGTTTAAATATATGCATATGTAGATGTGTATTCCCTACTGGGTAGTTTCTACGTTCTCGTCAGAACTAAAGAACATGCAAACCCATTATTTACTGTAACCTTTTCAGGAAAGCTTTATTTGGAAGTTGTGCATTCTGTAAGAACCCAAAACAAGTCTGAACAAGCCCATGAACCTGC
Organism: Rhincodon typus; assembly: GCF_021869965.1. Taxonomy (NCBI): domain Eukaryota; kingdom Metazoa; phylum Chordata; class Chondrichthyes; order Orectolobiformes; family Rhincodontidae; genus Rhincodon; species Rhincodon typus. The sequence goes on along the minus strand of NC_063347.1, from coordinate 43,691,655 downwards.
CTAATGAATGGTTTTCTGATGAAGGGTCTAGGCCGGAAACGTCAGCCTTCCTGCTCCTCCGATGCTGCTTGGCCTGCTGTGTTCATCCAGCTCTACACCTTGTTATCTCTTGATGACTCACTAATTCTGATTTGTCTCTTAAAGGGGCACTGTCTCAATGTAACAGGTCAAAACTATAAAACATCATCTGCAGCTTGGTCTATTTGTTTGATTTCTATTGTGTCATAACCTCATGCTCAGTTTTTAAAGAAATATCTACAGGCTCATGTGAATACATTTTAGTGATGAATCATCATATTAACAAAAAAGAAATAAATATATGATTCATCAAGCCAAGTTTCATTCTGGGATCTGACCAGTCCAATAGCACATTCATGTGATCATAAAATATTGGTTATTTATTAAGCAGTGAAATAGTAAGAGCTACCAAAGTGTATTTGTTCAGTTCTTGGAATATTTATGCAAAAATGCATTCCACTCCTACACTGTCATGTCTGATGTATACACAAATCCTTGCTATCCATGAGGGATAGGAGATAGCCTCCCATTGGAATACAGCTATAATGAAAATCCCCTATCTACTTGGAAGGACTTCATCATCTGTGAGGGCCATCAGCGGCGATAAAAGATCAGGTCTGGGGCCAAAGGCAAAAGTATATGCATCCACAGGTAGTGAAGATGGAGTGTATTATCAGACTTATATTTAAAGTTTTAGGCTTAATTTATAGTTGTAACATTGTCTTGTGTGTGATCTACCTTAACTAATACTTATAGTTTGAAAAGATCTTTATAACTATTCATAAAACTGAATTCCCACCATGGTGGGATCAAACCCAGGTTTCCGGAACATTAACTACATCCCTGAACTAATTGTCTCATGATAATACCATGAGATGATCACACCCCCCCCCAACTTTTGATTCATCCCAGACTGATGGGCAGCAGTATATCTGTTTGAAGAATTTTAGGGTCCAGCAAAGTGGACTTAAGACAAGTGTACCGTTACATAATTTGACAGGTTTATCTCAGATTAGTGAATCGGTTGTTATTGGGGAGGAAAGTGAGAACTCAAGAATTCAGCCCCTCGAGCCTGCCCCACCATTTGAAATGATGATGGTTGATCTCATCTCAGCCTTAACTCCACTTTGCTGCCCATTTCCCATAACCCTTTAACTTATTACTAACTAAAAACCTGTTGATCTCCTCCTTAAACTGTTTTCAGTATCCCTCCGTCCACTTCACTCTGAAGTTGTAAATTCATGGATTCACAGATCTTTGAGAGATGTATTTCCTCCCCTCGTTCTCTGTTTCAAATCCACTATCCATTAGCCTAAAACTATGACCTCCCATTCTCGATTGTCCTGAAACGGGAAACATCCAGGACAGCAAATCAGGTGGTTCAAGGAATGACCATTCTTCATTTTTCATTAATTTTTACAGACAGAAAAATAAATATTTGGGAGATACACTTGGTTTAAGTAGAAACTGAGTTATCATAAAGAAACTTCATATTTAAAAAGGTAGAGATGTGTCAGAGAAATTTGAAATTCTACAAATGTGGATTTGGTTTTGGGGATCAGTAGGACACTTTACCATTGAGCGACCAAGATGATTAAAAACCCAATTACATCTCATTCAATAAGGTGTAACTTTTTTGAGAGTTTTGAGGCAAGATCAGTCACCAAAAAGGGAACTTTCTTCTCAGTTCAGTGATTTTAATTTGATTACAGACTGGCGGGGGCAGGGGGAGGGGGGTGGAGCTAGTCTTTAGCAATGTACCACGTGGAAACTGGGAATCATTGACAGCAAATTTCGGACTTCAACATTTATCTGCACATATGCCCAGCCTAGACAGTGCTGTTAGCTTCAGAGAGTAATGACAGTCCAAAATCCTGGCTCTATTAAGACAGACTTGACAGTCTTCCACAACACACATTGAATACTCTCTGTTGGAGGGAATAAAATACTTTCACCAATTTTATTTTAGCATTTATTTCCAACATTGGATGAATGATAAGCAAAGTCACTTCTATGCATTATTTAAAAGTTATTTTTGCAATTCTAAATAACTGCATTTTGTTTCTGTTCACAGATCCAGATAGTGGAAGATCTGGAACTTCAGCATCAAATGCCTGCACACTGTCAGCCTTTAGCACTATAGTGCTGTCCCTGTCAGCTAGATCAGCATTATGGTGAAAGCATACAGTGACCTACCTAACATCATATAATCAGTCAACAATCTAAAGACTTCTGAGTAAATCTGCAAATTTTGCTAGTGTGCATTTAATAACTCACCAATGTTATCTTTTCCTATAAGTCTTTATTACTGTATGCCTTGTCATTTCAAATTTATGTGGACATACCTATAATTAAAAATACAATTCACCCATCAAATTAAGTTGAGAGATATGTTCTTTGCCTGAGGTTTCCTTTGGGTTTTTCAAATGCACTAAAGTCAACATCTGAAAAACATCAGAGATATGATGTTACCAAAGCATGCAATCTAATAATTGCATATAATGTACAGATGGTTATATTTATACATGTGAAATGTTCAATATTTTCAAAGTTATGATTTAACACAATTTGTTGATGTTATTTGGAATGTGTTGTAGCTTTTTAACATTGTAATACAATTTTCAAACTTGTCACCTATACTTGAATTCACTGTTGCTTGTACTAAAATAGGAGATTTAACCAGATAACATTGGTGCAATAGCTATACCTTAAATAACGAAGGTTTCTCTGAAATATCCAGGTGCAGTCATAACAAATGAAAAGTAAAATATATGTATTTATTTCCACATTTCACATCACCTTCTAACTTTTTATTATTTGAAATACCTTTATTTTTGCTGCAGCAAGCAAGACAGAACCTGGATTATCAAATGTATTCTAATGTAGTTGGAACCAATGAAATTAAATTAAATTTAATGATGATAAAGCCTAAAATTAATTAGTAGGTATGCATTGGTATAAGTGTAATATGCAGCATATTTACAAAGTCGATGACATGGTGGCAGGATTGGGGGGTGGGGGAAGAAACAAGTCAACAAATCAAAAAGGTAAATGATATCAAAATCTGTGATGTTGCATGTGAAGGTGCATTTATATTGCCGTTAAATTAATGTACATAAAGTCTGACAGTGCATATTTGTAAATAAATGTCAGGAGCAACATCACTTTACAAAAAGCTCTGTTACTAGAATAGTTGTAAAGGTGAGCTGAAGTCAGTTTGTTTACCAAATTAAACCTGTATTGTTGTTCTAGTCTTTTAATAGTTTGATCTACTTTCCAAAAAATAATTGTTTACAGCTATGTTTTTTAAACTTCAAATCTGTTTTATATTTTTCATTCGTCTGTTATGACTGGCCACTGTTAATGTAGGCAGCAGTATTTACATTTAAATATTGTTTGCTTAATTCTGTAAATAGTAACTTGACAGAATCCTTTGAAATAAATCTGTCTTGAAACAGTTTTCCCCCTATTATCCTCCTCTTAATAATACCAATTTGTAGCATACAGCTGACATTTCATGATCCCATCTTTTTACCAGATGCAGTCAGGATATATGTCGAGTGCCAAGACTGAGATATACACAATTGTAATTTCAGTAATAACTCAAATTTAGAACTGGGAATTTAGTGCATACTGAGATTGAACACTGTGCATACATCGTATGAGTTTCTGTAGCATTGCTCATAGTATCATTTTGGATGTTCAAATTATTTTTTTTTAATTCTGATTTTTCTATGCTTTTTTTCTTCTATCCCAATTCCCTGTCCCTCAATCCAATCAGTCCTTCTTGTCTTTCTTTCCCTTTCTACACTTGACCTTGACATTGATTCACAAATTCCTCTTTACAAGTCAGTTCAAGCTCTGTTTGTTTCACAATTATTAAAACTGAATTGGTAAAGGAGCTCTCCCCATTCCTTTGGAGATAGTAGGAACTGCAAACGCTGGAGAATCTGAGATAACAAGGTGTACAGCTGGATGAACACAGCAGGCCAAGCAGCATCAGAGGAGCAGGAAGGCTGATGTTTCGGGCCTAGACCCTTCTTCAGAAAAAAAAA
>NC_063347.1:43681234-43687182 GCF_021869965.1 Rhincodon typus | reverse complement strand
TTTCTGAAGAAGGGTCTAGGCCCGAAACGTCAGCCTTCCTGCTCCTCTGATGCTGCTTGGCCTGCTGTGTTCATCCAGCTCTACACCTTGTTATCTCCCCATTCCTTGTCTTGTTTGCTCAGTTTCCCTTCCCCATTTTCTTTCATTGCACAGTTATAGCCATTTAACTATGGTACATAGTTTATTGTTAGCAAAAGATACAAATCATATGAATATAATAGCATTAATAGATTTTTCCTTCTTGTTTAGAAAACAATCTGAAGATTTGTGTCACTTTTTGACTCTCCTCAAAGTCTATATTCATAGTTTTTTTAATTTTGGACCTGCACCTGGCTGGCTCTCCCCATCTGATTGTTAAAGAACGTAGGTTACCAAAGTTCTCTGAGGGTTGGCGTGGACATGTTGGGCCGAAGGGCCTGTTTTCACACTGTAGGGGTTCTATGATTCTATGAATAGTGATATTCTACGAATATCACTATTCTGCACAAGTTAAGATGTATTAGCCTCTCTAGTTGGACACTGGTAGCTGTAACTGGTACCTGATAAAAGCATACTGTGTCTGTGAGGACAAAGCTGGGTTTGCATGGCAAGAAGCAAAGATCCCCTGTTCTTATTGGGTGTCAGTCTAACATTCCACTGCAATGGAAGTTGAGACATTGACCATTGACACTGCACCAGAGTTAGGAATGCGGAAGCTGGAATTAATGGGTCTAAGCCTTGCAGCATTGGGTAAGTGTAGGAGGGTGAGGTAGAATATATGAATGTTCAGTATGAATCCTGTTCGACAAACATTGTATGTGGTCGACATTGTATGTGGTCGACATTGTTGATGGATGACTGATGAGGGTATGGGAAATTGACTTATGTCTATGTTTGGTGTCTGCTGGTAGGAATTGGCATTCTTCTTGTCTTGATCACTTTTTGATTACTCATGTGAGGTTAAAAAATCCTTTTCTAGTGATGCATTAAGAACACTACAAGTCTATCTGAACTTCATGATGCAATCTTGTTCACCAAAAGTTGGAAACCCATGTGTTCACGAACCCAATTTTAGAAATGAGAAACAAAGACAGAAATTGCTAGAAAAGCTCAGCAGGCCTGGGAGCATCTGTGGAGAAGTTAACTTTTATAAAGAGGAGGTTGACACTCCCCCCTCCCTTAGAAGTGAAACCAAAACATCCAAAGAGGAGCACCTCGCCCTATGATCTGTTAAAAAGGAATGTGAAAAGTGGTGTAACCTGCCTTTCAGCAACTTCTAGTGGTGAACTAAAATAAACCCCTGACACTCACTTTACAATCAACAAGTAGCAATTTATTTATCCAACTCTAACAGTGAACAAATTAACTAAACTATTAACAATCTAAATAAACCCCATCTAACTACTGACTATTCCTAAATAAAACAAGATTCTAATGGTATGCTCTTCCAGTAAATCCTTACATAAAATAAAAATACATAGACTTTCGTCTCAAAATTACAGCCAGGTTCCGTGTCTTCCAGAATGCTCTGTGCCTTTTCAGTTGAATGTTCTGTCAGGAATGGCTTCTCCATCCATATGTTCTGTCAGGAATGCCTTCTCCGTCGATTCTTCTGTCAGGAATATTAACTAGTTGTGCCATAGGTAAGGCTAAGACTTAAAGAAAACTGTGAGAGCCTGTGATTCTCTCTTGCAAGCTGAGAGCTATTAACGCTAGCAGATGGCAGTTAGTTCTCCTGTCTTTATCCAACTGCCCTCTCCTTTTATACCCTTGATGACATGTCAATTTCTTACAATAGGTTTGGTTGTATGTTGTCAAAACCATCAGATTTAAATTTGATTGTTTTTTTTGGAACCTAAGTGCTTGGTTCAAGTTGATTGGCTAAATTCAAAACTTGTTGTCTTGGTCACAAAACAAAACTGCTGCTTGGCCTGCTAACCGTACAGCCTTTTAATACAAATGTTTTAATTCAAGTACTCTCTGTACACCTGTAAACCCACAAGATGCTGCCCATAGACATCCTTTTTGAATCTCAAGAAAAAGAAAAAGCATAAAAAAACACATAATTTTTTAAAGGGACCACACACTGCTTCTCCCCCCCCGCCCTAGCATTTTCCAAACTTTCTGCCTCCCAATCCCAAGTACTCCACCCAACTTTGCAGCATAACGTTTCGGATTGAGTGAGCCTTGCTTCTATATGAGGAATGTAGCTGGTAGGGTAGGCTGCTTCCTCCAAGATCCAGTGATTACAGATTTCTTTACTTATTTGACATATTCATAACCAAGACATTTCTTTCCACAAACCCTTAGTTTGAGGGCTGCCCATAGTGAGCCAGCCATACTCACTGATACCAATAAACCTGACAGGGGCAGCCAAGTGGGGCTGAAACCAAAAGGGTGCTCAACTCAAAAGGTCATCTTTCGTAATCGTGCCCTTGAGCCATGCAAGCCTTTGGTAGAAATTTGTCAGATGTGACCTTCTCCTGACTGGGAAGAAACACCAGTGACTTGATGTTGCATGAGCTGCTGAGTGTTGGAAATCCTTTAATGTTTTAAATATGGATCCTGCCAGATACCTCAGAGGCATTAGCCCAGTCGTGCCAGTAGTACTACTTGGTAGCTACAATGAAGTAACGATAAACTGCACAAGGCATTTGATGGAAATGCATGGTATCCTTCCCCACTTCAGATGTCTTGGTTCTCTCCTACAAAATTAAGGATTGTCTGAGCGTTCAGGTTGATAGGATGACATCCCAATTCCTGGCCCTTTATGGGGCACTTTCTCCTGCAATGAGTTAAAGGGATGGATTGAGTGAGATAAAAGTGGCTGGCACAACTGTTAATGTTGGTGCAGGATAGGTGATGAAATTTCACAGGTGAGTGAGAAGGAAACACAGGAGGCAGTAGTTTTGGAGGAATGAGGTAGGTGAAAGCTATTGAATGGCGATGTTTCATTGAGCGATGTGAGTGGTAGACCAAGGGTCTTAGTAAGATATGGCTGCAATGGCAGAGTTAGAGTGAGAATATGTGGTTGTGGAGATCACAATTTTTTTTTAAATTCTGATTTTTCTTTGCTTTTTACTTCCATCTCAATTCCCTGTCCCTCAATCCAATCCTTATTTCCTCTCTTTCTTTCTCTTTCTACACCTGAGTTGACATTGATTCACAAATTCTACTTTATGAGTCAGTTCAAGTTCTGTTAATTTCACAATTCTTAAATTCGAATTGGTTAAGGAGAGAATGGAGGCAGCTCAAGCTGGGATGCTGAGAAGTCTACATCATCCATTCCATGGATGTTGACCAAATGGAACTCTTTACTATTCATGCAGTCGGTTGCGTTATGATATGGCACTCACAACACAAAATGATTAAGTCTATAGCAGCCTGCCCGAGCAGAAGCCAGCTATGTTGACAAAGGCTGCAGCCCGAGCTATAACACACACTGTGTCACAGGGAAATAAGATGAAGCAGTGTGATCTTGCAGTGTGATCTTTGATGCTTTTGTGGGTTGAGGATTGACAGATCCCGCACAAATCCCCGGTTGATCCTTGGAAGCAGCCAGTTGCATTCAAGTTAAATGTTGCTGTCACCTTGATGACTCCCCACCCCTTGAAGTCACAGGTCCTACTCCAGCAGATGATATAGTTCTGTGATTGTGTCCCAGTATCTCCTTGCTTGGTGGTGGGAATGTGCCTGACACATCTGGAGAAAAATACCGTGAGGGCGATAAACTGGGCATCCTTTACCTTGTCCACATGCAGAGGGGATCTTCTGCTGTGACTACTTCATGTGGAGGCTGTTTGGCAGCCACTGAAGATTGCTGCTGGTTGTGGGCTTGCTAAAGCCTGTTTTTCCTCCTCAGTTTCCCTGAGCCTGCATTATACAGCATCAGGCACAATGATAATACCTGCTATGGAATGATCCATTGGTAACAGTTCTAATGACCCTCTGCAGGGAATATCAGAAATAAAACAGCCTCTTAATAATTTGGCAATCAGCAATCATAGCACACACAAAGACAGTTTATCATAGTGCTTGACACAGTGGGACTTGGAGGAACTGAAAAGGAGAGCATGATATTGCATCTATATGAACGTATAATATATTAAATCGTATTTTGATGTCGGCAGCACAAGCCCAGTCTCTCAAACACAGCAGGGGATTGTAAGTTTGATATGATTACTACAACCTCAACCCCCAAGAAACATTGCAGAAAGAAGATGTTCTGACATACTTACAGTTGTATATGAGAGAAAGCAACTCCACATCCTTGTGTAGCTTATCAGATCTTGCAATGTGTTTGGGAATTGTCAACTGCAATTGACACTTAAAGTTCACCTGTGATCACTTCTCCTTTCAAAATATTACTAGAATCAATTTGTATTGATCAATTGCACGACCAGGATTATTTAGGACCAGGATTTGTAATCATTGGTCAATGCATGAGGTGTACATGCTGATTTTTGTGATTGTAAATGTGTTTAATTTTAAATCTACAAGTACTTAATTAATGCAATTAACCAGAAGGCTCTCATAAGAAAATAGACATATTCCATCCACTCTGGGTACGCTGGCAGCCATTTTCCATTTCCATTGTACAGTTGAGAATTAGATGAAGATGAAAGGCTTTCCACTTTGTGCTGAAGGGAGAGAGTTTCAGGTGCCTCACACCCCAACATTTATGTTGCTTTCCACATTCTGCATTCACCCGTTAGGTTTGCATCTCCCCAGTTCCCATTCAAACACTTTTTAAAGATCTATTTATCTCCCACTTTAGACCCACCACCTCACCAGCCTCCCCCCCACCGCCCCCAACCCCGGGAGCCCCATTACATACCACTCAGTATTATCCAACATAATCTTGACCCCTAATGAAGACAGGATAATAGTGATCATTGATGTCCGCACTTGCCTCAGTACCCTATGCACTTGCACTGTGTATCATCTCCCATCCTTATATCTAGTGTTATTCACATTCAGAGTAATTGTTTCCTCTGCATCTCAGCATGCTGTCTCCAAACCCCACACAACTCTCTCAGTTTCCCCAACACAGTACTGGCCCCTTGGCATTTAATACACAACACCTCCCCCCCACCTCCCCATTACTGACAGTGGCCTAACTATCATTGACTTCGGAGGCCAGCTCTTACTGATTATGGAGCAAATACCAGACTGATCTATGAGCAGCTCCCCATTGGCTTACCAGTAGCCCTTGGACTGGTTGAGTTGAACCTGCAGAACTGACTATGGCCCAATTTACTAATTGTAAGAACACAGTTCCCTGGACTCTAGTTAGACCAAGAGGCCAAGTGACCATGGCCAACCCTCTGGACTGAGATATGATGATGTCCTTGACCAACTCTGACAGCAACTCTTGACTGCCATTGGCCCCCTTCACTCCAGTAAGGACTACCCCCCCCTTTAGATGTTCAAACATGTCCATTTAGTTGAATTACAAGCAGTGTGTTGCTCTGTAAGCTACTGGAACATGCTGCAGGTGTGTCACTGATGTAATGTAGTGCCATAGTGTAACATGTCCACCCCCGTTGACTGTATAATGCTGAGCAACAGGACAAGCTGCCTAGCTTTCTTAAAAGGCAAGACAAAACACAACTATTGTGGGCTTTTAAGTTCTGCATCAAGCAGTAGTATGCTAAAAAGTGAGATAGAGATCCTGCACGCATCCAAGTTAGCATAGCGTGACTGAGAACTGAGAAAGCAAACAAAGAACCCTGAGATACACCCAGTTCTGATGCACGATAAGAGTTCCCATCCCTGATTGCAAAGCAGCCTGGCAACAGCCTTACTGTATCAGAGATAGTAGGAACTGTAGATGCTGGAGAATCTGAGATAACAAGGTGTATAGCTGGATGAACACAGCAGGCCAAGCAGCATCATAGGAGCAGGAAGGCTGACGTTTCGGGCCTAGACCCTTCATTAGAAATGGGGGAGGGGAAGGGGGCTCTGAA
>NC_063347.1:43656152-43681224 GCF_021869965.1 Rhincodon typus | reverse complement strand
GAGGGGAAGGGGGCTCTGAAATAAATAGGGAGAGAGGGGGAGGCGGATAGAAGATGGATAGAGGAGAAGATAGGTGGAGAGGAAACAGACAGGTATCTGGTTCCGTAGGCAGGTACTAAGAAAGGTGATGTGGCTGTAGTACCTGGTTTACTTCAGGACATGGTTGAGCAGTTTCAAGGCCGAAGAGATTACGAGAGAGATGCAGTGGGAGAGAGATCCCCTGAGGTTTGTCCGGAGGGAGGAGGGTAACTTCTTCAGGCTAGGCATCCTTAGAAGAGGCTTCGCAGTGGGGTTAAAATTGTATCAGAGATAGTAGGAACTGCAGATGCTGGAGAATCTGAGATAACAAGGTGTAGAGCTGGATGAACACAGCAGGCCAAGCAGCATCATAGGAGCAGGAAGGCTGACATTTCAGGCCTAGACCCTTCATTAGAAATGGGGGAGGGGAAGGGGGCTCTGAAATAAATAGGGAGAGAGGGGGAGGCGGACAGAAGTTTGTCTGTTTCCTCTCCACCCATCTTCTCCTCTATCCATCTTCTATCCGGCTTTAATGTTAACTGCAGTTGAAGAAGTGTGCAAGCAGTCACTGCACATGGAGCATGCCCTGAGATGTTGGAGAGTGCGGAAAAGGAGCAGACCTGGAGAAGAGGCTGGTGACTTGCAGCTGTCAGGTACCCGCTCTAACTCTGAATTGGCACAGCTTAGTTGTAAATTTAACTAAAATATCAATTGCTGGAATTGTTGCCATCTCGTTCCTCACCAGTCCCTGGGAGAAGAGCAACCTGCATATAAGTGAGATGAGATTAGGTAGTCATGAGATGTTAATACATGCAAGTAGACCTCTCATCTCTAACTAGCAAGATTCTTATCTCACCTTTGAAACTTTGTGGAGCAAGTGGGACTTTTTTTTTCTCAGCATCAGCAATCTCATTCATTTCTTTCTTGCTGTATTTTCCCAATTTATCCGCCATTGCCCATGTCAAACAGATGCTGTGAGAATTCCACTTAGATTTTCTGGGTGGATTTTGTTTTAAAACTGTCACAGTCAGTTCTAACGGCTTTGCAGTCAGAATGAACATCTGCTCTGAAGAAGTGTAGTGCTGGCCCTTTATGAATCTGGATTCTTAAACTGCAGATAGTAGCATTGCATTGCATGCTGGAATGCGTTTCACAATCAAGGAAATGAACAGGTAGCACATACCTGCATCATGTCCATCTATTGCAGGACACATTGCTATCTTTGTTAATGGACCTTTCCCAATGTTTAGCACTCGATAATAAATTTTATGTAGAGTTTTACCAATTTTTTCTGAAGAATTATGGATTATTAGTCATTTTATTACTAACCTGAATGAAGCAAGAAAATTAAGGAGAGAACCAGTGACAAGTGGTTTGATTGCTTTATTTTATGGCTTTTGAATGGTTCTTCACAAAGAATTACAGATTTGACTATTTGGTTTTCTGTTGGTTTGCTACTTTTGATTTGTTCCCCTTAATTTTATTTTTTATTTGACCTAATCACATTTATCATTCCGGATGAGCATGTAATGCTTTGGAGGAAGGAACAATTCATCAGGCATGCCCTGAAAGTTATGATGCAATGGGCGCATCATAGTTTAAAGACAATTATTTGTGTAAGTAAATGATTCACATATGTTTTAACCTGTAAATAGTCTATTACTTTACTTCCCAACTGTTTTACTTTCAGTGTATATCTTTTTGTTTGAAAATGTTTTTTTACCACATCAGTGACATGTGCTTTTACGTGTTGACTGTTGTAAAAGCAAAATTTTAAGAAATGAGTGAATTGGCACAGCTTAGTTATATAGTTCTATTAAATTTGAAGAATGACAGCAACACTGATTTTGAAACTATTTTTTCCAAAAGTTTGGCTTTTAATAATAATTTTAAAATAAGGAGATGTACAGCAGAGGTTTTCAACTGGTCTGCCACATCACTCTGATGTGCTGCGATAAGGTGAGCAGTGATTCATAAAATCTTTACCTACACATCAAAGCTGTTCTTCCAATATTACTGAAGGCTGTATCTGCTGACATCAAATGCCCCTACTGACAGACCATGTGCAAACCCACAGAGTCACGTATGCATAGGCTTTTCATTCCATGGATGCGTGAAGATTCAGTACTGTGCATGTGTGGACATTCACATCAATTCAGTTGAAAAATGTGGGTGTGCCATGAAATTGCTTGTCTCTTTGAAGTATGCCTTGATATTGAAGATGTTGGGAACCATTGGCATGGGGCCCCAGTTTAATCTGCTGTTTTCTTTAAAGACAATATCCAATGAGGTGTGGTTTTTCTCCAAATGTAATTTTTATTTGTAATCTTCTCCTATTTAGTATTTTCATCAATAGACCAGGTTGACCACTAATACCCCCAAGACTCATTCATATCTTTCTCTCTTAAATTTTTGGACATTGTATACATTCTATCGGTGAGAGGTCTCAAGGCCCTTTCTAATTTGAAAACTAACTCTGAGGATATGTGAAATTGCCTTATTTGTATTTCACTAAACCTTCAGAATAGCAGGATTTCATAGATGTTGGGTATTACTGAAAAGATTTTATTGAAGCTTTTTGTCATGAATGAATCAAGACAATTTTCAAGAAATGACAAAGTAAATAAGTAAAAAAAAAACTATGTGTTTATTCTATGTGAGAGAAAAGTGCTGATTGATGTCCAAGTGACCTCTGATTGAAAGAGGCATTGTTCTGGAGAATATAGCAGTTAATGATGACTGGCAGTTAACTGCCAAGCTTTGTTTAAATTTAAAACCAGGCAGATTGACTTTGGTTAAGGTATTGCCTTGAGAAATGAACTAGAGGATGCTGTCATCTGTTTTGTTGCGTTTAAACAGTCTCACTGTGTGCATCTGTGTTCTTTGTGTGTATTAAGAACATATGCAATAAATGCACCTGCATCACACTGTGAGCCCAACTAACAATCCTAAATAACTGTCACTGCATATCATGCAAATGCATCAACTTTTGGTCTTGAAAAGTGCCCAATCTACCTCAGATTACCCTCAAAAGCTTGAGTAACAGGTGAAGCTAGCTGTTTTATGCTGCTACTATGCAAAAGCAAAACGAGTGGTATTCACCACAACAAGATGCTGCCATCAAGCCAAAAAGATGTTCTGCCTTTAATACAAATAAGTAACATAACATATGAATTCCAGTGATGATTTAATGTTCAGTATGTAAGCCATATGTCCCATAGACCGTCATTAAATATCAAACAGCATAACACTTTGGTTGCTTGCAAAAAGCAATGTACTGTACCCATTTAGCCCATGCTTGCAAATGTCATATGAGATGCGATTCCAAAACTGGAAAATGTTTGCTAAATAATCCTGACTCTGAAAAGAATTACACTGAAAACCAAGTTAGGATCGTTAGTCAGGCTCTCGGTGAGGCAAGCTCTACAATTTGGTGGAATTTCAAAGGCTGTCTTTAAATATAGAGTTAAAGATTAAAATGCCAGAGCTATTCCATGAAACAAATGATCAAATATAATGGTATTTCTTTCAATCTGAGGCACAACTGCTGTTAACGTTGTGATGTTGTAATGTTTTCGTTCGAGTACTCTGGTTCCAATCAGGAAAGATTACTAAGTAAGTTCGAAAGATACTGAACCTAAATTTGCAAGGAATTGTGATATGTCACAAATGCTTTAGATTTAAATCAAAAATGATTACAACAATGTTCTCCACAATTATCAGTAAAAGGCTGTACTGTATTCATATTTCTTCTGGTGTTAACTATTTAAAAGTTAGATTAAAGGGATGTGGAAAAATTGCATATTATAATGATGTGAATTACTGATAGGTTGTAACAATGTTTTGTCAGTGTGGCACCTTAAATCAAGAAATTTTATTTTTTCTCTACCCTATTAGTTGTTATGATCCTATTTCGTCAATGTGCAAGGAACCCTGCTTGTGAATAATGCCTGGCTTTCTACTATCTAAGTAGGAGAGTGTCATTCTTACTGAATACTGTCATTGTTTTGTAACCTACAACGATGGAGCAAAACGTTTTTGCAACTTTGATGAGCAAACACATCAGTTATGTTCAAATTCAAATCTCTGAACATCTTTGCATTAAGTAAATTAAATGTGTTTGTTTTTAAAACTCATCAGGCTTCCATCATTGAGCACCAATCGATTGCAATCTTATTTTGTCATTTTCCAGCACTGTAGAAGAAAAGAACAAAGTCCATCTCTAAGTGTTTGTATTCTATATTTTATATAACTGTATAACTGAAGCTTGTTGGGCTCTTGAGACACAGTGCTAGTGTGTCTTCCTTTGAACCAAGAGGCCTGGTTCAAGTCCCACCTACTCCAGAGGTGGGTATTAACATGTCTGATCAGCATGATTACAAAATACTCACAAGTCAAGCTTGTTGCCTTGGTTTTTGCAATAAAAATGGCCTTTCAGATCAGAAGACTTAGGCATTTGTCATGTCTGAAACATATTTAGATGTTCAAACTTCATAATGGTAGGGGTTAAAACTAAATTGGCACATTGCAGATGCATAGTGAAGTGCAGCAGGGGGTGATGCACAGACAAATATAGCAGAAGAACCAAGTCAGTCTAGAAGGCACTGTAAATACAGTCAAGTTAAGGCACAAGGGAACATGGTAACGCTTTTTGGCATTTAGTTTAATGCAAGGAGTCTTGCAAGTAAGGCAGATGAGTTGGGGTGGCGCTTGATTAATGCATTGGGATGTAATATCATTGCTATCATGGAGACATGGTTGAGGAAGGGACAGGACGGACTGCTGATTAATCCAGAGTATAGGATCTTTCGACAAGATTGACGGTGGCGGCGGTGGGTGGGGTGGGGGGGGTGCGGGGGTGGTGCAAGGTGGACAATAAAAGAGAGATGGTGTCACAACATTCACAAGCAGTCAATCATTGCAGTAACTGGAGATGAAGGTTCCTGAAATGAGGTGAGATGGATAAAACTTAAAATCATTTCACTGGGGGTCTACCATAGACAGGAAGAGATGGAAACTCAGATGTGTAGCTAACTTCCAGAGAACTGTAAAATTAATCGGATAATAATAGGGGATTTTAAATTCCTCGATATTAACTGAGACAGACAAAATGTACAAGGATTAGAGGAGAGGTTTTTTTAAAAAGCATGTAGAAAGTCCTACAAGAGTGGGGATGATGTCGGATCTTATTCGAGGGAATGAGACTAAACAAGTGATAGATGTAGAAGTGGGGGAGCATTTTGGTAATAGTGACCATAATTTGTTAAGATTTAAGCTAATTATGCATTAGGACAAAAGTGGACCAGAAATAAAGCTGTTGAACTGGGAGAAGGCTGATATTGATAAGATAAGACAGGATCTGGCTGAAGTGAATGAGAACTAGCTATTTGCAGGAAAATCCATATCAGAGCAGTGGAAGATATTCAAAAAGGTAATAGTGAGAATGCAAGGTCAAGATGTTTCCAAGATGGGAATCACCAAATGCAGAAATCCTGAGATGTCAAGGGATGTGCAGGCTTGGTTAAGGAAGAAAGCTTATGGTAAATACCAAAGGCACAAAGCAGCAGGTGCCCTAGAGGATAATAGAAAGTACTGAAGGTTGCTTAAAAATGTAATTTGGAAACCAAGGAGTGGACATGACAAATACTAGCAGGGTAACACTAAGGAAAATCCAAAGGCATTTTATATTTGGATCAGAAACATAACCAAAGAAAGAATGGGGTCCTTTAGGAACAAAAGTGGCAATCTGGTGTGGAGCCAGAAGACATAGCTGAGGTTTTAAAAGAGGATTTACATCTGTATTCAAAGTAGAGAAGGACAATGTAGGTCTAGAAATCGGGGAGGGAAATTGTGACATAATTGAACAAATTGACATTGAGAGAGAGGAGATGTTAGTGGTTTTAGCAGACTTGAAAGTGGATAAAACCCCAGGTCCAGGTTATATATATCCAAGGCTGCTTTCGGAGGTAAAGGAAGAGATTACAGGACCTCTAACATTAAATTTCAAATCCTCTCCGGCCACAGGAGGAGTCCCATGGAGATTACAGAATATCTAACATGGTACAATTACTCACATATGGAGTTGGGATAAACCAGGAAACTATAAGCTGGTGAGTCTAACATGTATAGTAGGAAAACTGATGGAGTCTGAGGGACAGAATTGATTTTCTCTTGGAGAGGCAAGTATTAATCAAGGATATTCAGCATGGAAGAGGGAGATCACGTTTCACAAATATTGTTGAATTTTTCAAGGAGGTGACTGGGTGTGTGCATGAGGATAGTGTAGTTGGTGTATTTTACATGGACTTCAGTCAATTTTTGACAAGGTCTCACATGGCAGACTGGCTAAGAAGCTAAGAGCTCATGAATCCAGAGAAATTTGGCAAATTGTATCCAAAATTAGCATAATGGCAAGAAGCAGAGGGTGATGTCAAAGTGCAACTTTGAGACTCAAATGTGGTGCTGTGTCTTTTGCTGTTTGTTATGCCTTAACAATCTAGGCATGAATGTCGGAGGTCTGACCAGTAAGCTCACAGATGGCATGAAAATTGTGGTGTGGTAAATAGCGAAGAGGAAAGCCTTAGGTGTCAGGGCAATATCGACAGGCAGGTCCGATGAGTAGAATAGTGGCAAATGGAATTTGGAAAATGAGAGGTGATACTTTTTGGGAGGACTGACAAGACAAGAGAGTACATGTTGAATGGCAGGACCCTAGAAAGAACAAAGAATTGAGGGAACTTCGTAAGCATGTCCCTAGATCCTTGAAGACAGCAGGACACACAGACAAGTTAATTAAAGCGGCATATAGGATACTTGCTTTTATTAATTGAGAGATTGAATACAAGAGCAAAGAGGTTTTAATGGATTTGGAAATGATATGAGTTAGACCACAGCTGGAGTACTGTTTGCATTTCTGGTCATCATACTATATGAAGGATGTGATTGTACGAGAAAAGGTAAGGAAAAGATTCACCAGGATATTGCCTGGACTGGAGCGATTCAGCTATCAAGAGAGAGACTTGATAGGTTGGGGTTGTTTTCCTTATAGTAGAGATGGCAGAGAGGGAATTTAATTGAGGTGTACAAAGATCAGAGGGGCATAGACAGGGTAGATAAGGTGAAGCTTTTCTTCTTAGTGGAGAGGTCAATAACAAGGGGGCACAGTTTTGAGGGAAGGTGCAGGAGGCTTTTGTGATTTGTGATTTTTTTTTCTCCCAGAATGTTGTAGATATCTGGAACTCACTGCCTGAAAAGGTGGTCGAGGTAAAAACCCTCAAGACTTTTCAGAGGTTATTTATGTGAGGACTTGAAATGTCATAGCATACAAAGCTACAGTCCAAGGGCCAGAAGAATGGGATTAGTCCAATTGTGGACACAATGGGTTGAAGGGCCTCTTTCTGTGCTGTAAAAGTTATGACTCTAATTCTAGTTGACTTTATTGAATGACTTATTTTTAATTTGTATCATACTAATAAAGCCAAGCAATGTTTCACTGGTAATATGAATCTCCTTCACAAAAGATTTATTTGAACAATAATTTGTGGCACAAAGAGTGTAGTGTTTATGTTTGTGATCTAGTAATCCAACAAAATGCATTAATGAGATCTGAGTTCAAATCCCATTACAGCAGATAAGAATATTAATATTTAGTTTTGGGAATAAATAGGTAGAACTAATAATAGCAACCCTAAAACTACTGGATTGTTAAAAAAAAAGTGCCGCTGGTTCATTAATATCCTTCAAAGAAGAAAATCTGCAGTCTTTATCTGGCCCAATAAGTTTGTGACTCTGGTCTCACAGCAATGTAGTTGGCAAATAGTTGCCTTCTGAAATTGCCATTTCATTAGAACAAACCACAAGAACAAAGTAGGGGAGACATAACAGCAGGCTGACCACCCATGTAATTAGGATCAGGCAGAAAAAAGGTGCACACAGCACAGTCAATCCTATAGAGATTTGGAGATTTGTGTCAAAATTGGAAGAATTATTCCACTGACTGATCAAACAGCAGCGTGACATCGGTATCATTTTGATGATATGAATTCTATTCAATGTTACAGATTCCTACATCATCATCCTGGGTATGTCCTGTCCCATTAGAGGTGGTAGTAGTGTTCTTACAATCGTGAGGGCTTTCTGTTGAGAGTTCTTACCATTAACGTTGAATCCATGAAATCTCATGTCATCAGGTCAAAAATGGGCAAGAAGAATGTTTTGCCATTTATCAACTACCCTGAATCTGTAAGATCCTGAGGGCGCCTGACTCGGTGAATGTTGAACGGATGTTTCCTCTTGTCAAACAATCTAGAACTAAGGGTCAAAGATTAAAAATAACGATGTGCCCACTTAAAACAGGGAAAACTCTTTTCTTCTCTCAGAGTGTTGAGAATCTTAGGAATTCCCTTCTTCAAAAGGCAGAGGATGTAGAGTCTTTAAAAATCTTTAAGGCAGATATAAATTCTTGATTACTCCAATTGGATGAAAGATTTTCAAGGATGTGCAGGAACGCAGAGTTTAAGTTCAAATCAGATCAACCATGATCTTATTGAATGGTACAGCCAAGCGGCCTCCTCTTTTTCCTGGTTTGTATGCCCTCCTCAATTTTCGCTCACACTCAGATGAAGCGCTGAGGGTTGCAATGACACAAATTTTACTCTGGTGGAGATCTTCAATGTTGATCAGAAAGAATGGCTTGGTAGGTGATGTTAATTCTATCGAGGTTAAGTCCATACAGGTGGAGGACATTTACTGTATGGTTACTTACATTTAAAACAGGGTTTTGAGGCACAGTCTCTATAGCGTCTCTATATCTAAGCCAAGAAGCCTGGATTCAAATCCTCCAGGCTCCAGAAGTGTGCATTAACATCACTAAACAGGTTGATTAGCAAA
Source organism: Rhincodon typus (assembly GCF_021869965.1). NCBI lineage: Eukaryota > Metazoa > Chordata > Chondrichthyes > Orectolobiformes > Rhincodontidae > Rhincodon > Rhincodon typus. The sequence goes on along the minus strand of NC_063347.1, from coordinate 43,672,317 downwards.
ATATTCTACATATAAAAAGACACTGGAGAGCTCTTGTGACACAGTGGTACTGACCCTACCTTTCAGCCAGCGAGACCTGGGTTCAGGTCCTACTTACTCAAGAGATGTGTCATAATGTCTGTAACATATTGATTAAAAATAAACATCTGCAGACACACAGGTGGAGTGGAGGCAATTGATGTTTCCCATTAATTTTCCAATCTGTGAATAAATGCATTCCAATGAAAGACTAGTGTTGACTTTTTTCTTCACCAACTGGCTATCATTATGACAGTTGGATGAACCAGAAAAACTCAATTATAAGATAGTGCCTGCAACAGATGTGAAAAGACCAACACAGGAGAAAAACTCAACTGACCTCATCCTCACCAGTCTATTTGTCACAACTGCATATGCCCATGGTAGTATTGGTCAGACTGACCACTCCACAGTCCTTGTTGAGACAAAGTCCCATTTGAAGTGACACTTCATCATGTCGAATGGCACCACTGCCATGGTAAATGGAATAGTTTAGAACAGATCTAACAATTCAAAAACTGTGCATTTCATGGCTCTGAGTTTATAAATAACATCAAGCCAGGGGATTAACCCTGATTCAATGAAGAGAAATGAGAAGCATGAGCAGCACTAGATCTACCTAAAACACAAGGAGTCAAACTGCTGAAGCTGTGATTCAGGACCACACACAAATTTATTGCAACCATGTAAGGAGGGGTCATGGCTCTCCTCTTTTCTAACCACTCTTTCTAAGTCACAACAATTATTTTAAAATGTTTTTTAACTCAGAACTTCAATTATAGTTAGTTGTACAGATTTAAAAATGATGGCGAGTCAATTCAAACTTTTTTTTTCAAGTTGAAGAACCTATTATCTGAAAAATAAACTTGCAATAATAAATACATACACAAACACAGGTAATAAAGAAGAGGATGGAACAATGTCCAATAGAGTGGGGAAGGCAAAGACACATGTAGCTACAGAGTTAGTAGGAACTGCAGATGCTGGAGAATCCAAGACAACAAGGTGTAGAGCTGGATGAACACAACAGGCCAAGCAGCATCAGAGGAGCAAAAAGGCTGACGTTTCGGGCCTAGACCCCTCATCAGAAATGGGGGAGGGGAAGGGGGTTCTGAATTAAATAGGGAGAGGGGGGGAGGCGGATAGAAGATGGATAGAGGAGAAGATAGGTGGAGAGGACACAGACAGGTCGAAGACGCGGGGATGGAGCCAGTAAAGGTGAGTGTAGGTGGGGAGTTAGGGAGGGGATAGGTCAGTCCAGGGAGGACGGACAGGTCAAGGGGGCGGGATGAGGTTAGAAGGTAGGAGATGGGGGTGCGGCTTGAGATGGGAGGAGGGGATAGGTGGGAGGAAGGACAGGTTAGGGAGGCGGGGACGAGCTGGGCTGGTTTTGGGAAGTGTAGGTGGGGAGTTAGGTTTTGGATTGTGAGAATGAAAAGACCTGAGTCCAGCTATTGAGATATTGTCTTGTTTCCTCTTTAATGGCAAAGCTGAAAATGTCCTGGAGTTCTTGGTGAAGCATCATTGGCCAGTTTCTGAGATTCGGGGAGAATGAGAGCGAGAAAGATGATCAGTATCTGGTATCTTTTCTGTAATGAGCCCATGTTGCTTTCCTTCTTTGCTTTGTTGCGCAAAGCAAACGACTGGAGTATGCTTTTTTTTGTTCATTCCAAACCTGGTTTCACTGTCTTTTTCAAACTGAATAATCCACAGGTAACTATTCAGTTCCAATGTAAGAGTATATGCAATGAGAGTAAAACCAGAGATGTGAATCTCTTGATGCCTCACCGAGTTTCAAAATGAGAGTTCTGACACAGCCAGTTTGATATACTCTGTGTTGTCTGGACTTGTCAAATGATTTACCTCAGCTCTGTCATTTTTTTTTGACAAAAAACTATTTTAGTACATAAAATATCAGATATTCAAGTCAAATGATGAAAGTTGAGTATTTATCGTCCATTTCTATTATGATCGTAATTAGCTGAGTTGGAGGAAAGAAATTGTATAGAAACCCAAGTAATTTCACAACCAACAAATTAGGTCAATGCTTTGTAGACCTACATAATCCAATTGTGAATGATGGTGGACAACTAAGTTATGAGTAGAAAGAGTAGGCTCCATGAATCTCCCGTTTTTGTTGATGGCAGAACCAAGCACAAGGCCCCAAAGACAAAGCTGAAACATTTTCAGCCAGAAGTAACCAGTGGATGATGCATAGCAATCACCTCCTCAGGTCCTCGCATTACACAGAAGTCAATCTGCAACACATTTAATATGAAGGAATGGGCTGAGTGGACTGGTTACAGCAAAAGCTATGACCCCTGGTAACATCACAACTGTAGTGCTGGAGGCCTGTTCTAGAATTAACCATTCCCCTGGCCAAGCCAATGCAGTTACATTGTTGGCATAACAGACAATATGGAAAATTGCCTGGATATGCCATGTCCACAAAAAAACAGAAAAAAAATGCTATCCAGTCAATTATCACCCATCAGTCTACTCTCAGTTATCAGTAAAGTGATGGAAGCAGTGCTTATTCTTCATTAACATGCTTATTGATGCTCAATTATGTTCCCAGGCCCCCATGGTTCTTTGAAGCTTCATCATAACCTGAACAAAATAGTTGAATCCAGAAATGAGGGCAAAGTGACCGGCCACACAAATTTCTTCACCCGGAGTGTGGTGAGCCTATGGAATTCACTACCACAGAAAGCTGTCGAAGCTAAAACATTGTCTGGTTTCAAGAAGGTGTTAGCTAAAGCACGGGGGCTAAAGGAATCAAACGATATGGGGGAAAAGCAGGAACAGACTATTGAATTAGATGATCAGCCATGATCACATTAAATGGTGGAGCAGGCTCATAGGGCCAAGTGGCCTATTCTTGCTCAAATTTCTCTGTTTTATGTCATACAACTACAAGAACAGATCAGATCCAACATATCCTGTAGCAAGTAATTCAACTCTTAATGTCACAAGTCCTTTCCACCATCTGGATGACTCAAGTCAGGATTGTGATGAAACACTCTCCACTTGCTCCAACAACACTTAAGCTCAATACCATCCAGGACAAAAACAAACTGACTGGTATATAGTGACAAGGGCTTTAGCCTACCCAATAATTAAATGAACAAAATTTCTGCTCAACCAGTATTGGATGTCTGATAAGCCATCTGGTAACTTAGCAACACCAGAAGACTCATAGAATCATGTAGTAATACAGCATGGAAACAGACCCTTCGGTTAACCAGTACATGCCGACCATAAACCCAAGTAAACTAGACCCACTTGCCTGTGCTTGGCCCATATCCTCCAAACATTTCTTATTCATGTTTTTATCCAAAGGTCTTTTAAACATTGTAACTACACCAGCATCTACCACTTCCTCTGGCAGTTCATGCCACACAGGAGCAGTCTCTGTGTAAAAAAATTGCCCTCATGTCTTTTTTAAATCTTTCTCCTCTCAACTTAAAAATATGCCCTTTAGTCTTGAAATACCATACCTGAGGGAAAAGGCACCTGCCACTCACCCTGTCTATACCCCTCATGATTTTAAAAACTTCCATAGATCACCCCTCAACCTCCTAAGCTCTCGTGAGAAAAGTCCCAGCCTATCCAGCCTCTCTTTAAAAGTCAAAGTATCCATTCCCAGCAACATCCTGGTCAATCTTTTCTGAACCGTCTCCAGCTTAATAGAATCCTTCCTATAACAGGGTGACAAGAACGATATACAGTGCTCCAAAAGGGGCTTCACCAATGTCTTGGACCACCTCAACATGATGTTGCAACTCTTATAATCAAAAATCTGAGCAATGAAGCCAAGCATGCTAAACGCCTTCTTAACCACACTACCTTCATGTGACGCAGACTTTAAAAGCATTATGTTCCTGAATCCCTAGGTCTACAACAATACCTAAGGCCCAAATTTTAAATTGTATAAATCCTGCCCTTGTTTGTTTCACCAAAATGCAACACCTTGCATTTATCCAATTTAAACTTCACCTACCACTCCTCAGCCCATTGACCCAATTGATCAAGATCTCTTTGTAATATTAGATAACCTTCTTCACTCTCCACTATTCCACCAATTTTGGTGTCATCTACAAACTTACTAACCATGCCTTCTATATTCTCATCCAAATCATTTATATAAATGACAAACAAAGTGGACCCAGCACCGATCCCTGTAGAACACACCTGGCCATAGGCCTCCACGACCACTCTATGCCTATTTTGCATCCAATTGGCAAATTCACCCTGAATCCCAGGTGATCTAACTTTACTAAGAAGCCTACAACGTGGAAACTTGCCAATGACTTTACTAAAATCCAACTAAGCAATGTCTACTGCTCTGGCCTCATCTGCTTGGTTACTTCCTCAAAAAACTCAATTAAGTTTGTGAAACATGAGTTCCCTTCACAAAAACATGCTAACTATCCATAATCATTCCTTGCCTCTCCAAATGTGTATAAATCCTATTTTTCAGAATCACCTTCAACAACTTACCCATCACCAAAGACAGACTCCCAGATCTATAGTTCCGAGTCAAGAGAGGTGGTGGTGAGTAATGGCCGAGCGTTGTCAGGCTACGTGTGACATGATGATATTGCCGAGAGGCAGCATGTCAATCAGAAAAAGAATAGAAATCAAAAGAACTGCGGATGCTGTAAATCAGGAACAAAATCAAAGTTGCTGGAAAAGCTCAGCAGGTCTGGCAGCATCTGTGGAGCAGAAAACAGAGTTAACGTTTCGGGTCCGGTGACCCTTCCTCAGAAAAAGAACAGATCCTCAGGGACACCAGAGGTAACACTGTGAGACTTGGAAAGAAAGCTATTGCAGCTACCCTGGATACATGCAGACAGACTGGTATAATACCAGGTGAGAGCACTCCCACCCATCCAGGATAATGGTGTCATCAACCATATCAAAAGCTGCAGAAAGATTGTGAAGGTGATGAGGAAAAGTTTAACTTTGTCATTGCAAACTATTGTCTCTCAAGATGGAAGTCTGGCAAAGTTTGAAGCCACCATCACATATAATGTCTTTTGTGATTGTCACAAGAGCTGATTTGGTTCTGTAGCAGCATGGAAACCTGATTGGAGGATTTCAAATATGGAGTTGCAGGAAAGATGCACACAGATCTGGGAGGCAACAACATCTTCAAAGACATTGGAGAGGCAAGGGAGGTTAGAGATGGAGAAGTGATTTGTAAGAATGTTGGATCAAAGATTGGCCTTTGAGGAGATGAGTCGTGACTGCTGTGGAATGTTGTACATATATCTGCAAAGGGGTGTATCTAAACTACTTTCAGTCATTACCCAACCCAACATGCTCCCTGGTCCGAAGCTTTCCCAAAAGAGAAAACATCCTCTCTGTATCTGCCCTATTGAGCTCCCTAAGAATCTAATATGTTTAAATAAAGTTGCCACTCATTCTTCTAAACTCCAAAGAGAATAGGCCTAACCTATTCAAGCTCCCCTCATAACAAAGGCCTTCCATACTCAGGATTAACATAGTGATTCTTTTCTGCACTGACTCCAATGCCAGTACATCTTTTCTTAGATAAGGTGACTAAAACTGTTCGCAGAATTCAAGTTGTGGTGTAACTAGTGCCTTATGTAGTTTTATCAAGACTTGCCTAATTTTATCCTCCATTCCTTTTGAAATAAAGGTAAACATTCTGTTTGCCTTTCCTATTATCTGTTGGACTTGGATGCTAGATTTTTGTGATTCATGCATGAGTACCCCCAAACCCCAGTGTGTTGCAGCTTTTTCTAGTTTCTCTCAATTTAAATAATATTCAGCACCATTATTCTTCCTGCTAAAGTACATGACCTCACATTTTCCCACATTATATTGCATTTGCCAAATTTTTATCCACTCATTTAATCATTTAATCTGTCTATTTCCCTCTCTAGACTCTTTGCGTTATCATCATCACCCGTCCTCCCGCCTATTTTCTGTCATCCCCAAATTTGGCAACATTACATTCCCTTCCCTCTTCAAAATCATCAATACTGATTGTAAAAAAATGTGGCCACTGATCCCTTGGCACTCCAATACTTGCAGGTTGTCACTCTGAAATAGTTCCCCTTATCCCAACCCTCTGTATTCCGTTAGTTAGCTAATCCTTTATCCATTCTAATATACTACTCGCAACACCATGAACTCATTATTTTAATTAGCCTTAAGCCCAGTAACTTTACCAATAACTATGAGAAATCCAAACATTTTACATCCACTGGGTCTCTATTGTCTATCCTGCTTGTTCACTCAATGAATTCTCATGAATTTGCCAGGTATGACTCCCCTTCATGAAGTCATGGTTCATCATACTATGCATTTCTAAATGCTCTGCTGTTACATCTTTCATTAAAGACTCTAACATTTTCCCAATGACAAATGTTGAGTTAACTGGCCTTTATTAACTTTATTTTTCTGAAGAAGGGTCCAGAACCGAAACATTAGCTTTCCTGCTCCTCTGATGCTGCCTGGTCTGCTGTGTTCATCCAGCTCTACACCTTGTTATCTTTTTATTTACCAGTTTTTTTTTGTCTCCCTACCTTTTTGAATAAGGGTGTTACATTGGCAGTTTCCAATCCTCTGGGACTCTTCCAGAATCTAAGGATTCCTGTATGATTACAAGAACATTACAATGATGTCAAATAGTTTCCATTCATTTACTGCCTCTGTTATCCTAAAAATGCCTCATAGTCACAGTCAATATTTAGATTGCCAGTTTATCATCATCAGTGCTGGCATCTCAATGCTAAAGGACTAAAGGAGATGCAGTCATTCAGCTTAAACATTAAAATAAAGCTCCAACATTCATGTTTAGGTGTGAATAAAAGATCTCATTTGACCCCAAAAGTATTGTCTATGACTGTAAGACATTTTTAGAATAAGACAGATGGTGTCTGAATTATCTTGACAAAGGTGTAGGAACATGAGCATATTGCTGATCTTTGGTGGGACTGGTCTTCATTGAATCATGAAATTTGTGTTATCACCTTCAGAGGAATGTTGCAGTGCAATTTCCTAAGTTGTAATTAGGTTGTTTGATCTTTGTTTTTTGAGTGATTGGCAGGTGGGTTGGCATTGAGATAAAGTGGTGGTCAAGGAATGCCTAGATTACACTGTGTCACTATAGGGCAGGTCTGGTGAAGCAGCTACTCTTCCTATCTGCAGTTTATTGCATATTTATAAAAACTGATGGTTCTTATTACTTTCTGTAACTGTAAAAATCTCAATGTTACATTATAAATTATGCTTAGCAGACCCAGACTTACTATAGCATAATCCTTTCCCTGTTGTTCCACCCCATTGATTGAACACAATTTTTAGAATTGTTGCAGGAGATGGGAGTTACTGGATTGTCTATTTCCTAAATAACATTATTTGTATAAGACAATGCCACACATTGCATAATTCAAACATGGACAATGAATCATTCACTCTATTCCACACATGAGGAAGGTTGTCTTAAGCCACTTATTGTTTTTAACTTGTGAGCTATCCATTCTTCTTCGTTATTAAGTAAACTATATTTACTCTTCTCCCGATTCACACCTTTAAGTTATCTGAAAGGCTCACATTGCGCAGCCAAAATATTTGAGAGATTGCGTTAAGGAAAGAGAAAAACAAATTAAACTCAGCTACAGTATTTGCATAACATTCTCTGCCAAATGCAAATGTTCTGCCCTGAGGTTGCCCTTTAGTCCATTTACAATTCCGATTTCTTCATAAGGTTAATTCTTCGCTGACAGATGGCAGGAAACTAATTCAGCTTGTACTGAAATGTAGACTTGTTTTATTTAGGCTTTTCGCACTGTAATCAACGATTGTCTTTTTCCCATCAAACAGATAAAGCTGTGTTCAAAACCAATGGAAATAAAAGTTTTCTGACGTGAAATGAAGTGAAAGTAACTTTTGCAATGGGATGATGAAGAAAATGTCTCTCTAGTATTAATGTGAACATATAGCATTAAAACAAAGGGACTGGGTGAAATCTTAGAAAATGAAAATGTCAAACATCCATTGTCCAATCATTATTATGGGGTGGCAATGGCCTAGTGGTATTATCGGTGGACTGTTAATCCAGAGACCCAAATAATGTTCTGGGGACTTGGGTTCGAATCCCACCATGGCAGATGGTGGAATTTGAATTCAATAAAATATCTGGAATTAAGAATCTAATGAGACCATGAACCCATTGTTAATTATCAGGGGAAAAACCCACCTGATTCACTAATGTCCTTTAGAAATGGAAATCTGCCATCCTTACCTGATCGAGCTGACATGTGACTCCAGACCCACAGCAATGTGGTTGATTCATAACTGCCCTCTAGGCAATTAGGGATGGGCAATAAATGCTGCCTAGTCAGTGACACCCTTATCCCGTTATGAATAAAGAAAAAAAGTTAAGGAGAAGCTTTAATAAGCCACTGCTATACTTCTCAGCCTGTTTTTTTCCCAGTTGTTTTGAGAGAGACAGCTCCTTGTTTGATCCAAGATTTTTATCAATGACAGAGCTGAAATATAACCAACCATGAGCAACAATCAAACTGTGCTATTCAGAGGCATCATTTGTTAGAGTACTAAAGAAATGCATAATTCAATGCCTTTCAATTGTTGATATTTTTAAATGATGTGTTCCAAAGTATGTTATATAAATTCTGCTCTGTTGGCACAGTTGGTAGCAATGCACCAAAAGGGCCGCTTCCACTCATTTATCCTTTAGTCCCATCAGCATAACGTTCTACTTCTTTCTTACTCTTGTACTTATCTAGCTTTCCCCAAATGCAATAATTCTGGTCACCTCAACCACTCCCTGCAGTAGCGAGTTCCATATTTTAGCCACTCTATATCCTCATGGATTCAATATTGGTGAGACCACTCTTCCTATGTTCAGCATAATGAAAACAGACTAACTGGTCATTTATCTCATTGCTGTTCATGGAAAATAGCTCCTGCTTTTGCTTCATTTCAATATTAATCAATTGTACATGAAGTGGTTTGTAACATCTTTGACAGATGTAATATGGCACTATGTGTAGGTTTTCCTTTTGATGATTAAACAAAAATATTCAAAAATGTTAGTTAGAATTGTAACTGCTCTGTTTATTGTTAATGATTTTGAATAACAATTACTCATTAGCTTCGGCTTCAGTCAGCATTGCATTTTTATATCATTATCGAGTCTAGTTTGGTCGTTAGGTCAAAGGGCAAATAAAGATAATCACACATATAAAGTGCTTAACCAACATAAACATGCCAAACAAGTTAATATATAAAACAGAAGAACTCATGAACACAACATGTTGACATTCTTCCTCAAATGTTTCATGTAGAGCTAAAACTGGAATGTAACATATTTAAGCCAAGATTTTTTAAAAGTTGTTCATGGGAAATGGGTATTATTGGCAAGGCCAATATTAATTGCCTATCTCTAACTTCCAAGTTGCTAGTTATGAATCAACCACACTGATGTCGGTCAGGAATCATATATAAACCAGACCAAGTCAAGATGGCAGATTTCATTCCTTAATGGACAACAGTGAAACATATGTATTTTTAAAACAATAATTACATGGTCACCATTGGGCTAGCTTTTTAATCCACACGTTTATAGAATGCAAGTTTCACCATCTGGTTTGGAAGGATGTGAATCCCTATCCCTAAACCTTTCACTTTCAGGTTTATGCACCCAATGATATGACCACGATACCACAACCTCCCTGTAACTGTTATTAAGCAGATTGATTTGAAGGCCAAATAGACTATGGAGTTAACATTCAAAACAGAAGTAGTGACATTTTTAACAACATATATTCAGTTTGTACTGTCATAAAACATTTACAGAAAGGGAACATTAAAGAAATTCAAGTGTTTTATTTTAAAATTATTTTTATTCAGGCATTGGGTAGTGAAATAAAAAAAATGCATGAAGCTAATATTAGAAAGAAGTGGATCAGACCTGAATGCATAGATTATTGAGTCACTATGATACCATTAATTGTGTGTAGGAAGAGGACTTCAAATTGTGAAAAGTATATATGTGCTTTTAAGTCAAATTATGCTCTGGCTGTTTTTAAAGGCTTCTTTTCTGCACAATGGCAGGGAAAGTACATTTTCTTTTAAATTGGAGTGTTAAATTGTGATTGGAGGAATGTGCTTGTAATCAAGCCTCACTACTGTGAGAGTCACACCATCAGTGTAATTATTTTGATACAGTCACTAAATGGCCAATTGTTTCTTTTTTCTACTGTTGTCCAGAGTGAGACAGAATTCAAACAAACTTCTTTAGTGAACTTGAAACAGTCTGTTGATTATGAAACACAACTCAATTTTAAAAGCAAATGACCAAGCTGGTTAGCAACTAAGCTTTAATCCAAAATGAGAACTATATTCCCTTTTGATCCGGAAACAGACACTGAAAAGACATGAGACAACAAAGTTTTTTTTACTAAAGAGCAGAACAGAAACAGCTTTATTGGCCAGTAGTTTAAAAAACATAGGATATAATTAGATGAATCCACACTGGGTTTCTTGTTGATGAAAGTGAATTGTTAACAGCCGTAAATCAATGGAAGATCTTCCAAACAAGGCTTCAGTTCAGATGGAATTCAAGCTGGATCCACATCATTGGGTAGTGGTCATAATTCAGCTTTTCAGAGTTTATAAGGTATCCAAAATAATGAGATATGGAATTTTATTAGACTCCTGAGAATTTCAATCGAGAGAGAGCGAGATAGTCTTAAAGCTGTACTCTGGCTTTGGAAGTTTTCTTCTTCGACAACATAGGTTTGGGTAAACAAAAAACAAGTCCAGAAAAGACTTCTGGGCAACCCTTAACACTGGAGCCCCTGTAGTCTCTTCTAAAGCTAAGGTTTCCAGCAATTAAGGGGAGTAATGCTATTTCTTTTTCTTTCTAAAACCTTTGCTGCCTATTTTGCCAAAGACATTTGACTTTTTAGAATCAGCGGGTGGCTCACAGGCCATAATATTATTGGCAGACCACATTTCCAAGAAACCATGTGGATTCTCTTTAAACCCTAAGTAAAACTTCTTTTTAATTCAGGAAGTGTCCAAACAGCTCGATGGCTCTCAGCTTTTCACAAAATCTTTAAATATAGATATATATTCCCATTAAGAGCTTAAGTCACCTTGTATTGGCCTTGCATGTTTTACATTTAGTTGTTTTTTAGCAAATATCTGGCATGAGGATTCCTATATTGTAAGTAGAGAAATAAAACCGAGCATGAAATAAAACAATTTGGGATGCTGTATGTTACCAAGACAGGAGGCTGCTGCTTGGGGGATTTGGAACTTCAGATGTTCAATTTCATACACTGTTGAATCTTTATAATGGCCGAGAAGCATGTGTGCGTGTTGCATTTCCACTGTCAAAACAAGTGAGTGCTTAAAAGCAACAGAAAACATTTCAGAGTACAGCTTTTTGTGTACTTCAAATTATAAGAGTGAACAATATGTTACTTACACACACAAAATGAAACATGATGATATAAAAGTAGCCATCATTTTGAGAATCAGTTAACTAATAATCTTTTCAACTCAGAATTATTGGCTAAAACCAAGGAGGAAACTTAAGTGAAACATTTATTCTCTTGTTGTTCTAAGCAAAGCAAGGGAGCAAGATCCTGAATTTTTATTCTGCTCTTAACCCACCCTCCATCCCCTGATTATTTTGGTTACCCAACTTGTTTGTCTTGATCCAGCCAGAATTGTTAAACTATGGGTTTTTGCTTCTATTGTGCATAGTGAATAAATTACCCACAGCAATTGCCATCATTAGCCCTTGATGAGAGACTCAGCATTATTCAGTCTTAAGGAAAAGACAATGCTTAATAATGCTAGAAACTTTGAATGTTTTGGGACATGAACATTAGAGTAAATCTGCAATTTGACTTCAGCTTGAGATCACTAAACCTTGCTATAAACTGATTTTCTTGACCAAAACACAACATGGAGATACTGAATTTGGACTAAAAGTGAAAATGATAGTCCTGATAGGAATGATTGAAATGTCACTATGGAGCACCAGAATTAGACATTTTATTAAAATGTTTGATTATCAGAGCTACAGTGCTGAAAATCAACAGATACCTTGCAATGAATTTTAGAAGCCTGTAACTTAATTAAGAAATTCAGATCGCCTCACACTATAACTAAGCTGTAACTAAAGGATGAAAGGCTCCTTTCAGCTGAACAAGTAAGATTCTGTAATCGTTCCAAATTTTTTAGAAAAAGTATTCATTGGAGGAAATCCACTCCCCCAGTGACTTGTGACTTATTTCAACTTTTAAGATTGGATTATAAATTAAGTGAACTCTTGTTCCCTTCATCAAAACATGCTTGTGAGGAATCTGTAAAGGTTGCCAAATGCATGAAGTCAAAACAGAAATCCCAATGAATTCATCATCCTATAATGTGCAGCATGTTTCACCCTTGTCGGTCTTCTCAGAGCAAAATGCTAAAATGTTTGCATTATAGTTTGTCTGGACAAAGTTACAGGACAGGAAGGAGGGGGTGGCTGGAATTTGAAATTCAGTGTGAAGGAAAACTATCCAGGCTCCAGAATGGACAGCTAACAGCTTCAGCCCATTGTGCATTCTTGCTTCAGTTGCATTTCAGTCCTTCACAGACCTGATTCTAACTTGGATTGGGAAATGGGAGCAAAGGATTCGGTGAGTGAGGATTGAGGTGAGTACCAACAGCCCCACATCCGTAGAGATTGTTCCCAGCAGGGCTAGTGATTTTAATTTATGGGTCTCAGCTGCATGCTGGAGGTCAGTGGCCCACCCAAATTGGCTGTGAAATGAGAGCTGGCCAGCAGACAGGAGGGTTAACCGAATTATCACTGGTGCTCAGATTCATCATGGGGAGGTTGTTTTCAGGAAGGGCTGGGGCGATTGAAACTTTGCCTCCAGGGCTCTTAGGAATACTCCTGGTTATCCAGGCTCCAGTACGGAATTTAAAAATATGCTTTTTTTTAAAAAGGTAGATGTTTGGCCTTTTCTGACCCTCATTTCACTTCCTGCCATTTTCACCTGTGGATATATTCACACTGATTTGCCATGTTGGTGTCTCGTTAAAATCATAGTGAAGACCTAATGGCTCTGACCTTCATCTAAGAAAACACTCCATGGGTTCAGGTAGGCTTCTCTTGTACCTGCTCTGATTAGCAATGTACACAAGAAGCCAATGCCTGGCCCAATTACTCTTTTTCCCCAGTGTCAGTTTGAAACATCCATTCTATCCTGAATACACTCCTGGACATAGTTTAGTTCAAACATATATGACAAGAATAGAAAATTAAATGTGAGAGAGGAGAACTCAGAGACAATCAACAGCACCAAAAGGAGCAGGAGAGGTGGGGGGAGGGGTTTCGTAGAACCTAGATATTGATAGCAACAGACCAGCTGCAGTCTGAGAGAAATACAAGTGTTACCTCACAGGACCCAGATTAATGATTGTTCACTAAACGTTTTGCTCATTTGACTTTTGAAGCTTATGTAATTCATTTGTAATTGAAAAGTTTTATTATTTGTAGTAAGGTGTACTGGCAGTAGTAAAGCTTGTTGAACTATTTATTAATTATAACTTAACCATGAAACAAATTTACTAACAAATAATGAAGATCAAAAGACAGGAGAATGTGGGATCTTCCGGACACCAGTGTACTACCAAGGCAAGCATGTCCACAACAAATATCTCTGCCATGGGGAACTTTGACTCAAAGCCATTGAGATGAAGCTGAGATGCATCACATCAGGAAGGAGGAAACATTACTGGGATTTTTTTTCTATTCATTTCTGATTTGTGGGTGTCGCTGGCTGGCCAGCATTTCTTGCCCATCCCTAGTTGTCCTTGAGAATGTGGTGGTGAGCTGCTTTCTTGAACCGCTGCAGTCCTTCTGCTGTGGGTTGACCCACAATGCTATTAGGGAGGGAATTCCAGGATTTTTACCGAGTGACAGTGAAGGAAAGGCGATATATTTCCAAGTCAGGATGGTGAGTGACTTGGAGGGGATCTTAGAAGTATTGGTGTTCCCATATGTCTGATGCCCTTGTCCTTCTAGATGGAAGTGAACATGGGTTTGGAAGGTTCTTTCTGATGATCTTTGGTGAATTTCATACCAGGATGCTTCATACCAGGAGGTATGGCTAGAGTCTTCTGATTTGAACAATGGTCACAGACAAGACTGACTGTCAGTGAGGAGGCTAAAAGTATTATGAGGGTAGGAGTGGAGGGTGTTCAGCCTTTGCAATTCTCCAATAGGTTTGATGTTCTTGAAACAAATATGGATGAAAATGGGGTCTGCAAGGTGCCATTCAAGTAGGGAAGTAAAGAAGGATGCAGTCGGATGGGCTGGTATAGTTAAGAAGGAAAAACAGTTCTCCATAGCCAAAAGTCAGCATCCAGAAAGGTGTATTACCTGTTCATGCTCGCACTTTGATCATCTGCTCTGGGATGAAAAGGAATTTGCAGTGGGAAGGGAAGGCCTCAGTCGTCATTGTCCCGGTAAGTACAAACAACAAAAGTTAAGAGTTGCAACTGGGACGGCTAAGAGTGTATGACAAGCGAGGGACTAAATTAAAAAATAAAATCTCAAACGTAATGATTTCTGGATTATTTGTACTTGAGCCACATGTGGATTTGCATTGTGTAACAATGACTGGAGAGTTAAATGTCTGGGTCAAAGATTGGTGTAATTGAAATGGGTTTTAATTCACAGGGCACTGGTACCAATACTGGGAAAATTGGCAACTATACCACTTCACCTGAACCATGCTTAGGGCTGTGTCATGGTAAGTGTAGAGGGTTTTAAAGTATTTCTTGTGAGCCACGGTATTGGAAGGGTGGGAGAAAAGTATCAGGTGTGGAAGATGGGATAAATTAGAGCAAAAACAAGGCAGCAATGCTAATCAAAGTCTGTCAGGGACAGATTCTAGAGAGAATGAACTCACAGATAAGACCAGAGATTACAAAAATAATTTTAAAAACGCACAGATTTTTGATAGCCATACAGTCCTTGATCAGTGTTGAGGTCTCAACTATTCACAAACTATTTATAGTTTTACTGACAGGACTGAATGTACAGTAGTTAAATTTGTTGGTGACACAAGTTAGTTAAGAAATTAAGTCTAACGAGGACATAAAGATAGAATAGAATAGAGTAGCAATTTATTGTCACTTGTATTTATGAAAATACAGTGGTGAGTATAATGTGGAGCCATTTTGATTACAAAAAGAAATACTTGAGATAAAGTTAGGATAAAGTCCATCTTTAGTTCCCTCCATGGCTCCTGGATTTATGGAGTGACTATGGGATGCGGGTGCTGCAGCCGTCCCGAGGTCCCTCAAGCAAGGATTTCCAGACCAGACCCACCACTCTGATGATGACAGTATGGAAATCTCTTCTCCAAAGAGCTATGGAGGTTGGCTCATGAATATTTTAAAGGTAGAGGTAGAATTATTTTGGACTAACAGGGGAGTCAAAGGTGATAGGAGTACGCAGGGAAGTGGAGCTGAGGCCACGGTAAAATCTTATTGAGTAGCAGAGCAGGCTTGAAGGGTCGAATGGCCTCTTCTGTCTTTAAAGCACGGTTTGTGTTGATTGTCAACATTATCCACTTTCGCCTTGGGATGTAATAATATTAAAAATGGTGTTTGTGTTTCAGTAATACATGTGCTTTGGGGTTATATGACAGAAACTTCACGAATCTGTGATAACACAGTGTGGAGCTGGAGGAGTATTTCTGAAATGATTTCTGAAGAAGGGTCCCGACCTGAAACATCAACTTTCCTGCACCTCTGATGCTGCCTGGCCTGCTGTGTTCCTCCAGCTCCACATTGTTATCTCTCACTCCAGCACCGGCAGTTCTTACTATTCCTTAACGAATCTGTCACTGGCCATTTATTGTGTGTATATTGTAAATCAATCTATCCAGATATGGTACGAAACACCTCTGGAATAGATGAGGCTTCCTGGCCGAGAGTTAGGAACATCACGACTGCACCACAATAATTTATATTCTTATCTTTGCGTATTTCTCGGCATCCCTCCCATTTCACTCCCACCTCCCACTCTGCTCTCTTCTCCATTCACTCCCGCCTCCCACTCTGC
>NC_063347.1:43639574-43656142 GCF_021869965.1 Rhincodon typus | reverse complement strand
GCTCTCTTCTCCATTCACTCCCGCCTCCCACTCTGCTCTCTTCTCCAATCACTCCTGCCTCCCAGTCTGCTCTCCATTCACTCCCACCTCCCACTTTGCTCTCTTCTCCATTCACTCCCACCTCCCACTCTGCTCTCTCCTCCATTCACTCCCAGCTCCCACTTTTCCCTTTATGGGATCTCAGTTTCTTTTGGCCGTGCTGCCCCTGCGGTTCGTGGATTTCTCTCCGTAATGTCGGCGGGAGATTTAATGAGAATAAGAATCACGTTGACAGTCCATAGGCAGCAGCTCGCATCTCTTTCATTTCACTACGGGATGTTTTTTTTTGTTGAAGATTGTGAAGTGTGTGACTGACCATTAATTGGTGGGATCGGGATAGTTTCGGAGTTGTTGCTGCTCGCTGCTCACATGGTATTGGAGGGGGGGGGGATTAAAAAGCTGCTGGGAGAAGGGTAACTGCACATTCATTCAGAATGAGGGGTATTATCACATTAGCACGCATCATCTCGTCTCCAGCAATACCGCAAAGGGATATGTTTTAGCTGTGGACGTGTAACTGGATGTTATAAACTTATGCACAGTCTAGCTACTTTTTACAAATCCCGATCAAGACTAATTCGAAATTCCAACCCAGCATCGAGGAGACAGCCATAAAGAGATGGCTGGGGAAATTACAGTCCGATTGAAAACAAAACAAACAAAACTCTGAATCAATTTGTATTGCGAAACGAAACAACTAGAAGTTCCAAGGCACCATCCCACAGCGAGACGTTCTCACTGCCTGGAGAAGGTTATAGGTTACAACATAACGCTAAAGTTGAACGACTCGAAGTAAGTAAAGCACCGGGAGCAAAGACTGACCTCGACCGAGTGTGTGTGTGTGTGTGTGTGTGTATGTGTGTGGGGGGGTGGGGGGGGGGGGGGGGGGGTGGAGAGGCAGTTTTGTCCCTCTTGGATAAGGAAGGCGGAGAGGGCGGTGCTTGGACACCCTGTTCTAGGAAGTCTCGGGCGAGCTGTTCCTCTCCAGTGAGGAGTGAACAGCCCCAGGCACCGAGGGACAGTACGCTCCTGCACCTTTGGACGTGAAGGGGGAGAGAGAGAGAGAGAGGAGGGGGGTGGTGGGGGCTGGAAACAAAATAAACAACTCATTCGTGTCCGAAAGCCCAGGAGGTGCAGGCTGGGGAGGTGCATCCAAAACCAGAAAATGGGATTCGACCCCGAGCGTTTCAGTGAGGACGTGGATCCTGACTTCAAGTGCAACCTGTGCAATAAAGTGCTGGAGGATCCGCTGGCCACTCCGTGCGGGCACGTCTTCTGCGCCGGCTGCGTGTTGCCCTGGGTGGTGCAGAGGGGCAGCTGCCCGGTGCAGTGCCGCAGGCTCGGCCCCCGGGAGCTCAACCACGTCCTGCCGCTCAGGAACCTCATCCTCAAGCTGGAGATCCGCTGCGGTAACTGGGAGCGGGGCTGCGCCAAGGTGCTGAGGCTGCAGCATTTGGCCGAGCACGCCGAGATGTGCGAGTACACGCCGGCTGAGTGCAGGAACCCGGGCTGCGGCCAGGCGCTGAGCCTGCGGGACATGGACGCTCACATGCGGGAGAGCTGCGAGCAGCGGGCGGTCGGTGTGTGCCAGCAAGGCTGCGGCTTGGTGCTGGTGCACAGGGAGCTCCGGCTCGGCTCCCACTGCTGCGTGCAGGCTCTGAAAGCGCACGGCCAGGCACTGCAAGCTCAGCTCACCGGTGTGCAGCGCCAGCTCAGGAAGCAGGCAGTGAGAGCCGGCAAACGCGAGAAGTCGCTGCTCTCCCAGCTGTCAGCCCTGCAGAGTGAGCTCCAGATGGCAGCCCTCCGATACCAGAAGAAATTCACCGAGTACAGCGCCAGGATCCGCTCCCTGACTAAGAACAGCCCCGCTCCGTGCAGCGTGAGTGCCTTTTCTTGGGTCCTGCTTCAGTTCCATGGGCTGGGACTGACTCGCTCATTCACTGTGTGAGACATGGTGAGGGTCAGTGAAAGGGAGAGAGAGGTCAGAATGGGAGACAGGCATAGGGAAAAGTTGATGGGAGGGTGAGGTTGGTGTCGGAGTATGGGAGAAAGAAGGTGGGTAGAGAGATAGATCGATGGAAGAGGGGTAAGTGGTGGGAAAGGGAAGTGGGTGCGTAAGGGAGAGCTAGGGAAAGGGGCACTCGGTGAGGGAGAAGGGAGGGACCAGGTTATTGGAGGGGCAGAGAGAAGTGAGTGTGGAGGAAAGAGAAGGGGCTAGAGGAGAAAGAGGGAGTAGGTGGAGAGTGAAGGGGGAAGTTAGTGGGAGGAGGGTGTGGCGGTGGGGAAGGGAGGGGATAGAGGAAGGGAGAGACTAGCCTATGGAGGTGTGGAGGGAGAGAGTGAGAGGGGCCAGGGGAATGGAGGGAGTGATGTTGGTATGGAGCAAGGGGATGGAGTAGCCAGGAAAGGGAGGGTTGAGGGGAATGAGATAGATGGCAAGGGAGGGAGAGGAGGTAGTACAGTGGAGTCATTAGGAATGAAGCAAGGGAGAAACAGGACAGAGACCCAGGGGCTAGAACAAGAGATAAAATGTGGAGTGAGCAGGAGAAAGAGTGAGTGAAATGATATGATAGATGGAGTAAGAGAGAAAACTCAGAGAGATGGAGCAAGAGAGGGAGAAATGGGGAATCTGTGAGGGAGAAATGGGAGATCAGGAAGAGAGAGAGGAAGAAATGGGGGATCACAGAGGAAAGGAGAGGGAAAAATAGAGGATTGGAATGGGTAAGAAAGTAGGAATGGAGCAAGAGAGAGAAACTGGAGGGATGAAGCAAGACACAGAGAGAAACAAGAGGAACGCAAGGTGGTAATGAATCAAAAGAAAAAAGGGAACAGGGTGAGAGATGAGGGATGAGGGAGAGGGTGACAGTGGGAGAAGAGAATACTGAGAGGCGGAGAGTGTATAATAGTGATGGCAAGGGACAGAGGGAGAAGAAGAGAGAAAGGAGTCAGTTAATTATGGTGAAATAGACAGGAAAAAAGTGAGAGGTGAGGGGAGGTGGAGAGAGTGAAAGGAATGAGGGCCAGGGTGAAGGAGAGAGAAAGGGGCAACTATGGGGGAGAGACAAAGCTGGAAATGGTGTGAGAAAGGGGGCAAGTGGGTGGGAATGCTGACAGAGGGGAATGGTGAGAAAGAATGGGACTGACGATGATGACAATGGATGACAGATCAGTTACTAGTGAAGGAACAGGACAGGAGCTAAGCTGTGATTAGGAAGTGTAGAGTGCAGTAAGAGTTAGTAGTTTGGAGTATGAGGTGAGTGAGAAATTTTAAATGGACATGATGCATGCGATAGTGACAGTTGCAGTCCATGAACCTTGAAGAGAGGTGTGCAGCGGGAGAGTTTGAGTGAGTGCTGGCCCTGTGAGTGTGAGGTAGCAGAGAGAAAATGGTAGAAGTTACCGTGGTGGAGCACAGAGGACCATTAACCTTCTGTTTGCACTGCAGTATGTTGCGTTTCAGTTGGATACTGACCTGGGCTACTACATGAGTCCAAGCACACGGAGTCTGTTAGCGTGACTGCTTTTGCTGGTTAGCAGGAAAAAGCAGTGTTCTTGTTTTCCGTACACTATCTACCAGCACCTTGGGTCCTTGTCACCAAACTGTGAAGCTATTTACCTTTCTTCGGTCATTTCCTTAGGGCTAACACTGAAATACCACAGTGTGAAGTCCAAAGGCCAGTTCCTTGTTTGCAGCTCGTGAGTGGTTTGAAGCTAGGCTTTAAAAATGGTGTACAGCAGAATGAAGCCCCGGCAGCAGCAAGCACTTCTGCCTCTCCAGCTACTCAATGGTCACCAGTGAGGCCAGTTTCATGTTTAATGAGATGAAGATGTGACGATTGCACGCAAAAAAATCAACATGAGGTCGCAGCAGACTGATACCAGGAATGTCACCTGAGAAAATACTTTGGCAACAAACAGGAAGATACAAACCAGGGACTGAGTGGATAGCTCAGATAGAATGAGAGATCATAGAATCACTACAGTGTGGAAAGACGCCACTCGGCCCATCAAGTCAAGACCAAACCTCCAAAGAGCATCCTACTGAAACCCAGTCCCGCTGCCCTGTCCCTCTAATCCCACATTTACCTTGGCTAATCCACCTAACCTGCCCACGATGCGGCAATTTAGCATGGCCAATCCACCTAATATGCATATCCCTGGACGATGGGAGGAAACTGGAGCATCTGGTGAAAACCCATACAGACACGGGGAGAACATGCAGTCACCCAGTGCTAGAGTCAAACTGGGTCCCTGGTGCTGTGAGGCAGTAGTGCTAACCACTGAACCATTGTGCCACTCGGTGGAAAGGCATTGTGAACAGAGAGTGAAAAAATGGTGGGGTGGCATGGGTGGGGGAGTGAGCAGACAGAGAGAACCAGAGAGGGGATTTAGAGAAGGGGAGTTATAAAAAGGAAGAGGCTGGGTGTCAGAGAGAGAGAGAGGGAGGGAGAGGGGGTAAAGGGGATGGCAGAAGAGAACGCAATGAAGCAAGTGGGTAACAGATGGACGGAGAGAGAGAAAGAAAGGATAGAGTAGATAGACGAGGAAAGGCTGGACAGAGAGAGAGAGACAGACAGGAGGTAGACACAGAAAGAAATGGAGGGATGGACAAAGTGCGAGAGGTTGCAGAAGAGATACATACATACAGCGGTGTGGATATCTCCAGTGCTGGCTGGCTGTGTTCCTAACACAGGTTCCTAACAGGTGATAGTAGGAACTGCAGATGCTGGAGAATCTGAGATAACAAGGTGTAGAGCTGGATGAACACAGCAGGCCAAGCAGCATCATAGGAGTAGGAGAAGGAGTAGGAAAGCTGACGTTTCAGGCCTGTTATCTCTCTTCCTAACAGGTGAGTCAGGACAGACAGACATACACAGACAGAAACAGCTGGTGATGGGCAGTAAAGACAGTTATGCAATTCACATACAGACATGGGCACACCAGCAAACATTTGTGACACATCACACACAGACAACTGCAAGTTGGACAACATGCAGAATCAGTTAACACAACCACACACATCTAGCTGTACAAATTCCAGTTAGAGCCACAGTTCCTCGGTTTAAATATATTTGCATATACGACTTTATGAAAAGGAAACAATTTAAACTTGTTCTGTGAAATGGTCAACGACACAACTTTCCCTCAAACATTTTGAGGTTCCCACTGCAGATTTGTATATTTTGGACTAGGATGCTGTTTTGAGATGAGAACGGTTCTTTAAGTCTATACTTAGTTTAGCCTAACATGGAGGTCGAGGATATTTTGCAGCCACATCAAACCTTTTATACCAAATTGAATGATAGCTGAATAGTTTTGCACCCCACTTCTCCCAGTTATGCTTGTCATACAAATAACTGAATTTTCAACTTGTTTATAATGGCAGAACAAAATGTCCAGTGCTTTTGAGGTTTCTTTGAACAAAACATCATCTTAGAACTAAAGACTAGAAATAAATAGCCCAGGATAAATCCCCAGACCCCCACCACACCACTGTGTGCAGTGTGAGGTTGGAGGAAGATTGCATGTTAGAGTGGTATTTGTGCCATCAAACACTGCAAGGTCAGTCTCGATTCAATTTTTCCAAGTGTTTTGACCCCCAGAAGTTGTTAACATATCTTGTGTGTGATTCCAGTTTTTTGGTTGGTGAACTGGTTTACAAAGTTCTTTCATCTAAATTATATTTCCTACTTCAGCCTATTATGCCAATTCGTAGCTAATTGCTAAATCAGTTGTTCTCAGCTCGACTGTCTAACACTTGCAATCTGTTTCTAGGGAGGAGAAACACTGACCATCATCATGCAGCGGGACTCGGGTTCCCTGGGATTTAATATTATTGGTGGCAGACCTTGTGCGGTATGTATCTTCATACAACCCTGTTATAATTCAAGATGATTGAGCAGTATTTTCAAAATGTGTCTCCCTGTTGGAATGTGGAACAATGGTTGTGCTCAGGGTTCAGCAATAAGATTTTAAGAGCATCTGATCTCTGTGACATTCCTTGCAGAAGAACTGAACATGTTCTTTTCACTGCATTGAATTAGTTTCCACAACAGAGCTCAAACAATATATTTATGGTTCACATTCATGATGCAAATGAAATACTTGTGGCAGCTCCTGCAATTTTTCACAAGGAAGCGGTAGGTTAGAATAATTAAAATGTACCTTTGTCAGCTGTGGCTCAATTGGTACCATTCTGGCTGTGAGTCACTATTCCAGGATTTTGACCATACAAGAGTCAAGGTTGAAATTTTTGGCTGTGTTTTTAAACTGACTTCCCATCTGCTTCCTGTGACAGATGTAAAATAATCCATGGCATTATTTTAAAGAGCGAGGGAGATTTTTTGGCTGTCCTGGCCTTATTTATTGCTCAATTAAGGTTAGAATAACAAACGATCTCCTCATTATCAGTTTATTGTTATTATATATTGCTGTGTGTAAATCGGCTGTCCTGTTTCCAACGTTACAATAGTGACTCTCCATCGAAAATATCTTATTGGCTTTAAAGTAATTTTGAGATATTTGGTTGTGGGAAAAGTGCAATATAAATGCCAAACTTTCTTCCTTTCTGATCCTAGTTGTTGCTGTTGTGTTTTGTCTCAGAGTCTTTAAGAGATATAGTATGTCAGGATACCTTAAGATCTATGTTCACGATGTCATCAATGCATCATAATATGTGATGTGAGAGCATGAAGACCTCTGACTTCCTCTTAACTTGATCATTTGAACCATACATGCTTCAAAAGGTTATGTTGTAATTTAATCACTTGATGTTAGCCCAGACACCCATGTGCCTGTGAATATACTGTTTGTATGTTAATAGCCAGCTGTAATAAGTATCCATTGGTTTCATCAACACCATGATATCCATGCCTAGTTAATTATGTCATGGAGATAACATAAGCATTGCTACATCAGATAAAATAACCTGATGGAGGCAAACTCTATAAAGAAAGCTACAATGTGTTAGCGTTAGATATTTGGAAAGCTAATTGAAGGCCAACTGGTCAACAGCTTTAAATATTTCCATATTCAGAGCATGACTTTCTGAACTTACAGAATCAAACTCTAGTGCCAGTATGCAAGTTCATCTTGGCTCCCTGAAATCTTCTATCTGGTAAACATCAATGATATAACAGTGGAGGGACTACCAGCACAGTGGATTTCAGTGTAGTCACAGGTGATGAGATTCAAATCACACACAGCAGTGGAATAGACCATACCATCAAATCAATCAACGACCTCATACACTTGTACCCGGAAGGATTGAACTGTTTGCTAATTTTAAGGGTAATGCCTTATTGCATTTTAAGGGTTATGTAACCCCATTTATTGATCTTCCAAGGTCGTTCAGCATTTACATTCAGGAAAACCTTCAAGTGGAACTTCAAAGATGGAACAAAATGGTATAATGTAAAGGAGTGCCCAGCACACAAATTGCTGTTGCTCCATCTTAATGCATCTTAAAGAAAGCTGGCACTATATGAATCTGTCTAGATCCAAGACATGTCAACCTTTCACTTAAAGGTGTCCATGCAAGATAACGAAGCTGGAAGAGCTAAATTTTCTTGAGCAAGGTTCTTTCCAAAGCTAGATGTGAAGCATTGATACTGGCCTGTCCATTTAGCAGAAGAATCCCAAGAGCCTATGACATTTCAGACACTATTTGGATAGTACTATTTTCATCAGTTACCATTTAGGTTCTCAGTTTGTTAAGACATGTTTTTGCAGTGCGTAGAAAGCATTGTTGAAAATATACCTGGTTATGTTTGGTAGCTGATGATATTGTGATCATGGGCAAGACGAAGACAGAGTATGATCACAACCTTCACCTACAAATGACAGCAGCGTAATGGCAAGATTAATCAGTTAACAGCACAAAATGGTGGTCAGTTTTAGCCAGACGTACTTCTCCAGGTCTGTGTGCTATGCCAATGGCGTCTGTCTTGATTTGTGGTAAGACGAAGGATGTAAAACAAATGCCAACCCTGCAGATTAAGGAAGATCTGTGATGCTGCCTCGAGTTATGTATTCTCACCATATATTCCCAGTTTCGTGGACGAGGTATCTCTGCTGAGAGACCTACTCAAGAAGGATGTCCTCTACAAGTGGAAAAATGACTAATATGTCTTTAGTTCTTTCAAACATGTCCTGTCAGCAAAATCTTGCCTGCTGCAGAATGATAATTCTCAAGGTGAAGGAATATTAAAAAGGCCTACGCACATGTCTTTTGCAAGACGATAAAACTATTGCTCTTCTTTTGGATAACCTGTGATCTGCTCAAGGCAACTATTCCAATGTAGAGTTCAAGACATTTCTTTAGCAAGAAATTCATTATTGGAACAGATCATAAGCCAGTAGACGTGATCTGCCTTAAACCATAAATGAGGCACAACCATGTTTATAGTACCTGCACATTACGGTGCAAAGATATAACTTTTAAGTGAGATATAAGTTGGGTAACAGGAGCATTATGCCTAACATGCTGAGCAAATTACCCAACCCACACAAGGACCAAAATATTCCTCATGATCAACACGTTGATGCTCTAGATTATGAAGCTGAAGATGTTCTCACCTTTGACGTGTTACATTTTTGCAGTTGGCAACCATGCAAGGTGAGAACTGCAAAAGTTGCAGAAGATCATTATCGAGAGATGGCATGACTGTAATAAGTACCTGAAAGATTCATTCATCTTGGCAACACAGCGACAAACTTGTTATACCACACAAAGCCCTCTTTTAAGGGCAAATGAGTCCTAATACTGAAAGAATCATGTCAGGATATCGTGACCGTATTACACTGGGTATTGAATGCTCGAGATAGCTCGCACATGCTGTATTGCATTTTAAGGGTGATGCAACCCCATTTATTTGTCTTCCAAGGTAGTTCAGCATTTACATTCATGCAAACCTTCCAGTGGAAATTTAAAGATGGAACAAAATGGTATAATGTGAAAGGGTGCACAGCACACAGATTGCTGTGTTCCATCATACGTGTTTTAATGAAAGATGGCACCATATGAATATGCCTAGATCCAAGGTACGTCAACCTTTCACTTAAAGGTATCCACACAAGGTCATGAAGCTGGAAGAATTAAATTTTCTTGCACAAGATTCTTTCCAAAACTGGATGTGAAACATTGATACTGGTCTGTCTATTTAGCAGAAGAATCCCAAGAACATTTAGAACACCGTTTGGATAGTACCATTTTCAAGGGCAAATGAGTCTTCGTACCGAAAGAATCATGTCAAGATATCATGTCCCTATTACACTGGGGTATCGAATGCTCAAGATAGCTTGCACATTTATCTGTGTACAAGCCAGAGATGAATGAGGATATTTAATGATTTGTAACCGCCTATGAGGCAAGTTAGAGGTATCAGCCGCAGCAGTAAATGGAGTCCCTGCATTCACACACTGTTCCATCTCCTTCTTGGATGAAATTCGCAACAGACCTTTACCCAATGCCCAGGCAAATTACATCCTTGTGATGCATTAATTCTCCACGTTTCACATTGTTCGACCCACTTAACAACACAATGAACGTGACTGACGTGGTGAGCATTATTTTCTGTTTATTCTGTCTCCTGGATCAGGTAATACCTGACAGTGGACGGCAATACTCCAAACAAACCATTTTGATACGTGTACACTAATTGTAAGTGACCCATTATCACCTTACCACCTCACTACCCACACTCATGTGGGTCAGCAGAATGATTGGACAGTATTTACTATCCAATGATCATTAAGTTTTAAGTGACAAAGCAAAATTTGCCCTTTGCATTGCTACTTTTTCATGCAGCACCAGATGAGCAGGAATCACTAACCCCAGCACAACTTATGCTCGGAGGCAAGTGCAAGAGTCCTTGCCCAGCATTTAATTGTCGAATTGTTCGAAGACATAGGACATTCCCGTTCAAAGATCGAGGAGAATGAAAGCAATACATAACAAATGAGGAGGTAGAGAATTATGAAAAAGGTGCACTGGGCTGACAGTTTGACTTTGAAATACAAATTCACATTCCTGGATACTAGCTAAGGTTTCTAAAATATACCACCAGCCCAAATCATATAAAGTCTTTATTGATCATGATGCTATATTGTGAAAGAAAAGAAGCCAGCTCAGACCAATATGCAGCACACCCGTCAAAGACAGTGCACAAAGACAGTAAAGGAGAATTCTCTGATGACACTGATTGTACGGTGATGTTGAGTGCCAAAATTCCACAGCAAAACAACTAATTTATCAGATAAGGAAGCTACCTTTCATATCTTTCCAGGTGGATGTATGATCACCCGTTCAGGATGAACTGTCAGATCTCCAAAGCATGACTGATATTTGAAGTGTTAGTCTTGTAAACTCTATTTTATCTGTTTGTATAATTATCAAATTGGCACATTGTGCCTGTGTCCAACCACGTATACGTGTTTGGGATAAACTTTTACCTTTATGGTCAGTATACTTTTAAGAGACATGGTTATGATGTCATCACTGCATCATAGCATGTGACCTGAGTGTGTAATGATCTCTGGATCACATGAATAATGACATGTTATAAGAAGCATGATGTTCCATTGTAATTTCTTAGCTTGATGTTAACCGTGAAACATATGTGCCTGTGAATGTCACATTTGCATATAATGGCTAGCTGCCGTAAGTGTCTGTTGGATTCTTCAATGCCAGAATATCCAATTTACGTTGTGGACAATAACATAGGAATTTCCACATCAGGTAAAATACCCAGCTGGAAGCTAACCCACGTCAGTTCACAGCTGTTGTCATCACTTCAGCCATTGCTACTGGAGAAAATACTGTCAGGCCTTTGCCTGTTCCATTGGCTCCCATTTGCCATTTGAGTTTGGCATCTCCTCCTATTCATGTCTTCACATCAATTCTGTTTCAAATTGCACGCTTCAAATACTAATTTTGTGTTTTTTTTTGCTTTCACCACATTTTGAAGGAAAATCAAGAGGGTGCAGCGTGTGAGGGGATTTTTGTGTCAAAAGTAGTGGAGAACGGGCCAGCAGACAAAGAAGGGGGATTACAGACTCAAGACCGGATTCTGGAGGTATGTGGAAGTTACTCTTTGAAGAGCTGCTGAAAACGTGATTTAAGTTGGAAGGTAAAGTTGCCTGGTGAGCATTAGTATAATGTACCTCTCTCCCTTCCTATCATGTTTAAGGGCAGGAAGATGATACTGTTTATTTCTTTCACTCTGTGGCAATGAGGCAGTAAGTTAGGGTTTTTCAGGATATGGACCAACATTTTTCCATCTGCATGCTTTAGTAAAACTTCCTATTACTATCCTTTACAATGATGTGTATTTTCTAGCGTGGTCATTTTAATGAATGTCATGTAGTTCCCTCTAGAATTAGATATTTGTTGTGCTGTGGTTTTAAGAGTACTGGCAACTTGTCTGATGCTGAATAATTGAATTTTATTTCAAGGTCTAGCAGAGAGTGATGAGGCAAATCAGGAAAAAAACAGCATGATTTCTTTGTGCAACTAAGGTGAAAATGCACTGCTCAAGATCATTACAAAATATGCCACAAGACTTGGTTGCCTTTACTTCAGCTCTGTGGAAGTGTACTCTTTCACATTTTCTGTTGTGAATTACAGTTGTAGAATTGCTATGTTTGAGATAGCGTCTGTTCGTCACAGTGGGAAATAATTGAATCCCTGCTGATCTTGTAAATTGAGTAATTATGATTTTTTTTTCAGCAGTCTCTGCTGTCAGTGATTCCGGATTTAATGTTTTTGATAAGCTTTCTTATGAAGGGGTTTACAGTTTGTAAAGTGTGGATGTAAATTTCTTTCTCCTTCTGCACTTTCTTTTGCTGGGCCATAAGCTTTTATGATTCTTTCTCAGATGAAGTTGCCTTTCGATTGATTTCTTGATAATTTTTATCAGTTAAGTAACATGATATCACATTATTTTCTTTGATATTATATGCTTATATTCTAATTGCATTTTTCTCTCTATGTTGTGATTTACACATTTTCACCAGCGTGCAATTATTTATTGTAACACACTTAACTGATAGTTAATACTTAGAATGTGAAAATAGACCATGGATAGGGGCAAAATTGATAAATGTACTAAGTTATGTCAGTTTGCTTTGAAAAAGATGATACCTCAATCTTCACAGCTGATTGAGTTAAGTTTTCTATTCCATTTTATTGCTCATTGTGTGTATTTATGGAGAATAATGACCTGCTTACCAATGGTTTACAGAAAGTAAACAGAGTTGGTACCCATGTAATATGAGTGAGTCAGTAGCAGCTGGTTCATAGCCGCTAAACTACTGATCCCTCATGTGCAGCATGTGTTTACGATGGCTGTTGTGCATTCATGTTTTTGACTTATTTTCCATTTCTGACCGTGTTTGTAATATATTCATTGCTCGGGTGTGGGATTTGACATTGGAATCGAGGGGTTTCTCTTTTCCATTGTCAACTTTGCTGTCACAAGGATCGCCTCATTTGCTTCTGTATGTGTTATCCCTTAATGAACCTAAATATAACAGTAGGGAACCTTTTTCAGCTGGGTTTCAATAATTGACGTCTTGAGGAAAAATTTGTAGCAGGAATTCTGCCCATGTTTCCTTTCCGTGCCTGAGGACAATTATAATGGACCACTGCTGCTCCGACCTATGTAGTATGAGAAGGTTCATTGTATGATGTATACAGTATTGAGTGCAAACCACTGGATTATAGACTTACACGCTGTGAAACTTAGTTTTTTTAAAATATGGTAACAAGGGATTCCAAACAATTTAGAAACTTTATAGTTGTAGCAAGGGGAAAAAAAAATTGAAAACTTTCCATTCCATTACTCAAGCAATTGCACACAGATGCCAATCAGCATTTTGTTTTCAAATTTGAAATATATTGGAACCTAACAATTAAGAAAAGCTATTATTCCTGCACACACTCAGCCTATTTGTGCAATCACTTATCAGTTTATCAGTGTGTTGCAACAGCAAGTTGGTCAACAGAACAAAACTTATGATGTCTTCTTATATTGTTTTACATAATTTGCACCAGCCTTGGTTTTTATGTTCACTTGAATATCAGTACCTCACCTTTCCTTTGTTATTTCTGCGCTGTTTACCTACAAATTAAATGCAACATTTTTAGAGCCCCTACAGTGTGGAAACAGGCCATTCGGCCCAACAAGTCCACATTGCCTGTCTGAAGAGCATCTGATCCAGACCCATTCCCCTACCCCTGCATTTCCCACGTCTAACCCAACTGGCCTACAAATTCCCTGGACACAATGGGCAATTTAGCATGGCCAACTCACCTAACCTGCACAACTTTGGACTGCAACCCCACACAGACATGGGGAGAATGAGTAAACTCCACACAGACCGTCGCTTGAGGTTGAAATTGAACACGGTCCTTGGTACTATGAGGCAGCAGTGCTAACCACTGAGCCACTGTGCCCCTTCATGATTTTCTTTTCGTTTCCAGTAGCATTTTAAAGGGACAAATAATCCATCCTACTGTAAATGCAATTATTCAAGAGGTTTAAATATGTTTACCAGGATACTTGTGATTTTTTTAAAGGGATGCTTAAAACAATGCACCCTTAATGTATAGCTTTCTATAAAGTAAAACCGTTTCTCTTCCATGTTAAACCTCAATCAAATTATCACATCTTGTTTCCATTCCTCCCCATCTCAGTGCATTTCCAGTAATAGCTTTTACTCCCACCCCTGCCTGTTCAATGTTAGAAGGCTTCAGACATCCTTGGCTCTTTACCTTAATTGCACACTGTCTTTTGGTAATCTCAATCGTAAGTCTGCAACTTGTTCTCTTTGTTGCCATTGTCAACTGCTTGACAACTTTAGGGATGTTGAGTTGTTTAGCTACATTGATTATGAAATGAGCAAAAATCTCATTGAAGTCCACTTTGAGAAAACTAAAGCCATCTAACTGACTTTTAGCAAGGGTCTGCAGCTTTGTTTCTGGCTCAGACTCCATGTTGATTTCTGTTGTCACCTGAACCTAGAGATAATCAGCCTCAACCTTTGCTTAACACTGAGCTTCAGATCCCATTTCTTATCCACCACTGATAGTCCGTTTCCATCTCGCTACCACTGCAGCTGTCACCCTCCAGCAAGAAGACTGAAATGAGGGGCACCTGGAAGAAGGGTCAGGCGAGAGAGGAGGAAAAGGTAGCCAGCGCAGAGGCACAGCAACTGAGCCAACTCCATTTGGACAGAGTCGATGGAGGAAGAGGAAATGAATGGGGCAGGGGAGTGGATAGTGGTAAGAAACAACTTCCAAAGTAAAATGCGTCAGGCCCCCACAGGCCCACAGCAAAATGGAAAGAGGCAGTTGCATGATGGACACAACAGCAGCTTTTCCGATGATGATGATGTGCAGAGAGATGGCCACTAACAAAACAAGAGGCACAGCACCACGGGGGACAAGGAGAGGAGCACCATCTCTCAACCCGGAAATGCCAGACATCCCAAGGGGCTCAGTGAAGCCCAATCCCCAGCCATCGGAGCCATGGGTTACCCACTGCACCACAGCTCTGGACAACCAGCAACAGCAACACACCAAATCAGGAGCAGAGCCCGACAGTCCCTCAGTTGGACTCGGAGCCAGATCCTCCTTTCTTCGTTCCTGCCCAAATGACACCAGATCAGGGCAAGAGGTTCTTTCTCGTCAAAGATGTTCAGAAGGATGAGACTGAGGCGCAGAAAACTGCCCAAACTCGAGAAAACCATGTAGAACCTGTTCCTGCTGCAGACGATGGGGAACAATGTCAGCGAGGATCTGCAGGAGGTGAAGAGCTAGCAAGCCTCGCTGTTTGCCTCAGAAGCTTCCAAGATAATCTTCCAAGCCAGGGTCTGCACCATGGAGCAGGATGAGACGTGCTCGCGTTTCTTCTTCCAGATGGTGTACAAGGAGAGGCCTGTGCTCAGCAGCCTGAAGGAAGAAGATGGCTCAGTAATGTCATCTCAGTCTGACATTCTGAGGATCAGCAAATCCTTTTATGACATGAAGCCCGCAGACAGTGCAGCCTCCCAGTTATTCCTGTCCTGTATCATGGAGGTCTTGGATGCGGGAGAGTCTGGACCAGCCGTTGTCTCTGGATGAGCTGACAAAGGCCCTTCAATCCTTAGAAATAAATAAAACTCCCGGAAGCGACAGCTTCTGTTTCAGTTGTATTCAGCCCTGTGAGACTTGATTGGCCAGGACATGCTGGAGGTGTTTGACAGTGGCAGGTAGTATGTGTGAATCCATGAGGAATAGTATCGTCACACTCATCGACAAGCGGAAGTAGGAGAGGGAGGAAATTAGAAATTGGCGATCAGTCTCATTGCTGAATGCAGGCTGCAGAATTCTGTCTAAGGTCATCGACAACTGGGTCAGATCTGCTCTGGGATCGGTGATTCACCCCAACCAAACCTGTGTTGTACCAGGCAGGACGATCTCTGAGAGCTTTGTGCTCCTCAGGGATATGATCCCTGAGTGCAGTACAGTACAGCTTAAGTGCAGTACAGGGAGGGTGGACACC
The DNA here is from genome assembly GCF_021869965.1 of Rhincodon typus. Classification (NCBI taxonomy): domain Eukaryota; kingdom Metazoa; phylum Chordata; class Chondrichthyes; order Orectolobiformes; family Rhincodontidae; genus Rhincodon; species Rhincodon typus. Next base: position 43,640,558 of record NC_063347.1, on the reverse strand, counting down.
TGCCTCATTAACCTGGACCAGGAGAAGGCCTTTGACAGGATATTGTATACGTACATGTGGGACTTGCTGTCCAAAATGGGCCTTGGGGATACAATCTGCAATTGGCTCTGACTGCTCTGCACCAACATCATTAGTGTGGTCTCAAATCAATAGGTGGGAATCAGAAAGCTTCCCGATCAGATCTGGAGTCAGGCAGGGCTGCCCACTCTCTCTTGCCTTGTTTGTGTGTTGTATGGAACCTTTGGTTAATTCCATCACGAAGGATGTGAGCCTGAGAGGGGTGACTGTTCCAGGCAGGGGAGGCCTGCAGGCCAAAGCCTCCCTGTACGTGGATGACATCACCATTTTCTGCTCTTTTGCCTGCTTCAAATTTCACATGGGGCTAATGCAACAATATGCTTGCATTGCACTGAATCGAAACCATGAGCAAAATCCTGTCGTTACACTTGAAATTCTGCCTTTTGACTTTACGTGAGAGTGCTCCTTGTTTAAGTTGGTAATCAAATTAACCGATGGCGATGTTTTCTGATTTTGAGTACTTGTAAACAATTGGATTTACCAAGTCCAAGCATGTAGCTATTAAAAATGAATATGGTTTGTTATATATGAAATATATGTGTTCATGAGTACAATGTTACAAAATTAACAGACTTGATTTTTTTGAATTAGGACAGTATGAGCCTTATCTCCAGAGGAGCTAAAAGAAATGTGCAGATCTTTGGCCTCTGCCTAATACTGGATGGAAAGCAATAATGAAACATCATTTAAAAATAGTGTGTGCTGCTTGGCAGAGGCAAGGATTGCAATCATAGGGTCCGGGTCCTGCTCCTAGCTTGGGCTGCCAGCCCTGCTCTGGTCCCTGACCTGAGCACTGTGGCTTTGCTCCTGACCTGAGCACTATGTACTCCCCTAGAACTCATGGCTCATCTGCATGGTGTCTGCCATCCAAAGACAAACTAGGTTAAGCCTTATGCCCTCATATTT
>NC_063347.1:43601218-43639564 GCF_021869965.1 Rhincodon typus | reverse complement strand
CATAAACTGTTTTCATTTCTCCCTGTGAATTTTTTCTTTTATCATCATTGGTTATCTTCATTTTATCATTGTTATTACTATTTGCAATTTGATTCTGTTTTCATGTACAATGTACTGCTTTTATTTGAGTACAAATGCAGGTTAAGTGAACCTAATACTCACCAAATCTTATGTCCAGCTTTTCATGGATAAGGCATGAATTCTAATTTTTGAATTGGCCCTTTTTAAAAGAGAGAATATAACCCCCAGGAAATCTCATGTTATTTTCTGCCTGGCCTGCTGAGCATTTCCAGAAATTTCTGTTTTAGTTTCTAGGGAATAAGGTTAATTTGGGAATTACTTAACATGAAGTTGCATTTTAATATGCTGCCAAAGTCAGCCCCTCTACCTCAATGTTTCAATAGATTTAATAACATCATGTACATCATTCTCTGGAGCATGTTATTTTGTGAATTTCATGTTAATTTAGCCAGTGGGGTGTGTTTTGGGCTGGAGCACAAAATCAAAGACCATTCTGCTACAAACAACAAATTTGATGACTGAGAAAATCATTTCACTAATCAGCTAAAAACTGAAACGCAGCATGATGCAACCTTTGTCTTTTGAGACTACTTTTAAATGTAGTGAACAATTACAAATGTCATCTACAGATTCTCTCGTGTGTGCCAGTGTTTTGTGGAAAACGTTTTTCATACTTTTCTTTTGCCTTCTGTTTGTTTTTCAACTAACTGGCTTCAGTGGATGTTCTGTGGTCTGTGGAATTGTATGCAAATACTTCAAGCTTTGTAATTCAATGGAATATGTTTCATCTGTCCTTTCAGATGAGTATTCTGAGCTAATCCAAGTTTCAGAGGGCTCACGTTGTAGCCAGAGATGACCTGTCTCTCTCCAGTAAGAAATATCTCGTGTTTGACAACTTATCATCATAGCAAGCATTAGGAGGGTGTTACACTGGAGACTGGATATGTTTGGGAACTTGTTAAAAGTCAACAATGCAAACAGGAGAGTCCTATGTAATATCAAGCAGCAGTTCAATGCGAATGAACAAATACTGGCCTTTTTAAATTCACAGTTCCAATCATTGGTGGTTACCATTGAACTGCTGTGTGAAGTGGCACTTGAGATATGTGTTGTTGAGCAACATGTGTGCATTCTTCAGTAAGCCCAAATTTACTGGTTAGTGTTGTGTTTAATATCCCAGTTATACTGACAAATAAAAATATTCGCGGCGTGTTGTGTGCTTCAAATAATTTTTTAACCCCTTAGGGAATACAGTAATCTCCCTGGTATCTGGCACGTGTGGGAAATGGGGTGTTGGGGGGTGGTGCACCCAGTTCCATGAATCTGCCATTTGTATGAGAAATACATTTGGGAGCTGGGGTAATTTGACTCGTATCTACCACAAGATGAATGTACGTTCTAAAAACAAGGAGCCAGAATCACCTATATGCACTGGTATACTGGCCACGATAGCTGATTCTGTCTTTCTCAATAAAGTAATTCTCAAATAAGCTTTAATAAAGTGTCTGAACCATCATTCCCTTCCAACAGTCAATGCCAGTAAAGATCTAAAGCATCTGGAATTGCCCTTCTGAATCTTGTCCTCTGGTTGCATGAGAATCCTAGCTCCTTCGGACCTGAATAGTGAGAATTTTTCTGTAGTGAGTTTCGTTGTCTGGTTCTTGGATTATTGTCCTTGATCCAAAGTATTGGTTTGCCGAGGTGTGTCTTAGCAAAGTTTAAGAACTTTGTCCTGTTCAAAGGACACCTTGTGGTTTACATAAAAATACAAAGTAAATTTTTGCATTATTTTATTTGTTTCATATCAAGAATGAGTTAATGCTTTCATAATCCATGGAAAGCAGATTGAATGAAAGCTTGTTTATGTGAACCATGTGTAGCGTACTCAATAGCACTTGGTGTTATATCGTCAATCTTATCTGCCAAAAATCTATTTATTGCAAATGATTTGTTGAAACAGACAGGGTAAAGAGGAGATGGTGGCATTTTTCCTTGCGGAGCATAGAAGATCATTTTTAACTTTCTTCATGCACTGCAGTATGTTGCATTTAACCTCGGACCCTGCACTTACTCTTGTTAACTCGATCCGGGCTGGCAGAGCCTGATGAGGTGGCCTCCTCTGCCCAGCAGCAGGATAAAGCACCGCCCTTCTTTCCAACTACCCATTCATGAGCAGCTGCTGGTCTCTGTCACCAAACCAAGGAGCTCACTTTCTTTATCGTGTCCATTTCCATGGGGTTAACAGTGCACCTCCACAGTGTGAAGGCCAGTTCCTGACCTGACGCTTGAAGTGCTGTGGGGAGCTGGGATTTAAATATGCCACAAAGTCTCAGCAGTGACGAACGTTTCTGTCACTTCAACCACATGATTTCACAACTGGGGCCAGAGACACCAGTTGCATGATTAATACCATGAAAAGTGGGTGATTGTATGAGAAAAATTGAATCTCACTCAAAAAAAACAGCACTGGTTGAAAAATATGAAAATTCAGCCTTGTACCAATGTTAAGTCCTTCGGTTAAAACCAGTGCTCTTCTCATTAAGGTAGAATTTTTATTGGTCCCAAATATCATTGGTAACACCTTGAGTTAAATTTTGTTTTTTGAGAATCTGTTTCATCAAACAGTTGTTAAGGTGGTCCTTTTCTGTCTCATCAACTCTCAAAATACAGTCCCTAGCTTTGGCTGCAGTTCAGAATGTTTTTTTCTTAGGAGCCAATGCATCTGCCATTTAAACTTGAATGAATTAGCTCAGAGGTAGGTTTATTTTACATTCATTCCCTTGGTGCTACAGGTGAAGGAATCTCACTGCAGTACAGGCTAAGTGTGTCTCAGCCTTTCTGAAGGGTTAGTCCTGTTAGTTGATCTTCTGGTTAGTGCAGTGAGTTCAGCTGGTGAGTAAGTTGGGCATGCTATTTGTTAGAGCGTGATAACTGTAATTTTCAGGTAGCTAATTAAAATTTAACTTGTAATCTGACAGCCAGTAGAGGGTTACTCATGTCAGTTGGTGGGGTTTTGTGTTCTGTGTGCGAGATGTGGTCAGTCATGGACGCTGAGAGCATCCCTGCTAGTGAGAACTGCAGGAAGTGTACCCAGCTTCAGCTGCTCATCAAACAAAGGATAAGCTTGAGCGGCAGTTGGGAGACACTGAGGAGCACACAAATGGCGGAGAGCGTCATAGATGGAAACATGGTCACACCCAAGGTACAGGAAGATAGATGGGTGACCACAAGATGGATCAGGCAGTCAGTGCAGGAGTTCTCCCACAACTGTGCCCCTGTCAAACACATGTCCCATTTTGGATACTGATGAGGGGTCTGGGCCATCAGGTTACAGCAGCAGGGACTCCAGGATGGTATGTTGCCTCCCTGGTGCCAGGGTCATGGATGTCGCTAAGCGGTACAAGGCATCCTGAAACAGGAGGGTAAACAGACAGAAGTCATTGTCTATATTGGCATAAATGACATAGGTGGGAAGAGTGACAAGATCCTGCAATGATAATTCAGGGAATTAGGTAGTAAACTGAAAAGCGGGACCTATTTGGTCATATTCTCAGGATTTCTCAACATGCTACTGCGGCTAGGAACGGAGACAGAGTACAATTGAACATGTGGCTAAAGAGCTGGTGTAGGGGAAGGGCTACAGATATGTGGATCATTGGGATGACTTTCAGACAAGGTGGGACCTATACAAGAGGACAGGTTGTACCTAAATTGGAGGAGCACCAATATCATGGCAGGAAGGTTTGATAGTGCCACTTGGAAGGCTTTAAACTGGTGTGGAAGGGGGATGGGAACTGGAGGTGCAGGTCAGTAGCTATAGACATTGGGGAAGAGCTTGAAATGAGGGAAAATATAGCTAAGAGAAAGAGCTAAGAGGAACTAGTCAGGGAGAGGTTGCTGAGCTCAGTGGAACTGGAGGTTTGGATTGTATTTGCTTCGATGCAAGAAGTGTAACAGGTTAGACGGATGAACTTGGAGATTAGATTGATTAATACAGATATGATGATGTTGCTATCACGGAGGCATGATTGAAAGAGGGACAGGATTGGCAGCTTAATGTTCCGGGATTTCAATGTTTTAGATGAGACAGAGGAGGAAGCAAAAGAGGTGGGGGCATTGCAGTTCTGGTGAGCGAGCATGTCACAGCTTTGTTGAGGGAGGACACCCTGGCGGGATTTTGCAGTGACACATTATGGATTCATGAATAGGAAAGGTGCAATTCGAATGTTGGGATTGTACCACAGGCCTCCCAGCTGCCAGTGGAAGACAGAGAAAGAGATCTGTCGTCAGATTTTGGAAAGATGTAAAAATAACAGGGTTGTTGTGGTGGTTGATTTCTCCTCTATATTGATTGGAACTCCCTTAGTGTCGGGGATTCAGCTGGGGAGTAATTTGTTAGTCGTAACCAGGAGGGTTTTTTGAAGCAGAATAGCCCAACAAGGGAAGGGACCATACTGGACCTGGTGTTGAGAAATGAACCCGGCCAGATAATCAAAGTTACAGTGGAGGAGCATTTTGAGAATAGTGAGTATAATTCCCTAAGTTTTTGGACACTTATGGATAAGGACAAGAGTGGGCCTCGAACAAAGGTGTTAAATAGGGGGAAAGCCAACTATAACCGAACCAGGCAAGTATTGGAGGATATGGATTTGGAGCAGCTGTTTGAGCGTAAATCCAAGTCTGATGTGAAGGAGTCTTTAAAAGGCCAGTGGATTAGAGTTCAGAACAGGTATGTTCCTGGGAAAATGAAGGACAGGAATGGCAGGATTTGAGAACCTTGGATGACAGGGGAAATTATTAGCTTATTCAAAATCAGAAGGAAGCATATCTGATGTCTAGACAACTAAAAACAGATGAAGTCCTTGAATATGGAGAAAGCAGGAAAGAGATCAAAGGGGGAGTTAGGAGGGCTAAAAGGGGCGATGAAATGTGCTGGGCCAGGAGGATCAAGGAGAATCCCAAGGCATTTTATCAATATATTAGGAACAAGAAGGTAGCTAGGGAAAGAATAGGCCCACTCAAGGATAAAGGAAGGAGGTTATCTGTGGAGCAAGAGGAAATGGGTGAGATCCTTAATGAGCACTTTCCATTGGTATTGACCGAAGGGAGAGATGTGAGGGATGTTAAGGCTAGGGGAAGGTGTCTGAATACTCTGAGGCAGATTAGCATAATGAAGGAGGAAGTGTTGGGTGTCTTGAAAGTAGATGGATCTCTCTCGGGATACTGTGGGAGGCATGTAAGAAAATTGCCATGGCCTTAACAGTTATCTTTGCGTCCTCTTTGGCCTCAGGCAAGGTTCCAGAGGATTGGAGAATGGCCACTGTTTTTGCTTTGTTTCCCTTCTCAAGCAGAGATAATCCCGGTAATTACAGGCTGGTGGGCCTGACATCAGTGGTGGGGAAGCAGTGGAGAAGATACTGATAGACAGGATTTATTCACATTTGGAAGCGAATGGACTGGTTATTGATGGGCAGCATGATTTTGGGCAAGGAAGTTCATGTCTCACCAACTTGATTGAGTTTTTGAGGAGATAACAAGAATGATTGATGAGGGAAGGGCAGTGAATATTGTCTACATGGACTTTAGTAAGGCATTTGATAAGGTAGCTCGTGGCAGGCCGGTACAAAAGGTACAGTCTGATGGGATACGAAACTGGCTTGGTCATAGGAAACAGAGAGTAGTGGTGGAAGGGTGCTTTTCGGAATGGAGATCAGTAACTGGTGGTGTTCTGCAGGGATCAGTGCTGGAACCTTATTGTTTGTAATACATAGAAATGATCTGGTGAAAAAATATAAGTAGTCTGATTAGTCACTTTGCAGATGAAACCAAAATTGGCAGAGTTGCAGATAGTGAGGAGGAGTGTCATAGTATATAGCAGAATCTAGATAGGTTGCAGATTTGGCCTGAGAAATGGCAGATGGAGTTTAATCCAGATAAATGCAAGGTGATGTATTTCAGAAGATTAAATTTAGGTGTGAATTGTACAATAGATGGCAGAACCCACAGGAGCATTGACATACAGAGGGATCTGAGCGTACAGGTCCACAGATCCCTGAAAGTGGCAATACAGGTAGATAAGGCGATCAAGAAAGCATACAGCACGCTTTACTTCATTGGCCAGGCATCAAATATAATAGTTGGCAAGTTACATTGTAGCTCCATAAAACTTTAGTTACACCATGTTTGGAATAGTACGTGCAGTTCTGGTCGCCACAATACTAGGAGGACTGGATGCTTTGGAGAAGGTGCAGAGAAGGTTTACCAGGATATTGCCTAGTCTAAAGGGTTTTAATTATGAAGAGAGGTTGGATAAACTCAGAGATTGTTTTCACTGGAAAGATGGAGGCTGAGGGGTGACCTGATAGAGGTCTACAAAATTATGAGAGGCATTGATAGGGTGAATAGTCAGACTTTTTCCCAGGGCAGAAAGGTCAACTATAAGAGGGCACAAGTTCAAAGTGAGAGGGGGAAAGTTTAGCAGAGAAGTGTGGGGAAAATTTTGCGCACAGAGGGCGGTGGGTGCCTGGAACACACTGCCAGTGGAGGTGATGGAAGCAGGCAAATTAGCAACATGTAAGATGTGTCTTGACAGACTCATGAACGGGAGGTGAAAAGAAGATAGCAACCATGTATGAGCAATAAGCAGCGGGTCTAAATGAGGACTAGGAATTGGCACAGGCTTGGTGGGCTGAAGGGCCTGTTCCTATGCTGCATTGTATTGTATCGTATCATACAAAGTTAGCAGCTGCTGTCATGTTCTCCAAGAAGGCATTGCAGAAAAAGAAGAACAAAAACATTAAGGAAGATGATAAGGAAAAGGTTTTCCTCTGACTACGCCCTCAAGCAAATGTCACTAAGCATTCCTTTGCTTTTAACTGGACACATATTTCTGTTGATGAATACGATACTCAAAATGACTCCCAGTTGAGATTCAATCATGAAAAATGTTCTGCCAGCAAGAGATCTGTTATATACCTAATAGTTTTGACTGGAGGCCAAGTTCTTGCAGGTTTTGATTGCCTCCATCAAAGTCAGACTGTCAGGAAAACCATTTAGTCAAATTTGTCACAGTGGCTATGCTTTGTTGTGTGTGGTTTTAGCATCTCTGTTATGAAGGTGAGGAATTTGATAATGTTGAAATATGCAAGGATATGCAACGTTGTACAATTTCTCCTCTGCGATCCTTTTCACAAAAAAGGAAACTTCATCTACAGAGCAACCTGAGTTCCACAAACAACCAAGATCTTGGAATGCTCCTATTTAGGCGAAGGCTTCTGTTCTACCATTGAATGAAGAAAAACAGCTGATGGTATTAGCTATTTGGTAACTGTGGTTACTATTCTGAAGAGCTTTAAAAAATGGCCTCAGCATTTTAAGAGTCAAGCCCTTGTTGACCCCGAAGAATTTAGTTGACAGGTGCATTGCTGGAAGGTTCCAGAGTAAAATCTTTCAACAAACTGCGTGCATGTGTGTGTGTGTCGTTCATCAGTGTTGGTGTCCCTGGCTAGGCCAGCATTTATTGCCCATCTCAATTGTTCAGGGGGCAGTTAAGAGTCAACCACATGGCTGTGGGTGAGCAGTCACATGTAGGCCAGACAAGGTAAAGAAGGCAAATAGTTTTCCCAGAGGTGAGAAAACTGGCTGGTTTCCAGGGTGACCTGCCAGTCAACTGGGGGGAGTGGGGCCCTCCATTTGCTTCAGTTCAAGGGATAGGGGAGATGGAGATGGGGGGTGGTAAGCCAGCCTGCTGTTCTTGCCCAGCCGAGGTTCCCTCTAATTTCTGCAGCCATTGTGCATCGTACTGGCTGAAGAAATCGGAAGCGAATGCATTGGCGTGGCATTGGCACCCTGGTCTACATGGACCCAACTGGAGAGATCATTGGCCCCAACCTTTTGACCCTTTTCTTCCTTTGTTCTCCTTCTGCTGCCTCAAAATGTTCCTGTTTCCTTCGAGAAAAATTGCTTTCTCTATTTTGTCATGACATCTATCGTACCCAACCTCAAACATTGTTAGGATAGACACCAATGCCTTCCAACAAGACTAAGTTCGTGAAATAATGACATGGCAATATTTCCTGTCTTAATACGTGTACTCTGATAAATAACTAAATTACATACACAAGAAATACTGTTTTTGTAGGGAACTTGTACTTTTAACTATCGGTGATGACTCTTCTTGAATACTTTATCACCACTCTTCTCTCTCAAATACAGTCCTTTTTAGCAAATTATGACCAGTTGGTCCCAGTCCTAAGTTAGTTACTGTATCTACGTTTTGCCAAGTAGGCACTTCGTTTGACTGTTGCCAGGTGATTTTCTCAGTTTTTGGAGAATTTCTCAAATTTAGCATTGCAAAACCTGTTCCTGTGATTCTCCAGGCCAGAGAAAATTTGCTGAAATCTGAGAAGGTTGCAGGATGGGTCTCCACAACTAGAGACTGACATCTAGTATATTTTCCATAGCTGGCTGTACAAAGGCAAGTAGCCTTTTAGCTAACTCTGCAGGATACCTCCGTATGTGATAATCTTTGTTTTTCTGGGGAAGCCTGTAACCTGATCTCAAAAATGATGTCCCCTGGTCTCTTCCTTATTGCAATGTGAAACACACTCCCTTTGCATTCAAATAGCAGTGCTAATTAGCTGGTTCTGACCTCACTTCCCTTTTTCATCCTGGATGTCAATGGACAGTTAGTCGCACAACTGCTTACAAGGTGATACCTATAATATCTTTCTACATATTCTGGCCCTAAGTCTTTCAATATTTCCCGCCTGAGAAGTGGCAGGGAATGTAATGTGAAGAGAAGGAAGTAGGGTGGATTGGCAAAGAGGAGGCACCTGTTCTGGGTTGGATGGTCTGTGGTTGACCTTCCTGTCGTGCTGTCAATTGATGCATTAAAGTGGTTAATTAATGACACTGAAGGACCTCCTCTTGCTTCGACTCCAGATGCAGGTGAGAGATGCAAGAGGTGGCCCATGTGACTGGTAGACCAGTATGGACAGGTTACCATTTCTTTGGGGGCAGGATCTCTCTGTCTGCACTGGAGATTGTGTGCATGATTCACAACCCCTGACAGCCTCCTCCGTCACCCCAGAAATCAGCCCCTCTCCTCTCAATATCGCCTTCCTATCTTGTTGGTGATCTACCATCCGATGGTCTGGATTGTGATGCCCTGCCACCTGGAGATGTTGCCTTTGGCCAGAAGTTCTAGGTGAGTGGGATTTCCTGCCCTGGGCTCATAAACCTGGCAGAAAGCACACCCACAGCCATTCAACTGCCTGATTGACAGAACATTGGGTGGGTAGGTCATGGGTTGCTCTCTTAGGCTGAAATTCTGCTTACTGAGTGGGAAAAGCCCGACCTGCAGTCTGAAAATTGTAAACTCTGAAATAGCTATCGCTGTCTCCAAGCCTAGATACCATCCATATTTTTGTCAGCAAAACAATCCAATTCTTCCTTTGATCTCTCATAATCAAACCACTGAGGCCTACTGCAGGGCAGGCCATGGAACAGATCACATAACTTCTTTAGTTATACCCCAGATTTAAAACCACACTGTAGTGATTGGAATGAGGTCAGACAGGTGGATACCATAGAATATGAGTTCCCTGATTGGACCAGGTTAACATCCCCAATCAGGGAACCCTGGATGACAGAAACAGGAGTGTCACGGGTTCTTTTCACCCTCTGAGCTGGGTCTGCTCTGGCTGGGCCAGAGTCACATACTATGCTTGTGTAAATAACAGGTGATTTGGTGACGCGATCTCGGGGCTTCATGGACTTATTTCAACAATCGCAAATTATAACATCATTTCAACTTCTTAATTGTAACAATATACTGAACTACTAAGTACAAATTAAATGAATAAACCTTGTTCATTTAAAATTAACACTTCAACATGGCAACAAGGTAAATTTGCAAAAAGTTGTGTTGTTGATCTGTGAAATTCTGTGGTTTCGCCCAGTGAAACAGATGTTTTTGGTTTTTAATTGATTTTTTTTGTTAATTGCCAAATCTGACTACATAGAAAAGGTGTGTGTAATGAATGGAGTACAATTTTAAAAATCCATCACACAAATCTCAAATGTTTGACATTTTGTTTCATTGCATAAGCTTGATTGAAATCTGGAGAAGCAGCATGTGAGTTAATGGTGAATATTTTTAACCATTCACTGAACTGCATTTTACCACTTTCAGCTTTGTAAATCTTCCGAATTCACCTTTCTTATGTAATAATAAATTATTCAGTTTATTGTGTAATTTTGTCAAAGTTGGTCAGTTGCTGAGAGGTTTTATTCGTCTTTATATTGGTTTGTGTTAAGAACTACAGAGTGGGAGTATTTTGTTATACTTAAGCTATACCTGAATAATGCTGTAGAAAGCACTTCCAGCAAATGTGAAGTAGAAAACATATTTCCACATTTTGACGCTTTGCATATTCTAAAACTCGTGTTGTCACATGTGCAATATGGGTTCATGCATCTGAAGCTCTGTCATATTTTACACATCAAGATCAGCTGAAGTAATGTGTTCTATTTTAAAACTCGTAAATAATGGTAAGAAATCTTGCATCGAAATAGAAGACACACCACTTCACTCCTTTACATTCCCATATAAATATCCCATATCCCATATAACTTCCAAACCCCTGCATAACTTTAAGACTAATGGTTCCAGGCGTGTAATTCTTTAGATGTTTGGAACACTAAACTTAAAAATAGTAAGACTTTTCAAGGAGTGAAAGTTGTATTCTCTGGACTGTTTAATGATGAAGTACCCAATTCTGAATTGGCAACAGGAAGCCATAACCTGCCTATGTTGGCGTGATTAAGCAAAGTATCCAATGAAGCAGTAAAGCATTGTAGAATTTGTTTTGCGCTGCCATTTGGGCAATATGCGAAGGACTTGTTGGAAATGAAACATGTGGTAAAGGGAAGCACAGTAGCTCAGTGGTTAGTACTGCCACCTCACAGCTCCAGGGAGCAGGGTTCAATTTCAGCCTCGGCCGACTGGCTGTGTGGTGTTTGCACATTCTCCCCATGTCTGCGTGGGTTTTTTCCGATTGCTGTAGTTTCCTCCCACAGTCCAAAGATGTGCAGGTTAGGTAGATTGGCCATGCTAAATTGCCCATTGTGTCCAGAGGTGTGCAAATTAGGTGGATTAGCCATGGAAAATGCAGGGTTACAAAGATAGGGTCGGGGGGGTGGATCTGGGTGGGATGCTCTTCGGAGGTTGGCGTGGACTCGATGGGCCGAATGGCAAGCTTCCACACTGCAGGAATTCTATGATTTTATGACTTGGGAAAGGTCTTGACTAGTTTGTATGTTCAGGCCAATAATCAAACCTAATCATTACAATTCAGTAAGAATTTTCTTTACATTTAATGATTGGCTAACCTTGCTAAAAGATTGGTTTTGATACCCATTTATGTGTTTGGACTAGATGCTGAAGTTTAAAAGGAAAAGGCCACGCTCTTAAATGGTAAATATTTACTGTGTTTTTTGATTAACTTCCAAAAAATATTTGAGCTCTTTGTTTCTTAAAGAAAATGTCGTAAAACTTCTACAATGAAGATTGCTCTAGTTTTGATTAGCCAATATCTTTCGAAAATATTTGTAAATATTTGATACCTAGTCGCGGTTATCAAGCTATTTTAACACTGAAAGTAAATAAACAAAAGGCGTTTGTTACATTGCTGTAATTTTTACTGCATTTTGTTTTACCAAATCTAGTTGGCTTTGTTTCAGCAGCTTTTGAAACCACAATGCCTCACATGTTTTTCATTAAAATAAGATAGTCTGAGTAGCATTTTAATCCATTCAATTAAGAATATTGTATGTTTTAGTGAAAATCAGTCTGCAGTAAATCCACATTCTGAAGAGGATCTTCATTGAGCTTGTGAATTTTTTGAGTACTTTACAAGCTAAGTGTTTGAGCACTACTTTTTTTGTAGCTGGAATATGTTTGGCACATAAGGATTGACTGAAGTTGGAACGAGATGAACATAGTTGGTATTGGATCTGTAATAAATTAACATTAGTATTGCTGTGGTACAAGTGTAGACTGTGTTTTCAGAGCTGTAAAACAAAATCATTTACAAAAGTCACATTGAGTATAACAACTTACATTTATATACCATATTTAACCTTGTGAAATGCCCGGAGGGTCTTTACAGAAATGTAATCAGACAGAAATTAGCACCACACCAAGAAAAATGACATTTAGTGGTAAGATTTGACCAGAGAGATGAAGAAGAGGAGGGGTTTGGCTGGTTAATTTCAGATGCTAGCACCTAGACTGCTGAGACACATTCGCTTGGAGACTTTTTCCCACGTGGAGAGACAGTTGTTCGTTACACTGCGACAGATCCTTGCACAGCTATCAATAATGGGGCAAAGAGATTGGAAAGTGCAAGACTGTGTGGAGTTCAAGTAATGCAAAGTGGGTAGAAGGATGTAAAATGGAGATGATTACAAAGATAAAGTTGGATGGAAGAATTTGGACTCGAGGGTGAGAATTTTAAAGTCGATGTGCGAATGTTTTGAAGGTGAAGTTAACATAGATCACCTAACCCTGTGGTAATGGATGATTGGAATGTAACACGAGTTAGCATTCAGACAGCCAAGTTCTGCTGAAGCTCATGGAGTGTTTAATATTTATTCTTGCATGGGCTGTGGTCCTGTTGAGACCAGAATTTATCAGCCATCCAAACTGCTGTTGAGATGGTTGTTGTAAGCCACGTTCCTGAAACACTTCATTCCACAATCTTGTCCTCACCTTGAAGTTATTGGGTTTTGAGATCATGAGCTAAAATTAGACTATGTGAAGTTGAAGAGGTCAGACTGGTGAAATTCACTATTCTTCATTTATCGATAATTCAATAAATTTAAATTACCTTTGGTAATGCATTTTGAAGGTGAGTAAAAATTGACAAAAGGTTTATATATCCCTCTTCCATTATTGTTAAGTTTCGGATTGTGTTTAGGATGAATTGCAGAATAATTTTGCTGAGGAGATTTGTGCACTCTGGCTTCTAATTAGGATTAAATTTATCATATTTGTCAAATGCCACGTGAATATGTTTTGGTTCAAATGACATTCTTAGCTAAATATGATCCGGCTATTAGTTTCTTCAATAAACTGACCCAGTACGTAAAAGAGTTGGAATCAATACAGTGTGGAGATGGAGGAACACAGCAGGTCAGGCAGCATCAGAGGAGCAGAAAAGTCGGCGTTTCGGGTGGGGACCCTTCTTCAGGACTGTTCATCAGTCCTGAAGAAGGGTCCCGACCTGAAATGTCACCTTTCCTGCTCCTCTGATGCTGCCTGACCTGCTGTGTTCCTCCAGCTCCAAGCTGTACTGACTCTGACTCCAGCATCTGCAGTTCTTGCTATCTCCGAGTGACGTAAGAGTTGCAAGCTTTCTTAGCTATTTAATAGTTAACAGAGTTTCCATGAAAGATTAACTTCTGGTAGTTAATAACGGAAGAGAAAGTTCACTTTGGAAATCTGCTGTTGGATTTCTGAAAGAAGCTCTAATTTTTATGTTTCCGGTCAATAATAATGGATCGCTTTGGTTTTCCTTGATTTACCTGTTGCATTCATGATATACTTGCAAACTTTTTCAGGAGCCGTTCATTTTCTTTATCGCCTTCCAATGTGTAGTAGTTTGTACAAGATATCAGTACTTTATTGCCACACCCTTGCCTCTATGGAGTACCCTGTTCCTTTGACGATAAGTTCTGGAGGGGAAAAAAGAATTCCATGTTTCTGAAGTTCATTTGACATGTGATGAGTTTGCATGGTTTGGCAGGACATTGTGATGAGACGGGCCTAGCCACAAACTTGCCAATTGATGCTGAAGCAGTAGACAATTTTCTGGCCCCCCAACTATTTACCATTCTGTGTACCTGCTGGCATCTCCAAATAACCAAGTGAGATTCAGGAACCGGGACTATGGCCTGCACTGCACCTGCCCTGCGCAGCCCTCTCCAACCCCCATCCATAACACATGTGTACATACATATACAGGCACACCTAGACATGTGCATGTGTGCACCACACGTACGGGCACATGCACTCACCTGATCATTGCCTTCCAGATTGTCCACCAGGCAAAGACTCTCGGGTGTTTGCCGTGACAAATCATTGACTTAAAGATAGGTCAGTAATTTTTGTTTTGAAAGAATGAAACATTCTGTAGATTTCCAAATCTGTCTGCTGATGCATATCCAATTCAAAGGTCCCAAACTTTACAATATGGAAGCACTGCAGAGAGGGTGGATCTGTGGTGGGATGACCCTGAATCATTTAACAGGTCTTGAAAAGACGATTTGGCACAAAGCCAAGATGGGAGCCATACATTTGTGGCGCGCTGTTTCTGTCTGAGCTTTGGGCAGGCAAGTATGCACTCTGACTTTTATTGAATCTTTGACAGAATAATTTAATGCCACAGAATGATAGCGTGCAAAATACAGGTTGAAACAGAAAATCAGCGCATCAACCGGATGATTTGTTAAGCACAGGGGTGGTTTTATCACAATTCTGATTTGTCAGCTTTCTCCTAACTGAGCCATTAAATTAGTTATCTCCTGTATAAGCAGAAACAAATTCTAGTCTGTTATTACAGTCTGTCTAATTATAACAGAAAACTTGTGTAACTGCACTAAATTATATTTTGCTGCAATGTGTATAGTTCTGTGAGATTTTAATAATATGCATGTCTGAAAACATCCTGGATTGTTGGCTCCTTTTCAATTTTGATGGAATATATGTTTGTAAGATGTCCAGACGGTAGAACTGCCAGGATTTGCTGATGTGATAGCTCAAACTTTGTGTTTTAAAAGTGTGCATTCAGTTGATGCTCAAAATTAATTTCGCGATGTGTTGCAGATATTGAAAGTGTGATTTGCAGTTTATGGGGAGGGAACAAGGGGGTAAAATGAAGTAAGATGAGTAAACTTAAGCTGAAACACTTGCTGGAAATAAAATCTGGGCCAAGATCCAGACAGAAACAATGATCAAAAGAAAAGATTTAGAACTGACTAATTACGTATAGAAACAAATGGAGTTTAGGAAATTAAAGACTGGCTCAGTCCAGCATCAAAGTGACCAATTCAAATTGGCAGTTTTCACAGCACAATTCAGAGCCTGAAACAAGTGTTTAACTATTTGTGGTACAGCTTGCAGAATTACATAATGTTATGTGAAACATCACTGTACTTGCTGTACTACTGCTTATGCAACTTGACTGTAATTAACATTAACAGACGCTTTGCGCAAAAGTTGGTCATGTCTGAAATTTAAGCACTGGGATCAATCGGGGCTGTTGCATGTCTGCTTGGCACACTGTAATTCAGCTGATCCTCTGGCTGATCCTGCCACTTGAGCTTTGGTGTTAATTTTCCAACTCCTATTACAGTGTCTGCTGCAACATGTTTGATTCGTTAATCACTCTATTGTTACTACGTAGGATGTAACTAACACAATTCAATATGGTTGTACCAAATAATTCAGTTATCATGTCTGAACTGTTTTATGTCTTTTAAAGTCGATGTCATTACGAAAACAGAAGGTTGCAGACTGTAGTAATTGTCCTGACTCGATTACCCCTAGTTCTGAAGATGCTCAATGACATGATTTGGTGTCACTGTACTCCAATGCCCAACTATCAACACGTTAGTGACTCTAGCATTTCTCTGATGGTTAGCCTTGTATTTGAGCCCTGCTGATGAATCCAGTTCACCAAGAATGTTTTCAATAACTCGGAACCAAACACCGAAATTGATGGAAAAGCTCAGCGGATCTGGCAGCATCTGTGCAGAGAAATCAGGGTTAACATTTTGGGTCTGGCGACCCTTCCTCAGGACCGTTAACTCTGATTTCTCTCCGTAGATGCTGCCAGACCTGCTGAGCCTTTGCAGCAATTTCTGTGTTTGTTTCTGATTTACAGCATCCGCAGTTCTTTCAGTTTTTTTTATTAACTAACTCAGTTGTGCTCATTTGTTTGTAAATTGAGATATTAAAAATTTTCAGGAATTAACCGTTGACATTGCATAGTTTTTCAATACAAGAGACCTAACTAGTTGACAGGTCTTCACATAGTTCTGGTCACTGAATTACAAGGCAGTAGTGACTGCACAAAAGAGGGTGTTTTTAACAGTAAAGAAAGATGTTATTGATTGGTGTTATTTTTGTTGGAATAGGAGAGGCTGAGGTGAAGTTTAATTGACATGTAAAATTAAGTGCATAGAGAAGCCATACTTAGCTGGGAGGTCAGAAACCAGGGGTGTAAATGTAAAGTGATTGACAGAAGGATTGGAGGGTAGTTGAGGAGAAATCTCTTCCATTCAGTCATTGATGGGCTTTTGAATCCACTGCCTGAAAGTATTGATCAAAAACATTGATCAGATTTTAAAAACATGTTGAATCTTCCCAAATTTCACCCTTCTTGTAAATGCCGAACCTCTCTTCACCCTTTGATTATGCCGTGTCACATGATCTCACTGGTTCTGTTTTATCAATCATGGAAAGCCCGTTCATGATTACCATTTATGACAGCGTTCATCCACATCCCCTTCCACACTGCAATGTGATTCTTCTGTTTGGAAGTGCGGGGCATGGATGCCGAGAACAAGAAGTCACAGTCTCAGGATATCGGACAAAAGTGAGGAATTTCTTTTCTTGGAGACTGAGATCTCCGACCAAAGTGAAGTTTTGACTGATGTTACATAATCTGGCAGCTTTAGTGTGTGAAGATCGTTGGTTTCAGTCAGCATGCATGCTGTGGCCCATTGTGTTTGAGTCACCATGATCTTGGCCACACTTTCAACGGAAGTGTTCATGAGCACCAGTGCTTGGAATATGATTTATTTCCACGCTCAAGATAGACTCTTCCATTTTCTGTATAAAGGTGGGACACTTCCTCTGGAAATTATGGGAGATGCTCACACATTTGTTATTGCTGCTACATTGTAGTGCAATTTTCCAATCCCAGACCAGACCCCTAAACTTTGTTACTACCTGCTAATGAACCAGTGACCTTTAAAGTGGACAAAATGAGAAATAGAAAAGAATCCCTGTGGTGTGGAAACAGGCCCCTCAGCCCAACAAATCCACACAAACCATCAGAGCATTCCACCCAGACTCATCCCCCTGTAACCCACCTGCAATAGGGTTAGGGGCAGTTTAGCATGGCCAATCCACCTAACCTGCACATCTTTGGACTGTGGGAGAAAACTGGAGCAAACCCATGGAGAACATACAAACTCCACGTAGCCAGTTGCCCAAGGGTGGAATCGAACCTGGGTTCCTGGTGCTGGGAGGCAGTAGTGCTAACCACTGAGCCACTGTGTCACCCCTGAGAATCTCCTTCCTCAGAATCAAGCAACATGATTCTGTGGTTCTAACCAAACAGAAGAAAGTTTACCATAAGCTGAACTAACCAAGCAGATGGTTGATAATTTCGTATTTTGTGCACTAAAATCAGAGTAAACATGATATTAACATTAATTAACGGGTCAACTGTGGTAAAATACCACCAAATGGCAGACACAGTTACAATAGATTCCATGAATTTCGTAACACATCCAGATGTCAGTGAGCCTCTCAGATTCTTCAAAGTCTTGTCTTCCTCAGGAGGCATTCAGCCCCTCCTTTTCAAGGGTCTTGCTTCTGATATCCTATGACAGAACTCTTATTCACCTTGGAGGCCTTATTACGGAGAGGATCTGTGAATAACTGAGGCAACAGTACTTAAGCTTTGAATTCCCCAGCGAGTGTTCATTACCTAGTTGCTCGTCCCTTTGCCTGAGACTGCATCACTGAAGATTCACTCGGCAGTGCCCCAGCATCTAGTTGTTATTATGATCTCGGTGATCCAGCTGCTCTAAGCAGTGCTGCTTCTGTGTGTCCATGAGTCCCATCTTGCAGCTGCACCAAGGAAATATTACTGTTCAGTTACACTGAGCCATTTTTTAAAGCAACACAGAGGTACTGTCAGCACCCAGGGTTTCTCTGAGCTTCAGTCACTTTGAAAAGCATGAAGGTGTTGTTAACACTTGAGCTGCATGAATTTGACTGCTCACTGTCTACTTGCCATGGGCTGCTGTGTGATCTGTTAATATTTGCAAATGCATTAAGGCCCTGTTCTTATGGAGGCTGTAATCATAGAATCCCTAGAGTAAGGAAGCAGGCCATTCAGCTCATTGAGTTCACACCAACCCTCCAAAGTGCATCCCAGCCAGACCCACCTCACTACCCTGTAACCTTACATTACCCATGGATAATCCACCTGGTCTGCACATCCCTGAACACTATGGCATTATAGAACATAGAACATCGAACAGTACAGCACAGTACAGCCCCTTCGGCCCACGATGTTGTGCCGACCTATTATCCTACTAAGATCAATCTACCCTGCACACCCTACATTTTACTATCCTCCATGTGCCTATCCAAGAGTTGCTTAAAAGTCTCTAAAGTATCTGACTCCACTACCACCGCCGGCAGCGCATTCCACACGCCCATCACGCTCTGTGTGAAGAACCTACCTCTGACATCTCCCCTATACCTTCCTGCAATCACCTTAAAATTATGCCCCCTCATAATAGTCATTTCCGCCCTGGGAAAAAGTCTCTGGCTATCCATTCTATCTATGTCTCTCATCATCTTGTAAATCTCTCTCAAGTCACCTCTCATCCTTCTTCACTCCAATGTAAAAAGCCCTAGCTCCCTCAACCTTTCGTCATAAGACCTGCCCTCCAGTCCAGGCAGCAACCTGGTAAATCTCCTCTGCACCCTCTCTAAAGCTTTCACATCCTTCCTATAATGAGGTGACCAGAACTGAACACAATATTCCAAGCGTGGTCTAACCAGAGTTTTATAGAGCTGCAGCATAACCCCACAGCTCTTAAACTCAATCCTCCTGCCAACGAAAGCCACCACACCATACGCCTTCTTTACAATCCTATCAACTTGGGTAGCAACTTTGAGGGATCTGTGGACATAGATCCCAAGATCCTTCTGTTCCTCCACACTGCCGAGAGTCCTGCCATTAACCCTATATTCTGCATTCAAATTTGACCTTCCAAAATGAATCACTTCGCACTTTTCTGGATTGAATTCTATCTGCCACTTCTTTGCCCAGCTCTGCATCCTGTCAACATCCCGTTGTAACCTACAACAGCCGTCCACACTGTCCACAACTGCACCAACCTTTGTGTCATCGGCAAACTTACTAACCCACCCTTCCACTTCCTCATCCAAGTCATTTATAAAGATCACAAACAGCAGAGGTCCCAGAACAGATCCCTGTGGAACACCACTGGTCATCAAGCTCCAGGCTGAATACTTCCCACCTGCTACCACCCTCTGACTTCTATTGGACAGCCAGTTTTGTATCCAGACAGCCAAATTTCCCTGAATTCCATGCCTCCTTACTTTCTGAATGAGCCTACCATGGGGAACCTTATCAAATGCCTTGCTAAAATCCATATACACCACATCCACTGCTCTGCCTTCATCAGTGTGTTTTGTCACATCCTCAAAGAATTCAGTAAGGCTTGTGAGGCATGACTGCCCCTCACAAAGCCATGCTGACTATTCCTAATCAAACTGTGCTTTTCCAAATGATCGTAAATACTACCTCTCAGAATCCTCTCCAATAATTTGCCCACCACAGCATGGCTAATCCAACTAACCTGCACATCTTTGGACTGTGGGAGGAAACTGGAGCACCCGGAAGAAACCCACAGACACGGGGAGAATGTGCAAACTCCACACCATCACCCAAGGCTGAAATTGAACCTCAGTCCCTGGTGTTGTGAGGCAGCAGTGCTAACCACTGGGCCGCTGTGCTGCATGTTCTTGCTCGACAGCGAGTTGCCCGTTACGTGGTCATGGGGGGGGTGGGGGGGGATGTTGGTGAGGGAGGGGGTAATACTTTATTAATAAGCTTACTAACTGTATATTTCACCTTGTTGATATATAACTTCCTATCTTACCAATCACGCCAAGCAAACCAGATGCCGTGAATTCTCGACTTGGCATTAGAGTGGGTACCTGGTGACTGCAGTCCACTGTGTTTAACCCAGGACACTAGACTCTCATTCTCCTTTTCTGCCTTGCCGCTTAGTGCAGACACCAATTCAGGAGGTTTGTCATAGTTATCAGTTGTCCTCAGTCAAGTGAAGAGAGGCAGCCTTTGATCAGAGGGTCCTGGCACCGAATGTCAGTGGGAATTTCTTCTGGAAACAGTGGGTGGTAGGATAGAGGCATGAGTCATGTGAAAGTAGCACCATAGGGGGCAGAGTCGGTTGTTAATAAGGCAGGTTTTTGGTAAGAAATCTCACAGGGCGTATTAGAGGGCACGCCCTTTGTGAAATTCCATGAAACTCACACTTAGGCTGAAAAACATAAGATTCAGCCCCATGGTGTTCAGATCAGTACATTGTGTTCTTCACCTAAATAGGGCCCCACACTTCCGAACAGGACTAAGGTGAGGAGATACCCACATCAGGTTTGGTTTGCCGAGATTTTCCCATTTTTGCACATGCCACCCTTTTCACCATTGGCACCCTGTTCCCCTTGTGAGAGAAGATTTTTTTCCAGTCTTGTCTGAATCATGAAATTGGTTTTTATCCTGTCTGAATCCCAAGTTTGTTTGATTTTATTCTGACTAACCTTCCTAAGATTGATACAATTAAGTGAATATGGTATTCAGAGGGGGTTTGGAGTCACAGAGCCTCAACCTGGATTTTGTAATGTGGCAGCACATTATTTTCATGCTCACCATTAAGGTGTCTAGCTTTTTATTGCACATTTATCTCATCAACAAAATCTGAATTTCCAAACTTTTATACTGTGGGATTTGAACTCATTAATCCAGGTTTCCAGTACACTGTTTTGGATATGCGATCACCATACTGCTCTTTCCAGTTTCTAAGCGGTTTTGAAAAGAAATTGAAAATTTATTGCACAGTAACCTCTCAACCAAATTCTAAACATGGAGTCAGTGGACAAGTAGCAGAATGGACAGCAAGCCAGTTAGAAAAAGAGAGCAGAGAGTAGGATTGTAGCAAGTTAATTGAATATGTCTCTGGTTCAGAAGTGTTCCAAAACAGTTGCTGCTTAATCATTGTCTGCAATTCAGTTCAACTATATGAGTTAGGAACTGGAAGAAGGATATCTTTTCTTTTCAAATTAGAAGGCAAGGGTTACAGAGAAGCACCATGATACTAGAAGTGACTAAATGGGACAGAGGAATACAGGGATATGTTGGAACAGATACACAAATCGCAAGAAGATATTGTGCAGGTTAGTAAGGTCACCTCAAAACAAAGAAAACATTGTCCTTCATTTTGAGAAGGATATTCTAATAAACGACAGAAGACCTCTGCAGAAAGTGCAAGATAAATTTACTGGAATGCTATCAGATCTGAGGACTTAACAGGAAAGATTGAACAGATTGGAACTGTCCTCAGGAAAAACAGGAATGATTTAATAAAGGATTTTAAGATTTGGAAAGCTTTCGTTAGGCTAGTTGAAGCTGAGATACATTGCAGATTGGTTAGGAGCAGTAATAAACCAGCCATTTTCCAGTTGGTATGCTGGTAACTAGCAAGGTATTGCAAGGATCAGTGCTTGTGTATCAACCACTTGCAATGTTTCAGTGACTTAGTTCAACGGACTCAGCACAGTGTATTTACATTTGCTGATAATACAAAGTGAATTGGGAATGTGAGCTGTGGGAGGACACCAAGAGGTTGCAAAGGGAAATTGACCAATGAAGTGTGTGGGCAAGAATATGGCAGATTGGACGTGGGTGTTCGGATTCAGACGGACCTTGTAGCGAATCATAGAAATTTAGCAATTCAGTAGGGTCTGGGGATGTTCACATCTGCCACGTATACAGTTTTAGCCTTTAATGAGACCTACTTCTTGAATGAGGCACGAATCTTATGAAGAAGGCTAAATTCATGTTCCTTGCACTTGAGAAGAATGAGGGGTGAAAATTTTCTGATTTTTAAGAACGGTTTTTAGAAAGCTTTGCAGGGAAAATACTGTGAGGATACCTTCTTTAGACCTAGAGCCCTCAGCTGCAGAATAATGGATTGGCCATTTAGATTAGGGGAAATCTATTCAGTCAAAAGGCTAGGAATCTTTGGAACTTTGCATGCCAGAGAATGGTGGATGCTTAGTGGTATGACTGAGGGTGATATGTTTTTGGTATTAAAAGATGTGGGGATAATGCAGGAAAGTGAAATTGAGGTAGAAGTTTATCCTTGATTCTACTGGGTACCTGGGTGGGCTTGAGCTGTCAAATTGCCTGCTCCTGCTCCTATTTCTTCATTCATATGTTGAATTGCAAGCAAGTCCGTAACTAGGAACCTAAATATAACGTTTTCGCTAATAAATCTAGTCGGAATTTTGCTTGAGAAACTTTTCACTGTCAAGAAAATGGTTAGAATTTGGAACTAACTACCAAGGAGTAATCGAAGTGATTTGCAGAGATGAATTTAAGGAGAGACTCGATGTGCCCATGATTGTGAACATTTTGTAAAGGGCACTCAATTTATTTAGTGCCTTGATCAAATGACAAATCATGCTTGTAACTGTAATGTGCACACCTCATTTACTGAAGCCAGCTGTTGGATAAATATTGTATCTAATTAATGTTGTACTTTTCATTCATTAGCAAGAATGGGATTGCTTATGAACTTCTTCCAATTATCTGTGTGAATGAGGTTTTGGTTATTTAAGGAAAACACAACTGAGGGAAACAGAAAGGAAAACAAGGCGATATGCTTTGACTTTGTGCTTATGCCACCCACTTAGATAATCCATCCCCTTGGTTTATTTAAACCAGCTGCTGGCCATAAGTAATAATTTTCGGCAGGATGGCTAGCCTGTACGTTGTACTGTGTTTTTACTGTGGTTGAATTTGAATAGGGAGTCTCGAGTGAACAGTTGAACTCAGCATAATGCCTATGATATTTGGAATAGTGTACATTTGTTTCCTTAATTGATGGTAACCAAGGTTTCCATTTAAAGCCACTGGTTAATCTGGCATCAGTAATGCTTTTTCTTTATAAAATGCATCTGCCCCTCATACTGTATAAGTTTTCTGCTTTTCTTCCGTTCTGTGTCCTTTCTAACTTCTATCTGTCTCGTGTTTTGCAGCCTCGCATGTTTCACTCTCAATACCTTAATTCAGCTACAACTGGTATACTATGCAATCTCTTGTCACCTTGGGCTGGATTTTCCTGATCTGCAGGGGAAGCTGAGACATTTCCAGGAGTGTTTCTCAGTGTGAGCAGGGAGATGAATCAGTTGACACTGAATGAAATTGGAAAGTCTACTTCCAAATTTAAGGCCTCATTTAAACACTTCACTGTCATTTTACCTGAAGTGAAGTGGTCCTTCAATTTACGCAGGGCCAACCAATAGTGGAGGTGACTACCCTGAGGCAGCGTAGGGGTAGGAGAGTCACTGGCACCACAGGCCTTGTCTGGCTTTTGCAAATAAAAAATATTTATTTTTAAATGAAGGAGGGCCTGAGGGTGAACTGCTAGTTACAAACACCAGCATTGGCAGCTATACCTTTAGATATGGAGCTGTAAACTCTGGAAATTCGACAAGAAGAAACCTTCTCTCTTTCAACATCTCCTTGAATCTCTATCATGTTGGCCAAACTGTTAACTAATCCCCTAATAGCACAGCAGCATGTTTTTTTTTAATATATAGGGCTGCTTTCTTGTTGATACACCTACAAATCAATTTAATTGTGCAATGCTTCACAATTTCACATAGGACTTACTGGCCTGAGCATTTCAAAAATTGAAGCATTTAAATGGGTAATCATTTTTGAAAAAGTCTTTTTATATGTTACAGCTGTTAAAACAGTAATATGCAGTAAAAAAAAATTAACATCTACAGTTCATGGAATTGTGCTTTCAATTTGAAACAAATGGAAGAAAGATCAACAATGGAGATGAGTTAAACCCTTTTGTAAACCTAAAAACCTAGAGTTAAATTCATGATAAAGCTCGATCTAGTGTCTGCCTAGGATTGTTCAGACATTGTGTTACAGGGCTACCTTTTAATCGTAAGTTTTCTCAGTATATTTCCCAAACTAACTATTTGGAAATGTCTTGGAGGGGGCAGAGAAGATTTAAGCGAATGGTACTGTTCAATGATATCAGGGATGAATGACTTCCTTTATGTGACAGATGAGAGAATCTGGGAGTGTTCCTATATAAGAAGGGAAGGTCCAGGGGACCTCCGGAGAAGTTTGTTCAAAAGTATGACGGGTTTAGATGGAGTAAATAGAAACAAACTTCTTATATTGGCAGAAAGACTAGTAACGACTGGGATCCAGATTTTAAGACAACTATTCAGATTTTAAACTACACTTGCTGTAGTTTAACTGAATTCACTGACATTGAGAAAATGTGTTTCAATGCAATAAATAAATTTAAACTTTTTTTATTTTTGAGTCTTGAGCATTATTGCATTAATGTGCCCCTCTAGTTTTCAGTCTTATTGAAAACTGGTATTATCTGTAGTATATTTTATTATTTGTACCATTTTGCTAATGTAATCTCATCTTTTCATGTGGTGCATTGGTTTTAGACATAATTTCCTGGGTTTCTTCCTTCACACACATGCCATTAAAATTAATTTTTGTGTTGGAAATGTCCTGAGATCTATATTTTGTGTCTGGAAAATACAGATTTAAGAGCATAAAAGGAAGACCATGCTCTACTTACAGTAAATATGTGAAACGTTTGCAATGTGGGACTTTCCAATGGTCTGAAAATTGTAAGATATAGTGAAGTAAATCATATGTGCAAGTAGAAAGGGGAGCCCTTTAACTCGATGTGGGCAAGATATTATTTAAACTTGTTAGTTGAGAATAGATCATTAAATCTTTTAAAAACATTATTGCAAGAGTTGTAAAGATGCACTTAAAAATAAGGTGACACACAGGCATTGTTTATATAAATTTTTACATTGTTTATATAAATGGGCAGTTGGAAGCCAATTCCAGATTTCTCACCCTGCCATTCCCATTTAAAAGTACACCCATGGCAAATTGTTGTACTTTAGAAGCCATGAAACAAATGAGGATCTGTTCCACGACTTTGAAGATTGTCATGCGGTCTGCTCTGGAGGTTTTATTGACATGGATGTGCAGTGGAATCACATTGCAAATGTTTGGATACACTCAAAATCAATCCAATAGATTGAGCTCAGAAGAGGTTGTTCATGTAGCTGTTAAGTAGACTGGGTTAAGTTTTGAATCATTGAATCATATGGTAAAGAAGAGACCTTTTGGCCCATCATGCCCCTACCACAAAAGCTCCACTGAATCTGCACTCATTTCACCTTCCAGCACTAGGCCTTTAGCCTTGATGGTTGTGAAATTTCAAGTGCTCATCCAAGTACTTTTTATCCTCTTAGGCAATGCATTCCAGATTCCCAGTAGTCTCTGGCTAAATTTTCTTTTCCTCAAATCCCCTATCTAACTTCCAAATTAAACTTATGGTCCCATGCTATTGACTGTTTGGCTCAGGGGAACAGCTCCTTTCTATTTACCCTGTCCATGCCTCTCATAAATTTATGCACCACTATCAAGTCTCCAGCCCCAGAGAAAACCACCTAAGCTCTTCCAACCTGTCTGCATTGCTGACATGCTCTATCCCAGGCAACATCCTGGTGAATCTCCTCTACATCCCCTCCATATCCTTCCTGTAGTGTGGTTGTGACCTAACCAAAATTCTGTTCTGCTCTTATAATCTGTGCCTCAACTTTGGTTGACAATTTTATGATCAGGTAATGAAGAAGATTTTGAACGACTTTTTTTGTCCTTGATTGTTTTATGGACATGTCAGAGAATTTTATTTTCAAATGGAGTTTGGATGCCTATGCATTGAATTGACTGTTTCATGAGCTTCTAAGAGGATTAAAATATTTTGAATTTTTTTTTTTGAATATCTGCTGGTTTATTTTCACAATTTAGTGAGCATCGTAAGCACTTACCAAAGTTATTATTGGGCTCATGACACGCAATGAGTAGGTGTTGGAGGTGTGGCAGGGAGGTGACAGTATCATTTGGGGCATGATGGGATATGGAGGAATATGGAAATGAAAAAGGTGAGGATGATAAGACCGAGCATTCGTATAGAAGTTTGGGCTGATGTCACAGTGATTAGAGGTGGGCTGTGTAATATACCTGCAGACTTTCTTCTGGAGATGGTGCCCCTAATTCCAGTCAATCCTTGCCATCTGACCGTGAAAGCAATGTGGCCAGACATTGCTGGCCAAGATGACAGTATGCAGAAGTGGTCTGACTGGTGATGCCTATCTCGAAGATGAAAATCCTGGCCATAGCCAAGTTCATGGAATTGGGCAAAGATTGCAGATGCATTTTAATGCATCAACATATGAGGTACATTTTAACAGGAATAAGTCAGAGGTTCCAAATTGCAGGGGTTGCTGGATGATAGCTTGAGTTCAGAAGATCCAGAATCCTAATAGGGGCAGTTGGTGGAGACTCTGTCGTGGTTTTGGCTGTGAGGTTCCGTGATGCGTGCACCTGATTTCTTTTTCCCTGGCTCTTGACTCACGGGCAATGTCCATGGGAATCTCAACTTAGAGCGATCATGAGCGTGAGAGGGAAGAAATGCTGCATCTGGTGGTCTGAAGTGCAATGGTGGACTAGGCTGCATAAAACACCCAAGACCCTCTTCAACATGGTGCTATTTGCAAGTACACCGTGAGCTTTATTTAGAACAGAGTTTTTGCCTCCAGCCAAGAGGTGGCATGGTGGCTTGGTGGTTAGCACTGCAGCCTCACAGCGCCAGGGACCTGGGTTCGATTCCACCCTTGGGTGACTGTCTGTGTGGAGTTTGCATGTTCTCCCTGTGTCTGCATGGATTTCCTCCAGGTGCTCCAGTTTCCTCCCACAGTCCAAAGGTGTGCAGGCTAGGTGGATTGGCCATGCTAAATTGCCTGTAGTGTTGAGGGGTGTGTAGGTTAGGGGGATGGGTCTGGGCAGGATGCTCTGAGGGTTGGTGTGGACTTGTTGGGCTGTAGGGCCTGTTTCCACACTGTAGGGATTCTAAGAGCATTCTGCCTCCTTTATAAATTAAAAAAAAAAACCATGATGGTATTGTATTTACAATACAATAAGATCTTCCTTCAGTACGGTCTCAGTCAAGACTGTCTAAAGAAAAGTTTGATTTCTCCAAGCACTGTCCAGCAGCAGCATAAAGCCAAGTAAGGTCTTCTTTTGGACTCTGAATAAAATATGCCCTGTTATTTTGTTGTACCCCTGCTCAAAACCTGAATGTCCGCCACCTTTCTTTTAGTCATTTACATGATGAGGGCATCGCTGGCTAGGCTAGCATTTATTGCCTGTACCAGAGGGCAGTTAAGAGTCAACCACCTTGCTGTGAATCTGGTGTCACAAAAAGGTAAGGATGGGCAATTTCCTTAGTGAACCAGATGGATTTTTCCAACAATCGACAATGGATTCATAGTCATCATTAGGCTCTTAATTATCGGGCCCCCAGAATGTTACCTGTGTCTCTGGATTAACAGTCCAGTGATAATACCACTAGGCCATGACCACCACCAGCCACCTCCCCCCACCCACTCCAACTGTTCACCAGCTTTGGGCTCACACCAAGTCTGAAGCATTAAAACAGGGTCATTCCAGGGGGAAAAAAAATGTTTGGGAAGCACTTTCCACAACCACAGACCAGGTGAGTTCTCACTCTGGTCCATATACTTAGAATTTGCATAGTATTTTGAATCAACCTGTTCAGTTATAACGGAGTTTATTACACACCTCTGGAGCATTGGGATTTGAACTCAGTCCTCCTGATTCAGATAGGGGCACCACGACTGCACCACAGGAGCTCCCAAAAAATGCCAACCACACAGAAATCGGGCACTACACTATTTAAATTTTAAAAAATAGTGGCCGTTTTTCCAAACTGTGGAATCACACTTGTATATTACTTATTGATTTAACCTAGGCCTGGAGCAAAGACTTGTCTTTTGGTCGAGGTGATTAGCTTATTAACTGTCTCACCCATTAGCTTGAATGGCTCTGATTCTATCTAGTGTTTGATGAGATAGGAAGAGCTCGGAACTCTTCCAAGGAAACCGTTGTCTGGGAGTTGCTGTTTACCCTTCGATATGTTTATTGAATTTCAAAGGTCTGGTGATTCTTCTTCAGATAACACTGGCTGGTTCCAAAACTAGCTGAATCCACCAGGGTAATCATGTAGTCAATTTGTAAATGAACCATTTTAAAGACAGAGATAGTAGGAACTCCCAATGCTGGAGAATCTGAGATAACACTGTGCAGAGCGTAGGAACTGCTGATGCTG
The DNA here is from genome assembly GCF_021869965.1 of Rhincodon typus. Classification (NCBI taxonomy): domain Eukaryota; kingdom Metazoa; phylum Chordata; class Chondrichthyes; order Orectolobiformes; family Rhincodontidae; genus Rhincodon; species Rhincodon typus. Next base: position 43,611,142 of record NC_063347.1, on the reverse strand, counting down.
GAGAATCTGAGATAACACGGTGTAGAGGAACACAGCAAGAAGGCCTTTTCTGAAGAAGAGAAGACCTGAAAAAGAAAAGACCTTTTCTGAGGAAGAGTCTCAACCCGAAACGTCAGCTTTCCTGCTCCTCTGATGCTAATTGGCCTGCTGTGTTCATCCAGCTCTACACTGTGTTATCTCAATTTAAAGACAGATTGGCTTTCTTTACAAAGGATAAAATAATGACACATTTATGACACACTACTCACTGACGAAGTGGGAAATGCACATTTCCGTAGATACTTAAGGCAGTATTAAGCATTATGAACTGACATGAAACTCATAGAGAAAGCACATAACTGATTCATTCACCGGCATTCTATCAGACAAGAGAAATTGGCACTCAGGAGAGACTTGAGACGTGGGACTGTTTGGACCATAGCATGAAGGCTATGTGAAAATTTAATGGGTGACTTAAAACAATTCAGGAGTAAGTGGGAATAGTCTATTTAGTGAAAAGGTGCCAAAATTTTTTAAAAATATCATTTAATGTGAGTAGCCTGGGGCGGTGATGGTTTGGTGGTGTTCTCACTTGCTTATTGATCAGGAGACCCAGGTGATGTTCTGGGGACCTGGGTTCAAATCTACCAACGCATGATAGCATTTAAATTCAATTTAAGAGAGGACTTGTGGCACAGTGGTAGGGTCACTACCATTGAACTGAAGGGCCCAAGTCCCACCTGCTCTAGTGACGTGTATGAGCATTAATGAACAGGTTAATTAGAAAAATAGTTTTTAGCATCAGTAGCTTTCAGAATTTATTTTGCATTTTGAATGTGCTTAGGAAATGGAAAGTCTTGTCAGTGAATATTTGAGTTGGACAATACTGTGTTGATGAAGGAAAGATTAGATAAAGCTTTAGAATCAGCAGAAGGTACAAATGTGCAGAGAAAGCAGGACAATAGCATAATGATGGATTGCTCTTGAAGACACGGCAAAGACATGATGCTAAGTAGTTTCCTCTTTGCTGTAGATCTTCATGGTTCTATGAAATGAGCATACAAACAATATTAAACCTAATGGACTGAATCATCAAAGGAGTAGTAATCACTGCTTGGTTGCCATTCTGCTCCTACTGTACTGCGCTCAGAACGAGCTCTGCATTTCTTGCTGGGACTTAATGATACCAGCTCCTTCAGAAGTGTGGAGAGAAGTGAAATTCAACTATTAGTGGTGCAGGATTGCTGGGGGCAAGTTAAGCCATACCCTCCTTTTTTTAACACCTGTAACTTTCTATTCTGTGTAGAGTTTAAATGTTCCAAAGTGTTATCAAGTTGCGTAGAGTACTTGTTAATTGGAAGGCAGGAAGCTAGAATTTGTCTGTTAAGGTAATAGGGGGAAAGAGTACATAGTCCCTTTAAGAGGTGAGGTGTTTTTTCTGTGCTTCGAGATTTTTAAAATGTATGTCTGTGAGCAACAGCTGGAGGTTGCCAATACAGAAATTAACTAAAATTGAAGCGTTTATATTGAAAGGCCAAGCAGCATTTTTACCAACGCAACAAGTCTTTTCAAAATTCACCAATCAATTTAAACCAAGCTCTTAGATACTAAAACCCTGTTAAATTTAAATCTGATGGTATTGACAACATCGAACCAATCTTCCATAAGAAATATTGTTATGCCATCACTGGTATAAAGAAGGGTACAGTTGGATAGAGACGCCAGAGTTAACTGCCAGTCGCCTAGGTTAAGAACTCTCAGCACTCTCCCTGAGAGAGAGAGAGAGAGAGCTGAGAGAAAAAATTGGGTCTCTCGGTCATCTATGCATTAGCGAAAGCAGCATCTATCCTAAAAAGGTACCACGGTATTTCAAGCTAAAAGTCCTCACAGAAGCAATTAAAGAGAAAAACATCCCTGACAGAACCAGAGGAAGAAATGCATTTGTGCTGGAAGGGAGAAGGCAGAGTGTTCCAGAAGACACAGTCTGTGCGAACTTGGAGAGATAAAGTTTTAATTTATTGTTGTCTTATTGGGTTTATATAAGTGGGACTTGCATTTATTTGAACAGCATACCAGTGGAATTTAGTTCAGTTAGAATATAACTAGTAGTCTAGGGGGGAATTGTTTGGTTTATTAGTAATTCTGGTGATTTGTTCATTGTTAGGTTCAAATAAATTTTTTGTTTCTTGTTATTTATAAAGGGGATCAGGGACTTTCTTTCTTTTAGCCACTCTTTTAACAGATTACGAGGGGAAAAGCAAGCTTCTCTGGGTGTTTCAGGGGTAATTATTAGAAGGGAACCTCTACTCCTGTCATAACAGATCGGGGCTTGTGTTTTAGTTTAATTACCAGAGAGGTTCGACATATTCCCCCTTTCATAACAAAAACTTCTGTGAACTGTACTGTCTCCAGCTTGGTTTCACAGTATTAAAAAATAATTTAAAGTGTTAACAATTTCTCATTATTCAATGGCCAACATTTTTTGTAAGTGCTAACATTCCCCCATTTCCTCAATGTTCAGCTCCCCCTTTCAATCACCCAATTTGACCCCCAACAGTGTTCACCCCCTCCTTGTATTTTCTGGTATTCACAGCTACTGTCATCTCCTGAGTGTTTTAAGCCCCCAAAGTATTCAATGTTTGCTTCAACTCTTCATGTCCTCACCCCGGTAAAAATCTCAAACCACCCAAAAAATGCCAAGTCTTCAGATGCCATTCAGACAGGAACCAGGGATTTAAGAAAGTGAGGCAGGAGAGTAGTTGTCTGACAGGGTGAAAACCAGCACTGTGAAGGACAAGGGATGGACAGTGCTGTCTATGGTCCACAAGGTGCACTGGGTACCATCATGGTTTGGGAGGCATTGAATGCTGAGAGGAGGCTGGGGTTGATGGAACAGCGGTGAGGGTTGTCCATATTTTGGGGAGGGGTTGGAGGGGAAAGGTGTTAACATTGTCGGGTGAGGGCTAAACGTTGCTACAGCTGTTGGAGTACATTGATTCTTGAGCTTATTTACTTAGAGTTGCTCTTCAGAACAAAGTTTTGACCTGCCAGGAAAAGCTCTCAGTAAATCTGTGTAAAACCAGGATGAGTGTAGAACCAGCAACCCATGTCTGCTTGATTCTGGTCAATCACAGAGTAATTTTGGCAGGATAAAACCAGAGATTGGAAGTTTAAACTTCACAGAATTGCAGCACTATTAGCGTGCAGAAGGAGGCCCTTCAGCCTGCTGTGCCTGCACCGGATCTGTTACTTAGCGACAATCTCCTGCCTTTTATGCCTCACCAGTTCTACCTGAGTAATCAAAATATTCGATAAACCAAATCAACTTCTTGCTTAAACACTGAATGTGCTTATGTGTGTGCTCCTTCAGGGTCTATAGGTGCATCAGCCATGTTAGTGAAGTCAGAGGTCTCTTGTCATTTTGGAAGACTTGGGCCATTTTGTGTATGTATCTTTAAACGACATATAACTGAGTGTTGCACTGCACCATTAGTGTGATGAAGACAGTTCCTGATGAATTTGTTGATGATCTCGGTCCATGATTACTGGTCTCCAACAATTGCCACTGTCTTCCTTTGCACGGGTTATCACTCTAGATACTTTTCTATTTTACTCAGACTAGTTCAGTGCAATTCTCAGTTGAATGCTGCCTCAATAGGAAGGGAAACTGTTTTCACCTCTCTCTGGCATTTTAGGTTTTGCATTCATGCCAAGACTATAATGAATTCTGAATCTAATTTATGACAACAGAACACAAATTAATGAACTGACTTTTGGTGTGCAGATGTTGCTTGTTCATACTATTCATAATCATCTCCATTATGACTGATAGCTGGGGTTAGATTGATAAGACAGTAAATGGTAGGGTTAGCTTTTTGTGGGATCTGCACATTGCAATCAGTGTTTAAGCTGTACTGAACTGGTTCCGATAAGTTTGTAATTATCTTTGAAGTACACGTCTTCACTACCACTATTAGCCATGTGATTATGATGAAAAGCTAACCTTGTAAAGATATGGAGATAGCAAGACGCTGGAGTCAGAGACAACACAGTACGGAGCTGGAGGAACACAGCAGGCCAGGCAGCATTAGAGGAGCAGGAAAGTTGACCTTTTGGGTTGAGACCCATCTTCAGAAAAGGTCTTTTCTTTTTCAGGTCTTCTCTTCTTCAGAAAAGGCCGCCTTGCTGTGTTCCTGCAGCTCCACACTGTGTTGTCTCTTGTAAAGATACATATGTTGAACATTTACAAATTCAACTGGTGTACTTTAAGCACCAGTTTTTTTTACCCCTCTATCTGCTTGGCTGAAGGTTTAGCTAAACATTATGTTCAGGCTGTGCCTGGCTAAAGTTACTGAATGACAAGGTATGACAGACTCACCAGGCCAACCCAAGTCTTGCCCTTTATATTTCTGTGTCTGTTTCTTGCAGTTTTCAGTTGAACTAATTAATAGGCAGTACAGTGGATTGAAATTTGGATTTAAAATTAATTTTGTGGAAAACTATAGACTTGGATCAAGTTCTTTTGGTGACTTTTAATGAAGATGTTGTTTGTCATAAATAACTGTCGAGTACAGTAGCTATAGGAGGCCAGACTTTAGTCTCCAATCTGTAAACACTGTCATCTGAAAAAAAGTTCTTACAACTTCCAGACTCTTCACTCTGCAATTAAGTTACTGTTACTGGGAGCCACCCATTCGACAACTTGCTTATCAAACTTTGCTGAAGACTTCATCTGGTGATGTCACGTGAATGCCTGTGGCACTTGTGTCAGTAAATTATGCTAACTCAACACGTTAATAATTGGAGATGTCATTTTCCAGGGTCAAACGAATATTACTTCTCTTCAAAATAGGTTTTCTCATGTTTGAATTTTCTCTCAAGTCAGGCTTGAATAATACCGTTCTAAACATCTAAGAATCCAGGAATTATATAAAGCTTGTTGTCTAAAGCTCATTTAAAGAGCTAAAATCTCCCAAGTTACTTCACAAGGATATTATACAGTAAATATGGCACCAAACCTCACAAGGCAATACAGGGACAGAGACTAAAAGTTTGATTATAGACAGAGAGAGAGGTAAGGTCTGGTTCTCAGCTGCAAATGAGCAAAGGGATATAGTTGGGCAACTTACGCAAGTTGACATGAGTGCTTAATGAGATGGCACGGATTTGCAGTTGGAGAATCACCTTGAAGCAGGACTGAGGCTTCGAAAGTTTGTGTTTTCAAATAGACCTGTTGGACTAGAACCTGGTGTTGTGTGATTTCTGACCTTGTCCACACAAGTCCAACACCGGCACCTACACCTCATCAGAAGTAGAACATGACATTGATGTTTTGAACACTGATTCACTTGTCAACCTTTGTCAGGGAGAGGGACAGATTCGATGGCTAGGGAACAGAATTTGTGGTGGACCAGAGACAGTGGTTTCAAGTTTCCCAATAGCTATTTGGAGAAAATTTCTTTTCAAAGTATGAATGCTGGACAATTTAGTCACTGGAAGCGTTGAGTCACTTGTTGATAAGGTAGAAACATCAGTATGTTTGTGCTAATTGACATTTCACACCTATGTGCACTGTCTTTTTGTATAGTAGTATATTCAGATTAATGTTGAGGTAGAGTTCTGTTATCTTGTAACATCTGGCTTTTAAACTGTAGGGCTTGATGGGGGACGTTATTATGGTGAAGGTCAAGCTGTTAACTCCCTCTGAAGATTTAAGTAGCTAATCTGTTAAACAATTTAATCATTAAATCTTATTTTTTAATTTGTACTATAATTTGCTAACTTTATGGGTCATCACAGTGCCAGACAATTCTAACAAGGCAGTTTGACTGTCTTGTTGACACAAACTTTGCGCACTGTGCTGACTAAGCATCAGTGAAAACAGCCATGTCTCGGAATGATCTTTGCCTCATAGTGTAGAATTGGCTGAGAAACAGATTTAGAGTCATATGTTGTATAAGCAGTGTTGTATTCATCAACCTTTGTAACTTAAATTAACGTCAGCAAAGTATTTTCAGCCCAGAGTTATCCAGATGTTTGATTTATTATTTTTGTAACAATCTTGCACCTAATTAAGATTATAAAATACAAATATGCAATTGTCTTATTAGCATCAGTGTTTTGAAACTCGGCCAGTTTGTTTCAGAGCTTTAGTTAGGAATGTAACAACTGTAATTAGTCCCTGATGTTAACTTCAGCTCCCTAAGCAGAATGGTGTGAATATCTGTTGAAAGTATACGTAAAGGATTACCAGTTGTGTGTTGCTTTTTGTGTAGACTGAAAGGAGAGTTGTGAGATTGACCTAGTGCCATAACTTGTTTCATACCAATGAACAGGAGGTTCATGTTTGAAAGCTGGTGTTTTGTCATAAATAGAATTAATAATATAATTTGCATTACTTAACATTGTTGTTTCGAAAAGAGCCCAAACTTACTTCAAATCTTTGAAATGGAATTTTAAGGATATATTTTCCAGATGTTGTCAGAAAAGACCTCCTCTGTTGACATTGTAGAATACTGCCATGGCATTAGAACAAATGGGCTTAAAATTTATCTCATTGTCATTTTTATTTTCATTTTAATTAGATTTAAATGTTTGACATGTACCCTTTTATGATGACAAAATCTTATTATATAGGTTGAAATAACCTGAAAGTCAATTTTCAAGACCGCAATCATGGTCAGAACAGCATTATATCTAAACCAGAGCTTTGGCATATTTGTACAATGTGACTCACAATAAAACAGCAGTGTTAACCCTTTACTATCTGGACTGTTTTTGTGCTTTGGAGCCAGCTATTTGGTTCCAATCATGCTTAGCCCAGAAAGAGTGGTCTTCAGATGAGGATTCCTTTTTCCCCTGTTCTGTCATAAATTGTTTAAATAATCCTATCGTACTCGGTGTTGTTACAGAATAAGCACCACTTCTAAGATTGAAGATCTTCATTTTGTAAATTTTAAACAGATGCTGCCAACCGTGGGTTTCTGAGATCTATCAAAGTTGGCTTTGTGATTAAAATAATTTTCATTTGAAGGAGTTATATTTGTGAGATGTTATGGATTTGAAACTTGGGAACTCAACAACGTTCATTCTGTCAGGCATGGTGTTATTTTGTGGCTTGGTGAAACATTATTTCTAAGATTTGCAGCTACTCTCATGATAAGGCTGCACAGTATATCACCTGTGCTGAGCTGATTCTCTCCTGGACCGATAACTTCTGTAATGCTACCTGGCGAAGGTCCATACGATCTAAAATAAGGCAGCGCACCATTCTTCGATTGTTTTACTCTGCTTTCTCTTGGTAGCTCTTTGTTGTCCATTCAATGGTTCTCCTCAGGAACGATTAAAATTAATATTGGGCTTGGGAGCTGCAAAATGTTTGTTAACAAAGACTGCCAAAGTGAATTTATTCATGACCTCGATCCCTTTTTAGCCCAATTGCAATAATCCAGTTTTGAAGATAACTATTGAAGTACTCACTAATTCCTGTCTATTAGGCATATGCCAGCAGTTTGATGGCATGCTATCTACTTGCTTGGAAGACTGCAGCTCCAATAATGCTCATGTTCAACAATATCCAAGACTAAACTGCTTTATTAACACCCACCTCAAACTACATTTTCTAAACCTGTGGCCTCCCCTTCTTGGAACGGTATGGCATTAAACACATGGGAACACCACTGGCTAAGGAGAAAATCATTCTTTCACTTGATTCAAAACCCTGGAATTCCTTTGCTAATAGCACTGTGACTGTGACTGCTGTAGAAAGTTCCCTACCACTTTGTTGATCCAAATTAACTTGCCAATGACACCCATGTCACATGATCAAAAAAACTGACACATTGGCTCAGGTTACTCAGTCACATTGAAATATAAACTTTTTATGCTGTATAATGTGCAAGAGTCTAGTGCAAAATAAATTGCCGGAGTTTTGATGACCCCCATTCTCATTTAAAATACTTAATTTTCTGGAGAGAATATCACTCACCACCACCTTCTCTGAGTTGATTAAGCATGGACAACAATTGCTGATCGTGCCAGCAAACTCACATTCTGTGCAGGAATACACTAAAAGTCTTTTGTCTTGATTGTTTATCTGTACAAAAAGTTAGCTATTTGATCTCTTCCACTTTATTTAAGTACTAGGGTCTAAGTTTTTACATCTTTTTTTTTAAGTATTGAGAACAATAAGCCATTCAGTTTTCTGAACAACACTAAGTGTGTTACTCAGTTGTGCACCTTTAAAGAAAGCTGAAAATCCACAGCTTTACTCCTTCAAATTTCTCAGTGACATAAGTTGAATTCCCTGTACATGGCTGAGTTCTTGAAAGCCAACATATTGCAGTGAGGAAACATTGCACAGATTTCCCAAGAGAGCAGGAGAAAATCACAGCTATTAATTTGTTTCACAGTGATGAATTGAAAGTCCAGGGAATGAGTCACTTTCGTCCTCATCTGCATTTGCGTCTTTGGAAGAAAACAAGGTGATTTTGTGGTTAGTTTCATTTATCTCCCTCATCTTCTCCAATAAAGATCCCAAAATCTACTTCCAAATGAGGACAGAAAAGCAAGTTAGTGTTCACTCATTTTAGTTAAAGCAAAAGTACCCTCTTGTCTCTGCGCTTTCATAATTTCCAGTTTTGCAAAATTGCAGTTTGAAACATACTGAACAGGCGAGTAGATGGTAACTCATTAAAATGTTTATATTACGTTTAACCAGCACTGCATTTTGAGTAGGTTCATCATATCCGCAGCAAAACAGCTTTGCATAATTTGCAGTTGCTAATTCTGACCTTGTTATTTTTCTAGAGCTCGGCTATGTCGACTTCTATAAAAATGTACTACATCCATTAGAAATGATGATTTGTGGGAAGGCACTGGGTTTGTCATCATTTTTGTCTAGTGATATGCGTGAGAATGTATGAGTGATAACTGTACTTTCTCGTACATAGTAATTCAAGCACTTAAACAGGGATAGTTTTGAAATTTTTTTAAACGTTATAACTGGTCACCAATTACGACCTTTTTTTGGCAATTTGCATTTCTTCCTAAATGTCAGAAATATATAAACAAAGTTTGCAGAAGAGGCAGCTGGTTGGATAAGACTAGTAAACCCCTGTTGGTTTCTCAAACCTGTTGACAAAGCAAGCAGTAAGACTGTTGATTTGTCGAATACTCTGAATTTGTTGATGAACCTGCTGCAACTTGATTTGTTGGTGAAAAGTTCTTTTCAATACAGACTGACATTTTGTAGTTGGGAAAGCACGTGTGTCAATATCTGTGTGAGGAAACGAAGAATCAAGTTGACAAAAGAATGAGTGGAATTGAGAACCAAAGCTGTTGCTAAACTTAATTGAAATACTGTTAAATGACAATTGGGACACAAGTATTAGTGACTTCAAAAATTCCTGTGGTATATTTAGGAAGATACATAACCTGCAGTCTCTGTTAAATCAGGAGTCAGCACTATTGGTTTAACCTTTCCAGTTCTATACTGTTCAATCCCAAAACATTGGATCTTTCTGGTTTTGTGAGATACTGTGACATCTCATTTTGAAAGCATTGGGTGCATTTCCTCACATTTCATACCCTGGAATTTCCCATAAATAAGCACAAGCAAATAGTTTCAAACAATTGGCTGGGTGCCAGGTTCCAGCACAACCGTTTGAGGAAGTTAGGGTGCAAATAACTTCGATCCATTTTTACATCTCTCCTGAATTTCATTATTCTTGTATGTTAGTTCTGCAGAAATTACGTTGACAAACCTCTATCTCTTATTACCATAGTTCAGTGACCACCAAACCCCAGTTCAATTGATATAACAAGGTGTAGAGCGAGATGAATACAGCAGGCCAAGCAGCATCAGAGGAGCAGAAAGGCTGACATTTCGGGTCTGGACCCTTCTTCAGAAATGGGGGAGGGGAAGGGGGTTCTGAAATAAATAGG
>NC_063347.1:43454553-43601118 GCF_021869965.1 Rhincodon typus | reverse complement strand
AGGTCAAGGGGGCAGGATGAGGTTGGTAGGTAGGAGATGGGGGCGGGACTTGAGATGGGAGGAGGGGATAGGTGGGAGGAAGGACAGGTTAGCGAGGAGGGGACAAGCTGGGCCGGTTTTGGGATGCGGTCGGGGGAGGGGAGATTTTGAAACTTGTGAAGTCCACATTGATACCACTGGGCTGCAGGGTTCCCAAGCGAAATATGAGATGCTGTCCCTGCAACCTTCGGGTGGCATCGTTGTGGTACTGCAGGAGGCCCAGGATGGACATGTCCCAGGAGTGGGAGGGGGAGTTGAAGTGGTTCGCGACTGGGAGGTGCAGTTGTTAGTTGTGAACCGAGCGTAGGTGTTCCACAAAGCGGTCTCCAAGCCTCCGCTTGGTTTCCCCGATGTAGAGGAGGCCACATCGGGAACAGCGGATACAGTATACCATATTAGCAGATGTGCAGGTGAACATCTGTTTGATGTGGAAGGTCTTCTTGGGCCCTGGGATGGTGGTGAGGGGGGAGCTAAAGGGGCAGGTGTAGCTCTTCCTGCAGTTGCAGGGAAAAGTTCTACTATCTCCAGTTCAATTGAAGTGAGTTTACATAATTTGCAGCAATTCTGAACATGTCATAACCTGTTTGTCCTTTAAAAACCTGCGTACTCCTATCCTCACTGAATCCACTGACGGCACTTCTGCTTGGCCACCATTGAATGTCCCTTGCTTTGCTGCCCTGGCTAAAAGCCCTTCAGTGGTTTACCCCGTCTCCTCTGTTTTGTTTATAGTTTGAGCCCAATTTAGCAATGTCTGGTATAGCAGGCCCCTGTGCTGAAAGAGCTTACCCAATTTCTGTTACGCATACCAAGTGCCAACATTAACTCAATGGTCGCATTCTTGTCTTTGAATCACAAGATTGTTTGTTCAAGCACCATTTATAGGTGTGTCAGATTGTGTGGGTGGGGGTAGAGAGGAGGGACAAGTAGTGGTGTTCTGCCAGAGGTGACAACTTTCAGATGAGACTTTAAAGATAGGGCCTCAGATGTAAAAGATACAATGGCACCAGCACAGGACTTTTTCCTGGTATCCTGGCTAATGATCATCGTTCACTCAATACCAACAAACAAGCTGATTTGGTCAGTTATTGAAGTACTGTTTATGGCAGCAATAGGTAGCCATGTTTTTTATATCACTGCATTGATTCCACTTCAAAGTACTTTATTTGTTGTATAGCACTTTGGTATCTCCTCATATTATTCAAGCCATCAGACATGTTTTATTTGGTGCTCTGAATCCATGCAATTTCTATGCTTCCTTCTGTTGACACAGCTTGTAGCAGATACAGTTAGACCTGTAATACATGGACACCTGCAGCAAATGGATAATTATTAACAGTCCTAACTAACTATTATTGTAATAGATGCAAAGTGCATGTGGAAATCATGAACATGTACAAATTGCAAATGATGGATAACCTTCAGTTCACCAAGTCTGTTTCCAACATAAATCACCAGGCACCATAGGTAAACGTGAGCAGTAGTGATTGGAAAAAATGGCATTTGGGAATTAACAAACTCTTCAAGTGGGACCTAATAAGAGGCAAAGAAATAGCTCCACTGTGGGTATTGAATATTGCCAAAGTCTTTGTGGCATGTTTTTTGGATAAATTACTTCCCAGCACCCAAAAACTGCTGGGAACTCTATCCAAATCATGGTATTCTCATGAAATGGATTTGAGTCTGTGGAGTGCTGCTCAAGTGGCTCAGGAAATCATTGAATTTTTTTCTTGTTTAGATACTGAGTGCAGCAATTACTGCAATCAAATTCTCACCACTGTGTTTCCTCTAACCACACCCCACTGTATGACATCTCCACAGCACGGCTTCATGCTGCAGCCTGGAGAGGGATAGAATCAGAACACTAGAACTGTGACAGCACAGAAGGTGGGTTGTTTGGCCTGTTGTTTCTGTGCTGGCCCCCTGAAGGAACAATTCACTCGTGCCACTTCCTTGCCTTTCCCCTCTCGCCCTGCATTTGTTTCCTTCTTCGGTAATGACCCAATTCGCCTTTGTAAACCTTGGTTGACTGTGCATCCACCAGACTCTCAGGCAGCACATTCTTGCTGTCAAAAAGGTTTCCTTTGTGACACCATTGTGTCTTTTACCAATCACCTTAAATCTGTACCCTCTGGTTGTCAATCCTTTGACCAACACCAGGACTTTTTCTCCTGATCTATGCTGTCCAGACCATTCAGCTTCTGATCTCATCACAGCCTTAGTCCATACATGGGCAAAAGAACTGAACTCAAGAGGAAAAGTGAGGGTGACTGCCCTTGGCATCAAATCAGCATTCAACCACGTGTGACATTAAGGAGCCAAGGCTACAGTCACATGAGCAATGTAACCGTCTCAATGGGTCAAGCTGGGGGGCAAATGAACTCCATTGGTTGTACTTCTCCCAGCTCTGAACGGTGTGGGTTTTGATTTGTCAGAAGGGAAAATAAGGCAGGATCAACAGAAATTAGATTTTTGACACCATGACTGATGAAGGGCAACTCCTAGCCGGCAGAGCTTGAATAGGGTCACAGGTTGCCTTTAAAAATGGCACCAATGCCCAGAATCCTACAAGATCTTAGCGGTGTCCATTTCATTCCACCAGACAAGCAGGCGCCACAGAGAACTGATACTTGGGTAATGAGACAAACTTTGGAGAATGGTGTGAGAAATCTCACTCAGACACACAGAGAAACCCTTCTCAAAACTCATCAAAATTGATATTTGGCTGATTTCTGGTAGAGTCATAAAGTCATGGAGATGTACAGCACAGAAACAGACCCTTCAGTCCAATTCATCCAAGCTGATCTGATGTCCTAATTAAATCTAATCCCATTTGCCAGCATTTGGGCCTTATCTTTTTAAACTCTTCTTATTCATATCCCCATCCAGATACCTTTTAAATGTTGTAATTATACCATCCTCCACCACTTCCTCTGGCAGCTCATTCCGTACACGCACCACCCTCTGTGTGGAAAAAGTTGCCTCGGGTCCCTTTGAAATCTTTCCCCCTCTCACCTTAAACCTATGCCATATAGTTTTGGGCTCCCGCACCCTGGGGAAATGACCTCGTCTATTCACCCTTTTCATGCCACTCATGATGTTATAAACCTCTACAAGGTCACCCCTCAGCCTCCGACACTCCAAGGAAAATAGCCCCAATAACAGTCAGCCTCTTCATTCTTTAGTGTTATGGTTGACTGACTTGAAAATAACGGGGTTTTATTTGCATTGTTGCTCTGTGGGATGCTAAGAGATCTGATATTCCACTATTATCTGTTGGGCAATAAGTTTTGATTCAGTCTGGGTCTTTTGGGGAGTTTGACAGAGTTTCCTGTAAAGAGAAAAAAATGAAATCAAGCAGTCGATCTTTATTTCCTCCTGTATCCTTTTTGTCAGCTTGGAATGTGGCTTTTATCAAAGCTGAGTCATTTCTCTTTGAGTCATTTCTCCTGCCTGAGAGATCTTGCTAAATTAGGAAATGTTTGTCCTACAGATGCCCGTGTGGAATCCCTTTCCACGGAATGCTGCAGCAGCTGCTAAGGTTGGAAATGGTGAGAGTTGTACTTTTTTGGGATGGGTGGATGGTGCTAGGGTGGAGTGTACCAGTTCATCCTGATCAATCATACTGGCTGGAGTTTTGATCCCGAATTGCAGCTGTAATTTTTCCAGCCTCTGTAGCTTGTCGTGGATTTTGTGTGAACATGAGTGGAAGACCCAAATTAAAGGAAGACTTGTCCGGCTTCTCTCCACCTATCTGCTCCTCCATCCACCTTCCATCATCGCCTCCCCCTCTCTCTATTTATTTCAGAGTCCCCTTCCCCTCCCCCATTTCTGAAGAAGGGTCCAGACCTGAAATGTCAGCTTTCCTGCTCCTCTGATGCTGCCTGGCCTGCTGTGTTCATCCAGCTCTACACCTTGTTATCTCAGATTCTCCAGCATCAGCAGTTCCTATCTCCAAATTAAATGAAGATAGTTTAAACAAACACCCCTGGTCCAGCCTGCATGTTGCTGCTCTATCATATATGTCTTCCAGCCTTTGCACCAGCAGATGTTTTCTTCCCAGTGAAAATTTACTGAGTAAAATTTTTAAAAATTGAAATGAAGATTAATTTCTTGGATGTGGCTGTCACTGGCTGGGCCTACATTTATTGCCTGTCTGCAGTTATCCTTGAACCTGGTGATGTGCGACCCTCTAGAATCACTGCAGTCCATGTGCTGTAGGTAGACCTGCAAGGCAGCTCGGGAAGGAGTTGCAGGATTTTACCTCGCAACAGTAAGAGCACAGCAAAATATTTCCACTTCAAGATGGTCTGTGGCTTAGTGGGGAACTTACAGATGGCCGTGTTCCTATGTATTTGGTGCCTTTGTCCTAGATGGTAATTGTTGTGAAACACCCAACACTTCATCCTGCAAGATCCTCTGTGCCAGCCCCTGAACTCACCAATCTCCCTTTTGACTGCATCATCATTAAAAGCCTATTGTGCACCCAGGCAAGCACAGTTAGTCCAGAGCTGCCCTGCATTATTTGCCCTGGACAGAGAAGATAAGGAGAAATCAGTGCAAGGGCACCAGCTGATGCCACCCTGGTCCAAGGTTGCCACCTGAAGTTAAAGCATTCTCAGCTATCTGGAGGAAAATGCACAGGACTGTTGGAATGAGGTCAAAGTCCTTCTCTACTCCATTGTGCAGTTTCTACAGATTTCTCTCCAAAACCTCACACACATTATATCCATTGCTGTTGTATCCTCTTTGCACCAGGGCTCATGGTCTACCACTCTTTAATGCCTGCAACATATTCCCTCACTCGCCCCTGCATCTGCACCAACAACAGTAGCTGTGCTGCCCACGTTCATTCCATGAGGAAGATACCCTATAGTAGGACAGAAAGAGTCAAGAAGGGTGGTATCCTGCCAACATTGAGCTTCTCACCCCTGGGAAGGAGAAGACCCTGACTCTGACCACCCTGGTCAGGGCCTGGACTAGTCCTGGAGGCTGCCGTTGACTGTCTGTTCCAGGATCTCTTGAGCAAAGTTTACCACTCGTTACTGTGGATTGTTGACAACAATGAGAATCTTCCTGATTTTGTCTGTGCTAAACAGTGCAGCCAGGCAGCAGTAATAGCTTGGTTTGTCTGGCTCAAGGCCAAAGTGCAAAAAGGCAAGAATCTAGTAAGAATTCATTGTGTTGTATAAATATAGAACCAACTAGTCTTCAGTCTTGGAGAAATACATGGCAATCTCAGGCTGAGCTTTACCTGGACTCGTATCTGTAGCAGCATCATACACAAAATGATGGGACAAAACAGAAGCTAAAAAGAAAGGTGGGCATTGATGTTGTGCCTTTCATGACTCAGGGAGATTGCTTAGCATTTTACAGCAATGAAGTGTACTTAGTGTTGTGATGTCGGAGACATAGCATGTCCCTACAAACAAAATCACGATAATGGCCAGATAATCTGTTCTTTGAGCAGGTGGCATGGTGGCACAGTGGAATTCATTGCTGCCTCTAAGCACTAGAGACCCGGGGTTCAATTCCAACCTTGTTGACTGTCTGTGTGGAGTTTACACGTTCTCTCTGTGCCTGCGTGGGTTTCCTCTGGGTGCTCTGGTTTCCTCCCACAGTCGAAAGATGTGTAGGTTGGGTGGATTGGCCATGCTAATTTGCCTCATAGTGTCCAGGGATTTTCAGGTTAGGTGGGTCAGACACGGTAAAAGGCCTGTGCGGGGTTACCCAGACGGGATGGGCCTGGGTGGGATGCCCTTCAGTGGGTTGGTGTAGACTCAATGGGTCCAATGATTTCGATCTGCACTGTTGAATTAAATGATTCTATGATTCTTGTCATGTTGGTTAAGAGAAAAATAATTGACACCAGGGGTAACTCCTCTGTACATCTTCAATAGCAGATTCTTTAACACCACTTGAGCAGTGGAGTTGGTTTATTTGGAAAGATGGCATTGCTTATAGTGCGACTTTCTTTCGGTACTGCACTCATCGTCAATAGTGTGCTGGAGCGTCTGCCTTGATTTTTGTGCACAAACCTTGGTGTGGCACTTGAATCTAGAACCTTGTAGGTCAGAGGGGAGAGTGGTGCCAACTGAGCTCCAGCTGAAAAAAATGAAACAAAAAACACTTCTGCGTATCATCTGAATTTGCAAGAATAAAACTCAATATTGTGGGCATAGGAATTCACTGAAGAATTTCATACCTTGGCTAACCCCAGCCTCCAGCTGCAAAGAAGTAAAACGTGAACTTTCTTCAAAAAGTAACTACTTATTCCGATTTCATTCCCATGGTTTTTCTCCACACCCACACTGTTGTAGATGTATTTTTGGGTAAAGTGTTTCCTGACATACCAATGCATTGACACAAGACTCCAAGGCTGCTCCAGCCTTATGTTTATCTTGGTCGTGGGATCATTTAGATCTCAAAGAAAGGTGCAACTCGGCTGACCTATCTTGTAAAGTATTCCGAGAGCTTTCCGGTATTACTTTTAGCGTGATCAACAAATCAATGACTTCAACTCTGCTTTGTAAAGGATTTATGGATTTTAATTTTACTTGGTGCAATGTGTGGTTGTTCCTGAGCATGTAATAATATAGTTAAAGTAAAAAGCTCTTTGCCAGGGCTACAGATCTGGCGAAACGGCTGTTTTTTGGCACAAACATGAGACCTAGCAGATAATAAAACATATTTTAATAACACTTAAACATTTCCAGATGTAATTGAATTTACTGGTGTGCTGCTAAAACCCGAGGTGGATTTCAAAACTTGATAAATTAAATGCAGTTTTAAATATTATTTGTGGGTAATAGGAATCCAAAGAGTACTGGTTGCTAATGTCGTTCTCGCTTGCACACTTGAACAACAAATGTGCTTTTTGAAAAAAAAGAACTTGACCAATCTTTCTGCTTTTTTAAAAACATGCTTTCAGACCGAGTTAATGCTTTAAACCATATCCAAAATTATTTCCTATTTTCAGTCCTTCTTGTCAAAAAAAAATCACAAAAACTGCTGCTGTGCCAGGTCTTTTTATCATGTTGCAACAATAAAAGTTCTTTACCATTTCTGTTCTTTTACTACCTTCTCTCTCTTGGTTGTTGGGTATATGATTCCAGATCAGACCATATTCCATAACTTGCCCAATTATCCTTCCTTCACTGGGTGAGCCTGGATAATGATTATCAAAAGACATTGCAGCCGGAACCAAAACTGCCCATCCCTGACTTGCACCTCAAATGACAACTGTAGTGATTTCTGTTATGGGGAGAATCCTAACTGATTTCTCTTTTCCATGTCTAGGATGCCATGGTTAACTGTTACTTTTACTGCCACACCATTTGAAATCAGCTAACATGACAAAGGCAGCTGTTAGTTTTGAGATGCGATCTACATTCCTCCTGGTGTGTTATCAGATGAACCTAAAGGGTAATTTGTAAAAGCGAAATAGTTATGTTTTTGTTCTACACATTAATCTTTTCTCGGAGGAGAATTGAAGCTGTGCTTTTTATTAGCCAGCCATTACTCTGATTTCCTCCTTCCCTTTCTTTCCTGTCTGAAGGGGCCATAGGTTCTGCCTTTTGCCTCTCTGTATTGACGCATTTACAATCCTGACTTCACCATGAGATGAACCACAAGGAATGCTCGATTCTGTGATCCAATTACATTCTCTTCCCTCTTCTAATAAAAGAAATTAGGAGCATCTGGTTACAGAGTGCTTCAAGACCGGAACAGTGAACTCATAAATATTGATGACTTTGAGGTTTTTTTGCTTAATGATATTGTACTTAAAAAAATTATTGGTTTACAAAAAAAAGCTCTTTGCTATTTAAAAAGTACAATGTTACTTTGTGCTTTGCCGTCGTGGCCTCTTCCCTTTATATTTCAGCAACTTTCTCTCATTCTTCCACTCTCCAACGTCTCTGGAGTCTTCCAATTTTGGCCTGTCAAACGTCCCTGATTTTCATCACTTCACCATGGGGACCACGCCCACAGCTGTCTTAGCCCTCACTAATTTCCTCCCTAAATCACTGTCTATCTTTCTATCTCTACCTTCTGTAAAGGTAAATCATGCATCTTTTAAATAAACCTGCCTTGATAGTTTCTAATTTGACTTGGTATCAAAGTCGGTTCATGATCCCATCAAGTATCTGTGGACATTCTACTTTGTTAAAGGCACTATGTAAATGTAAGTTTTTGTTGTTTGGATCAGATAAAATTATTCATCATTGTGTGTGCGTGAATCGACCCAATTATATTGTACTTGTACATTACACTTAATATCTTTTTAGTAAGATTCCAGCTATTACTGTGATATGTTTGCAGAATAGAAAAATAGCACACATGCATGGAGTTCTATTTCCCAACCTAAACTGGTTTATTCTGGTTTGTTTGTAAAATAAATAGTGTTTAAATAAATAGCTGAACACTTCACAAATGTGTCAAATTTAATTTCCTGAATTTAGTTGTGATGTCCAAATACAACAGTCAGTTTTAATAAGATCACTCTCTTGCTCCTTCTTGAGTATTTAGGGTACAAAAATGTTACATTTCACCCTCGAGGATTGTTGTTGTAAATGCTTTCTTTCCAACTGATATACAAATCTGAAAAACATGTATAATGAGCCTGCACTTTTATTCTTTAATTCTGTACACCAGACTTTGTTTTCAGTTTAATGTTGCAAGTAATTTCTGGCTTTCAGCAGATTTTTCCCCTGGTTTATTACAGATGGATACTCATTAGTATGAGAAATGTATATTTTTGTGAAGTTTTGAGCCCTCCTGACTAACTGTTAACATCCGGACTGTTTTGAGACAGCTTAAGATATGGGAAAATTTAGACATTGAATTTTGAAATAAATCTAAATAGTCTTAAAATACTGAGCCACATTTTATAAGTCAGTACTTCTGGTTGAGTTTCACAGAATGGAATTAGAAATTCAGCTACAGAATCTTAATGGACAAAAAATTGTGTGCAGGTTCATCTTCAAACATGTTCCAAACACTCATGTTTTAATTTGTTTCTTAAGTGAGGGCAGGGTGGAAACTGGAAACTTTTCTCATTCCGGATGAGAAAGGGAAGCAGCACCAATGATACCATTGATATATTGGAGAAAGAGTTATGGGTGGGGTTCGGACTAGGACTGGAACAAGGAATGTTCGACGTACCTCTTGAAGAGACTGGCATAACTGGGGCACATGCGGGTACCCATAGCCACCCCTCTGACCTGAAGAAAATGAGAGGAGTTAAAAGAGAAGTTGTGGAGGGTGAGGATGAGCTCAGCCATGCAGAGGAGGGTGGTGGTGGGTGGTCTTTGCTCCAGGAAGAAGCGGAGAGCCCTAAGACCCTCCTGATGGGGAATGGACTTGTAAAGGGATTGCACGTCCATGGTAAAGAGGAGGTGGCTGGAACCTGCAAACTGGAAGTTTTGAAACTGGTGTTAAGCATCAGAGGAGTCACGGATGTACATGGGCAGGGTTTGGACCAGGGGAGAGAAGACTGAATCGAGGTAGGAAGAGATGAGTTCTGTGGGGCAGGAGCAGGCTGAAACAATGGGTCTGCCTGGACAGTCTTGTTTGTGGATTTTTGGAACGAGGTAGAAGCGAGCTGTGCGGGGCTGGAGGACTATCAGCTTGGAAGCAGTGGAGGGGAGATCACCAGATGAAATGAAATCAGTTACCGTGATAGATACAATGGTCTGATGCGTCGTGGTGCGGTCCTGGTCCAGGGGAAGTTAAGAGGAGGTATCTGAGAGCTGGTGCTTAGCCTCTGCAGTGTAGAGGTCAGTTCGCCAGACTACAACAGCACCATCCTTATCGGCAGGCTTAATAACAAAGTCAGGGATAGATCTAAGTGCACGGAGTGCAGTCTGTTCGGAGGGAGATAGGTTGGATTAGGTGAAGGGGTGCAGAGCAGTTGAGGTGACCCATATCATGTCGACAGTTCTCAATGAACAGATCGAGTTCAGGTAAAAAGTCAGGTGGAGGGAGAGTGTTGGAACGTGGCAAATGGGTCTGTGGGACAGGGAGAGGACTCTTGTCCAAAGAAATGGGCACGGAGGCAAAGATGGCGGAAGAAGAGCTCGATGTCATGTTGTGCCTGAAATTCGTTCAGGTGGGGACACAGAGGCATAAAGCTGAGGCCTTTGCTGAGTCGAGGACGTTCAGCATCAGAGAGAGGAAGGTTATGTGGGATGGTGAATGCCCGACAGGAGGTGGGGTTGGGAGAAGGGATGGAGTCAGAGGGAAGGGGAGGAGAGGAAAGTTCCAGAGGGCTGTGGGTATCTTTGAGTTGTTGCATTTTGTGGGCCTTGATGCCTGGATGATATGGTATAAGAGGTACATGGTATACGGTATAGCATAAAGGATATAAGAGTTGTGTGACGAGGGCCTAACCAAAGTAACAAGCCATCCATAACTGTGAAAACTAACAAAAGTAGAGAAATCATAACAAGTAATCAAGGTGATGGTGTCCAAACAGAGAACAGGAAGGAAGATTTTACAAACAGAGAACAGTCAGCTCTCGCACGGCATGAACCCAAGATTACGGCTGAGGCCGTCTTCACAGGCACAGAATTTACTGTCAGTTTCTGCTCAGTGATTCTGTGTTGTTGTATATCTCGAAGGCCGCCTTGGAAGATGCATACCCGAAAATTGGAGGCTGAATGTCCTTGACTACTGAAGTGTTCCCCGACTGGGAGGGAACACCCCTGCCTGGAGATTGTTGAGAGGTGTCCATTCATCCATTGTCATTGCGTCTGCATGGTCTCGCTGATATACCATGCCTCAGGGCATCCTTTCCTGCAGCGTGTGAGGTAGGCAACATTGGCTGTGTACGTGATGGGTGGTGTTCCCACGTGTGATGGTAGTGTCCATGTCAATGATCTGCATGTCTTGTAGAGGTTGCCATGGCAGAGTCGTGTGATGTTGTGGTCAATGTTGCCCTGAAGGCTGGGTAGTTTGCTGCAAATGATGGCCTGTTTAAGGTTTGGCAGTTGTTTGAAAGTGAGAGGTGGAGACGTAGGGATGGCCCTGGCGAGATGTTCGTTGTCATCGATGACATGTTGAAGGTTGCAAAGAATGTGGTGTAGTTTCATCACTCCACGGAAGTACTGGACAACAAAAGATACTCTTTCAGTCGTATCCTGTGTCTATTTTCTGAGGAGGTTGTTGCAGTTTTTTGCTGTTGCACCTCAGAAGTGGCGTTTGATGAGTTGAGCATTGTGCCCCATTCTTATGAGGGCATGCTACAAAGCCTTCAGGTGTTGGTCGCGTTTCTCCTCATCTGAGCAGATCCTGTGTATATGTAGGGCATGTCCGTAGGGGATGGTTTCTTTAACATATTTAGGGTGGAAGCTAGAAAAGTGAGGTATCTTGAGGTTATCCATGGGCTTGCGGTAGAATGAGTTGCTGAGGTGTCCGTCCTTGATGGAGATGTGTGTGTCCAAGAATGAGACTGATTCTAAAGAGTAGTCCACGGTAAGCCTGATGGTGGGATGGAACTTGTTGATATCATCATGTAGTCGTTTAAGTGATTCCTCACCATGGGTCCAAAAGAAGAAAATGTTATTGATGCATCTGGTGTGTAGTGTTGGTTGAAGGTCCTGTGCAGCAAAGAAGACTTGCTCGAATTTGTGCATGAAAATGTTGGCATATTGGGGTGCGGATTTGGTCCTCATGACTGTTCCATGTGTTTGGATGAAGAGCTAGTTGTGGAAGGTGAAGATGTTGTGGTTGAGGATGAAGTGGATGAGTTGTAGGATGGCGTCTGGAAATTGGCAGTTTTTGACATTGAGTACTGAGGCTGTTGCAGCGAAGCCGTCATTGTGGGGGATGCTGGTGTAGAGTGCTGAAACATCCATTGTGATGACAAATGTTCCTGGTTGGACTGATCCTTCTGTAAGAACTTTGCAGTGTCATGACAGAAGCTGGGATTTTCTTGTACAATGGGTTTCAAGATCCCCTCAATAGGGGCAGAGAGGTTCTCCCACAGCATGTTATGATGGGATGTCTGGTTGTGTCGATATTGTGTATCTTTGGAACACAGTAGGTGTCTTTATGCGAGAAGTATGCACGATGAAGGTCTGGATCAAAGGTCTTCATCAGTCTGTTGAGTTGACAGGTGTGTTCTTTGAGTTGGATCGGCAGGTAGTTGCCTGTAGTGTTCCTGGTTGTTGAGTTGTCGGTACACTTCTTTGCAATAGTCTGTTCTCTACTGTACAATGATGGCTCCTCCTTTGCCTGCAGGTTTGATGAAGATGTTGTGGTTGGTCTTGCAAGCACGGATGGCGTTGTGTTGTGCTTGAGTAACATGCTGCACTATCTTATGAGCACGGCCAATGAATCTGGTGTTGACACATCTCCTGATGGCTTGAGCATACATGTCAAGCCTTGGACAGTGGCCTTCCAGAACGGTCCAATTTGATTCTTTCTTCTTTGGTCACTGCACTGTAGATCTGTCTGTCGACTGTTCTGGTTGGTTGGTTGTCTGATTGGGCTTGCTGCTGACATCTTGGGGTTTGTGGAAGAATTTCTCGGGCGTCATTCGCCTGATGAACTCCTCTGTGTCTGCCACGTGACCAACGGGGTCCATTTTAATAGTGGGGCAGAAATTGAGCCGTTGACCGAGAACTTTGATTGCGTCCGGTTGAAGGGTGTGGTCAGATGATGCATTTCCCTGTGGTGGTATTGGTTTCAACCATGGTACCTGGGGAGGCTCGGTTACTGCTATTGGTGATGCCAAGGTTCTCCAGTTTCTTGTTCTTGATGTGCATGGAGGTGGCGTAGGTTCGTTGCCCGATCTGCTTGGCAGTGTCTCATATGTGGTCCCCTGTGTCCTGAGTGTGAGCTGAGAATATGGACTCTCTTATTAATTTCGAGGTTGCAGCATCTGTTGTAGAACTGGTATATGAGATGATTGAGGAGTGTGCAAGAGGTGCGATAGCAGAGTCTCTCAGCATAGTCTGTGTCGTATATTGACTGAGTGGGCTGGTGATCAGTAGTCCTTTTGGGATCTTCTCTGCTTTCTTTCATCGCTGCAGAAACTTGATGTCAATGTCGATATGCACAATTTTCTTGGAGATCCTCTCCACTTTGAGCCGGCAGGTTTTGGTGTTGATGGTGGCCGTGATATGGAAGTGTTGGTGTTAGACTGGGGTGGGCAAAGTCAGAAGTCACAGAATACCAGGTTATAGTCCAACAGGTTTATTTGAAATCACATGCTTTAGGAGTGTGCTTCCTCAGGTGATGTGGAGGGAATCGCACAGGCACAGAATTTATAGGCAGAGATATCATTGCAAGATAATTCTAGGTAATCAAGAGTGTCAAAAGATTGTACAAATGATGTAGGGGGAGTGTTGGCAGGCTGAATAGCAAGTCCATTTAGCTTCTAGGAGGATCTGTAAAAGTAGTTAAAGACTAGAAAAGAACACACAGTTCTTAATAACCTTGTTGCAAGCTTTATAATAACCACATTTTGTAGCAGGTGTAATACCTATTACTGGGGTTGCTAATGCCTGATATACAGGTTGACAATATGCAGTGTGATGATAGCAACCAGTACGTGCGTGTGATCAGCTCAGTACCTTAGAGTCACTGTGGAAAGGCACATCTAAAATCAATTTGGTGAGTTGACTGACTTTCGGTTTGTTGCCTAAAATGCACATTGTTATTGCAAGTTTAATCAACTTACTGTTACCGTCCTTTTCTGATGTTAAATTTGAGGTGACAGTAACTTGCAAAAACATCAGAAAGCCTACACATGTTTGCAAAATGAGTAATGATTATTACTGTGGCTTCAAATCATGATAACCCCACTAAAATTTTTAAATAACTCAGTAACTATGTTTCAGTAGTATCTGAATTGTTCAGGCTTTACTGGTATAATCTTTTGACTTGAACTTGTCATCAATTTAAAATCTTGTAGTTAACATCGATTTCACTTTGAGCAATGTAACATTATTTATGTAAATCTTTATTTATATTTTTTGGAATCTAGTTTTTTTATTGTGCTATACATTTGACATTGGAATCCATCATTTTGAAGGCAAGTTTTGGCCAGGAAGATTTGAAATGGCAAAGAAGCAGAAAATACTGAAAATACTCCATAGATAGTGGAGAGAGAAATAGGTCCATCTGTTTGGACCAATGAACTTCCAACACATCTTGGAATGGCAGTAATATGGAAAGCTGTGATGTAACTTCTCTGGCAGGCAACTTCAGTTTCTTTTCAGCTTTGGACAACAGGAGTCAAAATGACACAACTGAAGTTTTTAAGATACTGAAATGAAAGCATCAAACCTGTTCTTCATTTTGTGAAGGGCTGACCGAGAGGGGAAATATATGGAAAAATTGTAGGTCAAAGGATTAAAAGTGAGAATGAATTATTTCAGCCAAAATAGAAAAAGAACTGTTTCTTTCTTTCTTGTTAAATTATACCAATTTTACTTGTTGTGACTTTAAAGGAAGTTTGATGTTTCATGGAGATATTGCTGAATCCTACTCTTTCCACTTCTGTGTGATGTCAAATACCCCGTCAACACAAGCACCCCATTTATCAGTAAAAGTCCAGAATGTATTGCTAGTATGTGACTGTGTCACTGAATAAGAGAGAATGAGAAAGAATCCAAAAAACAAATTAAGATTTTTGTCCAGATGGGAAGCATTTTGGGCAGGTTTCTGAGGAGGCCAGTGTGCCATGCTGTATCATAGGCAGCTGCCTTCAGAAATTAGCAGATCATTTCTTGAAAAATCCCTGCAAACAGCCCAGCATTTTTTGCCTTTTCAAATGGAATAGGGGGATGCTCCATAAGGTTAACTGAGACTGGTCCTATTTGTTACTGATGTCTGTACAATTTTCATCTTCTGGAGACGTACTGTTGGGGTTTTACCGGTTCCTTCCAGGATTTCGAAAAGATTCATTCATGTGATGTGGGCATCTTTGTTTGGGCCAACATTTATTGCCCATTCCTAGTTGGCCTTGTATTTAGTCCTTCAATTTGGACTCTTGAACAATATTTTATTGGTCAAAGTTTAAGTTATTTAACCAAAGTTATTTTATATCTGAATTTGCTTGATTACACGCTTTTCATAAATTCATTTGGATCCAAAGAATCCAGTATTTGAAAGTAATATCTTGTAGCTAGTTTCAGTGTTTTATTATAAAATCCAAAAGTCTTTGCTTTAGAGTGGGATAGGCAAATTTTGACACAGTATTTTATCCCCTGTGACTAATACATGATAACTTGTTGCATGATTGCAAACTAATGAGGAAATTCAAGTGTCTTGGATTTCAGCAGTTTATTTTTGAGATTATGGTGAAATCAGTTCTTCCTGTGGACAGAAATAAACCTCTTGACTCTTATGTTTTGTTTTACAGGTGAGAATATAAACTTTTCCTTTGGTCAGTCAGCCTTTGTAAGTATTTTTTTTGTCTCTCGTTCCACAGAATAGTTGTTGCATTAATAAAACTTATGCAGGTTTGGATTTCCACAGTAATTTAATGTACGAAAGAGCGCAGTATCTGATCGTGGTTATTAGTCTGCTAGATTGTGTCACGTTAATCCTGAACCCTTTTTCTCTGAAATATTAAACCAAATATATTAAACCATTTGTCACAGAGTTTCAGTGAAAATTGACCTAATTTTTGGGTAATCGTGTGTAGTCATCTGGAGCATGTATGAAACAGTGTGACTAGTGTCTGAAATATCAAATACATTTGGCACCACATTTGATCTTATACAAGTTTGAAAGAGCTTTAGCTCTGCTGCTTGTTTGTTAAAGGGAACATCACATTGAATCAATTGATTCTCCTTGTGTTTTTGATGAAAGTGGTAGCAGAGATGTTCAGAAAGTTACCTGACAAAATGATTGAGGGTTAATGAAGTCATATTCTCACAAGAGTTGGTGTCCTGCACACAGTTTTATTCAAACCCAGACTGAGTGTTAAAATAGTAGTCCTTCCATAAATAACAATAAAAAATAAAATATTGAAAAGTTGAGGTTCGTATCTTGACATGAAAACAGCTTGTCAGGATTAGGATAACTTGAAAGTAATATCTGTGAATCCACGTAAGGTTTCTTGTACACATAATCATTTGACTTGCAGCTCTTCTGAATTGTCCAATGTTAAATATTAATCAGTAGTTGAATTGTTCTCACACCACCATCCGTATTTAAGGCAAGAATATGTCTGTCATTCTTAGAGTTTTCCAGGAGCCTGAAATTTATCTTAATAAAATAATTGGCAAGAATGAAACTGAAAATTGCTTAGGTTTTTAATGTCAAAAACCTCTATATTTGACAAGTTGCTATCCATTTTTCACTTAGATAGAGAAAGGCTTCTTACAGTTTGTGGTATACAAATAAGAGGATGAAAAGAAAATAATTCTCAGAGCAGCAGTCGGAAAAACGGTTTGATTTTGGCTATGTTTCACTGATTTAAGTAGCTAACATCAGACCGAAGAAATCGAAACCTTTTATTTTACTGTCCATATTCGTTTTAGTGTTATTTATTTTCCATTGCATTTGCTTCTTTCACCTGAAAGAACAAATATGAGGAACTCATTAACATTTCACAGTCTCAACTTCATGTATCTGTTCACCTACATCCTCTTCAACACAATCTTTGCCAAAAGTCACTAGCATTGGTGTCTGATGAAATGACTTTAATATGTCAGCTTGGCTTTCTGACCTTTCCATAAACACAACCTTTCATGGTTTCTTTCAAGCATATGTGAGTGTCAATAGACTTCCAACACTAATTCTCATTTCTTCAGCCACTATCTTCTGAATCTCGGGGATAGTCCTGATGAAGGGTCTAGGCCCGAAATGTCGAGTCTCCTTCTCCTCTGTTGCTGCCTGACTTGGCTGTATTCCTCCAGCTCCACACTCTATCGACCTCCTGAAACTCTTAGCATCTACCAGTCTCCCTGCTTTCAACAGCCACCCGAAGGTTCACCCCAGATAGTGATTTGGTGCAGAAAGAGAGCTTGGAAATGTAACGAAAGTGTAAAATGAAAATGTAACAAGTGGTTGCCTAAATAGTCTTCATCCTAACTTGAGACTTTGTTGTTAATTGATCATTGGCCCTTTTCTTCCCATTAATATACAAGGTGTGATTTACCTTGGCCTGGAGATGGCGAGCGCAGTGGTGAGAAAGACAAGTAATTGCCTGAGTTGGCCCTGGAAAGATACTTGTCCCTTGTTACCACTTCAGCTATTAAGTCCTCAACCAGAAAGTCCATAGGCACCAGATTTGAAATATTTAATTGGTTCTTGATCTGGTGAGCAATTTGATGGTGGGTCAGAGTTAATCCCCCTCAAAGTCACACACCCTCACACAATGTACGCAAAGCACGAAATTCCTTATGGTTTTGTTTATTTTATTCATGTCATGTGGGGTTCACTGGTAAGACTACATTTTTACAATAATTTCCTAGTTATGATTACTGCTGCTGGCTCTTCATTCCAGATTTTATTTGTTGAATTGAATTTAATTTCCCAAGCTACAATTTTGAGGTTTGAACTCAAGCCTCATAACCGTTATGTCACTGTGCGGCATTTTATCTCCATTAACAAAACTCTATCCATCATTGCATTACTTTTATCCCTTTGATTTAGTGCTATTTGTATCACTGTACCAATGTAAAATTGTACAAACTGAATTAATTTTTTTGGATAAATGTAAGAGATGTGCTGGTGGAGATTCATTTGCTGATGTCAGATGAATGCAAACATGCAGCTAATTTTGAATCCACTGAGGAAAATACTTCACCTTATGATGGTATTTTGTAGTCTGCCATGGCTCAGATCAGTATCTTGAACCTCAATGCAGAAACCTGAATGTGTAATCTAGCATGCCACTTTAGAGCAATACTGTCATCCCGTAGAATATATCTCCATGCTCAGATTCACGGTACTGTTGACTGAAGAATAGAGCATTCTCCTGGTCTTTGTCAGTATTTATCTCTAAACCATCAGCACAGAACCAGAATACGCAATCATTTATTTCCCCATCATCTCAAAACCAGATTATCTGAAAATTTATGTCATAGTTAGTTGTGGAACCTTATTATGTGCAAATTCATTGCTGCCTTCCTTCTCTCCTTCTCTTTTAGCCTTCATTTTTCTTTCTATCTTGCTCCCTTTCTTCCTTTCTTTTACATTTCACATCGCACTTGTTACAATCCCAGCTGATTTTATTCCTGGACAAGACAGAAACCAGACTGAAACCTGGCTTGATAGATCATATTTTGTTTGAACGGCTTTAACAAGCTAGTCTTTCACTGAAACACTCATATGCAACGGTGTAGATTCGGATTTAACAACACGACAAGTTTATTACACAAAAGGAATGAAGATATATTAGAATAAAACAAACAGTTTACATATAACTTTCAAAATCCACAACAAAATATAATCACATTAATTTCAACAACACCGTTTTTATAGTTCTCTAACCAGAGAAAATTTCCTTCTTTCATGTTTACAGGGATTCATTTAATAGTGGCTTCAAATTCCCATCTTAAAAATTTGATATTCGCTTCCTGGAGTCTTCATACAACTGGACTTCACCTTTCTATAGCCATGGTGATTCCTTTTAAAATGGTTTACAATAACCACTTCAAGGAATTACCAAATACTTCCTATCAGGAACTTTAAAACTAAGCCCCTTAAACTGAGATAACCTCTTTCTTAATAGTTCTAAAATGTCTTCCCTTTCTGAAGAGCATCCATTTTACACATCCAGTTTCTGCCAAGACTAATGCAAGTTGCCCTGAAGGGAAAATAAAAAAAAGCTTTTCTGGGTATTTGCCCTAATCTCGCAAAGAAATCCAGAATTTTCTACCTGAATGCCTCATGCACTATGCTGTTTATTTAGATCGCTTGTAAATGTTCCCAATGTCAACAAATCTCCATTACTGTCCAGGAAGTCTCTTTCTAAACTATTTTAAATGGAATCACCATGGCTATAGAAATGCTTACAGTTAATCATTAAACCCCTTCATACGCAAAACATCCATATGCCACTTGTTCAAAATTCAAACATCCAAAATTAAATGTTATAATATATAAACCACACGTCTTGCATCACATGCTGTAAACATTTGCTGCAGTCAGTTCAAATATATATTTTATAGGTTACGATAATATAAAGTGAATTAAATTATAAATGTTGATTAAGAATTTGAGACGAAGTAGGAGTCATTGATAATTGTGATGTACAAGTTTTTTAAAACAAGGGATAACATTAAAAGAATCATAACTTCAAATGGATTTAGTCTGTTTCATTATAAAAGATGTTATCCGAGATAAAGGATACAGAAATGAAAGCCAATTTATTGTTTATAAACTACAAAATGTAAGCTTGTCCTTCAAGAAACTTTTTAACAGGCTTATGTAACTGTTTTATGGTGCCAGAGCCTTTTCAGTCTCTAAATACTTATACAATGCATTAGTGTCTGAAACTTGGATGTCCGCTGGGATTTATTAAGGCTGAACAGACATTGAAGTGCTTCGAAATAAAAAATGATTGCAATTTTTTGACCATTCTGTCTAATTGGGTACAATGCCTGTTCGTGAACACTACCTTTGTGTGTGAGCCTGTTTTTAATTTCTTTTGAGTACTTATTCTAAAGCTCTGGAATGTGTATGTCTCTACTCTGGCAAAACTCACTTTCATTGCTAGTTTTGTTTAACTGGGTGCTTGGAATTTGGAATTGCCTCAAATATATGATCTTAATCTTAAAAACTGTTGAACTTTCAGAACCTTAATTCATGCATATTTTTATAAACACCAGTATTAGACTATTTACTGCAATTGATAAAGGCTGTCTGAACTTAGATTAAAATTGTACACTTGCAGGTTAACAGTGCTTGTCACTGGAACATGGTGCATTGTAGGAAGATGAAGCTTTGATCTGATTTATCAGGCATGAGGATTGAATTGTAATTTAGTGGCAGCAAAAGTGGACAATGATGAATTGCAACCCTGTCCACTTTGTACACTGTCTCAACATGAATTTCACTCATGTATACTCTCTGTTTTCACTTCCATTCAAGTTGATGTTGATTGCCAACAGTAACAATCCACCCCAACACCCTGCCTGGTTCAAGGTAATAATCTTCCCCATATCATCCCAACTACCATTAAACATTTTCTCTCCTAAGTTTGTGCTCTGCATTACCACTCAGTTAAAGCACGCTGCTTCCTACGTCATGCAGTGCTGTTCCTGACCTTCCCCCTTAAAAATACTACTCGGGTTCCATTATTTTCCATCTTGATTCAAGGTTCCTTGATCCCAACTACTGTTGCAAATGCAAGACATTTCAGCTGCTAGTGACTGTAAATGGAAATTTCTTCTGTACAATAAGCAACAGCAAGCATACCCTCCAGTAGTATTAGGCTTTGAGTTCAGAGAAAAAAGTTTGTTAGCAAGCACTAACAAATATACCGAAGCTTCCAATTAGCATGAGCATTGGCAAAAATAACTTGTCTTTTAAACAGTATATAATGCAGTAATGGAGCATCGGTGAAAAAGATAGACACCAAACGTGTGCAGTGAGGTTTAGGAAGGGCATTTGAGGTGGGGACCCAGACAAATAAGGCACTCAAGGGAGTCCAAAAAATTCAAAATTGGAAGAACATAACTAGTTAGGGTTGTCCAGCTGAAAACTGTCACTGAGATAGAGAGGGTTGAGGCTGCAAAGTGATCTGCAAGCAAGAAATGGAATTTTAAAATTGCGGCTGTGCTCAATCAGGAGTTTACTGAAGTCAGCAAGTACATTGTATAATGGTGTGCATGGGGGTGGAGGCAATAGAGATTTGGATTAACTTAAATTGCTGAATAGGGGAGAATGAGTGGTCAACTGGGAATACATAACAACAGTCAAAATTAAAAGCGACAAAGGGCTATGGTTGAGGGTTTCAATTATGAGCGAGCTGCAGGTGGAGTCAAGTATGGCAGTGCTGAAGGTATTCTCAGTGAGGACATGAATATTTGGTTAAAAAAGTGTCTCTGAATCAAATGTGATCACAACATATGAGCATCCTGCTTCAGTCTCTGGCAGATGTTTGGGAGAGAGATGGAGTCACCTGTGGGGCAAATGGAATCACTGTTGATGACTAAAGACAATAAGTTTAAATTTGCTTTAGTAATAATGGTGAGGTTGTCAGTGCTAAACGTTATTACTGAGTAAAACTGGCAGCATCTTCTGGTATCCATACATGTAATTAATCTTGGAAATCAAGAAATGCCTATCAGAGAGATAGCCTGCTCCTCAAGTAGTTTCACAAATGCCTTCTTGGCTCAAGATGTCCCTATAAAAAGCTACTTCTGGTTGTGAATGTAAATAAACATCCCACTGTTAATGCAATAAAGGCTGGTTAATAAGTTCAGCATTATTCAGTGAGGAACAACTGAGTTTTAAAACACAGTGAATATCATAATGTTAATAAAGACATTTTTCTGGCCTGGAAAATTAATTTTACAATTGTCTTTTCTCATTCCATCGGAATAAAGCCAAAGCGTTGCAGATTTGAGAGTATAAAATTAATTTTTTATTCTTTGTTTTGCCTATTACAATTTCTCCCTAAATGTTGTTTTTATTTGCCCCAGTCTTTATTTTTCTTTCTCTCTCGTGATTTTAAATGGTTATTTTCTGCTTTACTATCTTTGTAGATTCTCCTATATGTTTGTATGGTCGACCTCATTTGTGCCTGCTCTTGCACAAGGCTGCAAATTCATTGACGTTGTATATGCTGTAGATCTGCCAAAGTTATGAGAAGAAATTACTCCCATCAAAGGGTCATGAATCTGTGGAACTCGCTACCCCAGAATGCAGTGGATGCCTGTGTATGGAATTAATTTAAGGGGAAGATTGTTGTAAAGCACAGGCAAGAAAATGGAGTTGAAGCTGAGATCAGATCAGCCATGATTGGATCAAATGGCGGAGCAGGCTCAAGGAGCTGAATTGCTTGCTCCAGCTCCTAGTTCTCATCTCCTTATGTGATGACCTTTATTCAATGTCAAATCTGGGCCAATCCCCCGGTCTTCCCAATATTTAGTTGGAGGACATAGCCGCTTGTCCAGTACTGGATGACAATAAATTTGACCATAAAAGCAAAAAAATGTGAATGATGGAAGTCTGAATCAAATAGAGAATGTTGTAGGAACTGGGCTTGTCTGGCTGTCTCTGTGGCGAGAAATAGTGCATTGAACTCCGGTTTTTCGGTTCAGTGTATTTAATTTTGACCATGCAGAAGTGCAAACTTAACTGATGTTGCTTAACTGACTTAATTTCAAATTGCAAATTGTCTGAAAAGCAGATAGATCCAACATTGAATCAGAACGTATAACATTTTAGGACAATAACTTTGTAATGAAGGTAAATAGTATTTCATTGCAGGCTGAATTGTTTTTTTCACAATTTGGACAAAGCACTTTTTTCTTGTCAAATCTACTGGAACTTATTTCAAGGAAGCACATGGAATAAAATCTCAGAATCTTAGTGAATGCCAGAGTCTGAGGATTGTGTCAGAATTTGTTGAAATGTCTTAGTCCATTAAATCTCAAAATCGTTGTGGAAAACTACTTGAGCTTGTCAGAGCAGGAAAGCTGGTATTCCCTCTGCACCAGTGCTGCCTCTGTGTGCTTCTGGGTCCAACCTTGGAAGATTCCTTCCTTGGTCTCAGAGTTAGAGACTCTACATCAGAGAGCCCAATGAAGATGAAATCTTTCATTTTTATAAGTAGATTTTCTAATTTCTTGGAGCATGTGGTGCAACTTTAATCCTGGACAGGTGCTCCAAAATAGTGATGGATGGAGCTTTCATCATTCTATGGATCATTAGTGACCCAATTGGCATTTAATCCGAGTAGAATTAATTAATCTTGTTAACCAGGAATGTTTACTTGTGATACCAGCAAGTCTTCAATAACTATTGTGTGTACACAGTCCATTTTGTCATTCTATGTGTTGTCCTATGTTTTTGCACTGATATTGAAGGTTTTAATCATTTTTCAGCATATTGTAGTGGATGATTTAGCACAGATTTATAGTCATCCATCTTTGGAAGAAGCAATAGCAGAAGAGTTTCTGCAGTCTTCTATGCAGCTCATTGTGAATGCTTTCAGAAATGAAAATCTGGGCCTACCATTTTAAAACATGGTTATTGGCCAAACAGTGTTGCCTATTAGTGAGATTTGTTTTTTGCAAATCATCAACTTGCAATTTTTTTCACCCTGTAAGTTGATCCAAGAGTATACTGGTAATGCTATGTTGAAGTTAAAGGGGCATCTAAGACCTTTGTGAATTACTGCGTGAAAAAATTATTTTTTCACACTATGGGATTAAATAATTGAGATGGCTTGAGGAAAGACAGAACTAGAGAATGAATTGGAGTTAAATACCAGCCCCAAGTATAATAGAAAAAGTTAAACTCAGTGGCAGCAAACTTAATGACACACAGGAACATCACGGGTGAAATGCGCATTTCACAAGACTAACAGCAGTGCGGTGCGACTATTGTAGCAAGTTGAAGTGATTCAAAGCTCACAGGTATATCTTCCTTTCACAAGTTTTATGAGCGATTTACATTTTAGAGATGAATGCAGTTTAAACTGAAAATTGCAGAACTTTATTTAAAAATGGAATTACTTTTGAGCAGATCATGAGGTTTACCTAAGGAGGGTTTTGAGAGTATTCACAGTGTCTTGGGGTCTTCTCCTATTCCACACATAAGTCTTTGACCCATTTCATCTCATTAATATTTGTGAATTCCAAAATACAATTAGTGGCTTCATTTTAGCCTGTGCTGCAGTACATTGAAATTCCAATAGCACTGTAGACTTCTATAAAATCATATTTTCTTCTTAAATTTTTAATCTAAATTATAAAGCAGCCAGTTTTATTTACTTAATCAGCAAACTGGGATTTTTCATTTCTGTAAAGCAGTCGAATGTTGCTGATGTGAATCTCTGGTTGTTGGTTATATCACTGATTGCACAGCTGTCAAAATGCAGTGAAACCAAGATTTAGATTTTGTTTATTGAATACATGAATTAAGCAATATTCTTTGGTTCTATCTGTTACCTACCAATAATAAAGCAGAATTAGATAATGATCAAAATGATTGGTGAGTAAAAAATGGAGGTTGGATTTCCAAGTTGAAAGTATTTTTCCAGGCTCAGAAGAAAATAAATCCCCAGTGCATATGTTGTAAAAGTAGCTTGCTCTGTATATTCATATATTGTGGCCAGTACCTATAAAGAAAATATACTTGAGCACTGATTGCTAGAGTTGTAAACAGGATTTCACAACTGTTTTGTTCATCTGCTTTGAAGTCATTGTGGAGAATTTTACAACGCCTTGTTGTCAGGTCTTCTTACTCTCTGCAAGAAAATCCATTCTGATTTGTTGCCTTGTATAATTTAGGATCCATTTTTAGAGAAAAATGCATGTAATATTCAGAAAATTGCAGTACCATTTTGAGTCTGAGAAGTAACCGTTGACCACAACTTTGTTTCCTGTTACTCAGCCAACTTAGTATTCATGCTGGAAACAAAACAATTCTGGAAATCACAGTGGGTCAGATAGCATCCATAGAGAGCGAGAGAGCAGACTAGCCTTTCGAGTCTAGATGACTCTTCGCCAGAGCTGACATGAAGTGTAGAGGGGGCAGCATTTATGCAATAGCAGGCGGCAGAGTGCTGGGGAAGAAAGGGTGCTGATAGTGCCTCTGTCATTTTTATTTTATGAGGATTAACTTTGCTGAGAACCATGTTAATTGGAACTTTATCAAGTATCTTTTGAAAGTCTGGGTTCGGGAAGAAAATTCAGATAAGAGTTCCTATGCCAAATGCAATGGCCTCCTACTGAATATGTATGTGTTTAAACTTTTGTATTGATGGAAGTGTGACATTTGTAAAAGCACAAGTCCAGAAATTCTGGGTATGGCCAACGTTCTTTGTGGGCGTATGTTTCATTGCATGTAACTGACTAAACAATAGTGTGAGAAAAGACTAGGTATCCTGTTTAAAAAGAGAGCTTACTTTATGTGAGATTTCATGGCGAGATGATCATCGTCCTGACTTCTTAAAAAAAAACTGTTTGTCCTTGCCACTGCTTTTTAACAGTTGAGAACGTTTTGAATTTCATCACAAGAATGTATTTGGCTCGCACTTGCTGGGCAGATTCTGATTCTAGCATTCTTCAAAATGTCACTAAAGTTTGCTTCAACATATCCATGAAAACCACTTTCTGAAGCATTTGATTGCTCTTCCAGTAATTTTAATAGATAGTGAACATTCTGAAGAGTTCTTTTCTACTTTTGATAATTAGAAAGTCTTTTCCTTCACTTTCTACTTTGGGGTGTTTTGTTTGTGTTATGTAGATCAGATTGTGCTCACAGCATTGTTGTATGCAATAAATATTCCTTCACAAGATGTTCACTGTAAATTCTAAACCTCTGTTTAATCTCTGTCATGTTTTAAGAACGAGCACATAAATAATTTATTACAACCAGTCAAATATTTATTAACTGTAAAAATGATATAGTCTGCTGTAAGCATTGGTAGCACTCCATTTACATCGCTGGTGCACCAGGTGTTTCCTGTCTAAAAGCTGGGAATTGCAGACTTAACATATGACGTGTTTAGAGAAGAAAAGCGTTTCATACAATCGAAAAAGGCACCAAAGAATCTGTGTCAGTGTTTTTTATCAAGAGTTGAAATTGGGACCAGCAACAGAAATTGAGCAGTGTGTATTCTGTTGCCTGTAGCCAAACTTCCACCATGTCACTTTCACCCATCACCCTGCATTCATTGTCTACATTGGTTCCTGATATATATACATGCTGAGATGCTCATTTTCATATCCCTCCATTGCCTTGGCTTCTCCATTTTCTATACTTCCTGCTGCTCTCAGATCTTTGCTCACCTCTAATTTGGGCTTCTAGCACCTCTGATTTTCAATGCTGCTTCATTGGCTTCAGTAGCCTAGAGCCAAATTCCCCCCATTAAATCCGTCTGTTAAATCCCTCCACCTCTGCACCTTGTGATAGCACATTGAAGTAAATAAATAAAGTCTGATAGCCATCACAGAGACTTGGCTTGAGGATGAAAAGGATTGGATCCTGAGTACTGAGAGGTGTTTAGCATTCAAGCAGAATAGGAAGTTTGGTAAACGTGCAAGGGCAGCACTGTTAATCAAGGATGGCATCTGTGCAGCAATTAGAGATAGCCTTAGTTCAGAAGATCAGGTTGTAGAATCAGTTAAGATAGAAATGGGAACAGTAGCTGAAAGAAGTCACTTGTGGGAGTGGTCTACAGTCCCCTTAACAGTAAACGCAATATGGGATAAAATATGCAAGAAGAAATATTGGGGTGCTGTGATAAAGGGATGACAATAAATCATGGATGACTTAAACTGGAAAAACATTAGATTAGATTAATCAGATTGGCAATAGTCGTCAAGATCAGGAGTTCACAGAAAGCTTTCGAGGCGTTTTCTGACAGCAATAAATTCTGAAACTGAGCAGAGAACAGGTTGTATTAGACTTGGTATTGTATAATGTGACAGGATTAATGATCCTAAGTAGCAGCTATTACAGTATGATTGAATTTTATATTCAGTTCAAAAATGAGAAGATTATGTATTTTAAACCTAAAAGAGACTGAGGTTTGACTTTATAGAGGTTTATAAAATCATGAGGGGCGTGGATAGGGTAAATAGACAAAGTCCTTTCCCTGCAGTGGGGGAGTCCAAAACTAGAGGGCATAGATTTAATGTGAGAGTGGCAAGAAATAAAAGGGACCCAAGAGGCAACTTTTTCATGCAGATGGTGATGCATGTATGAAATGAACTGCCAGAGGAAGTGTTGGAAGCTGGTGCGACTATAACATTTAAAAGGCATCTGGATGGGTATATGAATAGGAAGGGTTGAGAGGGATATGGGCCAAATGCTGGCAAATGGGACTAAATTTAGATAGGATATCCAGACGGCATGGACGAGTTGGACCAAAGGGTCTGTTTCCATGCTGTATATCTTTGTGACTCTATGAGAGCACTCTGAGCATGAGAACTGCACTAGCTGATGTAAACTGGCGTACAAGGTTAGGAGATAGATCAATAGTGACAGACTTTAAAGGGATATTTCAAAATACTGAGCATAAAACATTCCTGCAAAGAAAAAAATATAGTGTAAAAAGGGAGGATTCATCATTTATGGTTAAGCAAAGAAGTTAGGAAAAGCACAAAGTATGGGAAGAAAAATATAATTGAACCAAGTTGAGTGGCAAGATGTGCAGAAAGCACCAAAATTGGAGGTGAGGTGTACAGTGAAGAAGGTTACATCAGTGTACAACGGGATCTTGATCAGATAGGCTGATAGGCCAAGGAGTGGCAGATGGAATTTAAACCACATAAATGTGAGGTGTTATATTTTAGTAGGGCAAATCAGGGCAGGACTTATACATTGAATAGTAAGGTCCTGGGTTGTGTAGCCGAAAAAAGAGGCTTTGGAGTGCAGGTTCATAGTTCCTTGAAAGTGGAGTTGTAATTAGACAGGGTAGCAAAGAAGGTGTTTAGTGCGTTTGCCTTTATTGGTCAGTGTTTTAAATATAGGAGTTGGGAGGTCATGTTGCGGCTGTACAGGACATTGGTTAGGCCACTTTTGGAATATTGAGTTCAATGCTGGTCTCCCTGTCAACGGGACGATGTTGTTAAACTTGAAAGGGTTCAGGAAAGATTTAAAAGGATGTTGCCAGGGTTGGAGAGTTGAGCTATAAGGAGAGGCTGAATAGACTGGGGCTGTTTAACCTCGAGTATCAGAGGCTGAGGGGTGACTTATAGAAGTTTGTAAAATCGTGAGCGGCATGGATAGGATGAATAGTCAAGTTCCTTTCCCCGGGGAGGGGAGTTCAAAACCAGATGGCATAGGTTTAAGGTGAAAAGGAAAAGATATAGAAGGGATCTAAGGGGCAAGTTTTTCGTGCATGTATGGAATGAGCTGCCAGAGGAAGTGGTGGAGGCTGGTACAATTACAACCTTTTAAAAGGTATCTGGATGGGTATATGAATAGGAAGATGTAGAGGGATATGGACCAATTGCTGGCACATGGGACTAGATTATTTAGGATATCTAGTCAACATGGACGAGTTGGACTGAAGGGTGTGTTTCCATTCTGTACGTCTCTATGACTGTAATAACAGAAAATAACTAAAAGGTTAATCAGGACAGAGAAATTAGAGAGGACGCTACCCAGGATGCAAAATGGTTAACAAGTGTTTCTACACTTGTATTTAAAGAGGGAAAAATGTAAGTAAAGTGAGCGTTGGTCCTCTGGAGAGTGAGAAATAGGAGTTAGTTATAGATATTAAGGAATTGGCAGATGAAGTTTTTTTGCTTCTTTCCTCACTATTGAGAATAAAAAGTCTATTAACAGTTGTAAATCAGGAGGTGGAAGGATGAGAGAAATACAGCAAGTTTACAATCATGAGGAAAGCAGACTAAGCAGGCTCATGGATCTGCAGGCTTACACAGTTCTGGGTCCAGAAGGGCTTCACCTTGGGTATTACAAGAGTTTGCTCATGAGGTAATAGATGGCATTTGTGTTAATTTTCCAAAATTCTCTAGACGCAGGAAAGGTTCCATCAGGCTGGAAATGAAAAGTATAATCCCTCTCTTCAAGAAGGGAGGGAGACAGGAAACATGAAGCCAGCGAGCTTTGATGTCTGTGCTGGGGAAGATGTTAAGATTGTTTGTTAAAGAGATTACAGCTGCACACTCAAAAGGTGGTGAGGTCATTAAATATCTTTAAGTCTCAGGTCGATAGATGCTTGTAAGGCAGGAGAGTCGAAGGTTATCAGGGGTAGATGAGAATGTGGAATTTGAAACGCAAGTAGATCAGCCATGATCTTATTGAATGGTGGAACTGGCTCAAGGGGCTGAATGGCCAACTTTTGTTCCTGTTTTGTATGTTTTGATGCAAATTAAATTTGGAAATTGTGTGTTAAATTAATGTTTACTTCTCTTAGAATATTCTGTATGAACATTTATGTTCTGCGTTTCCTGATTACGCTGACTAACCAGGTATTGAATTGCATTTTGGTTGAAAATATACTATTGGCATTTCGATTGGCTCAAATTACTTCATCTCGTAAATATCAAGATAAACAAAATGCTTCCACTCATGGTTCCACAGCTAGCTTTTTTGAAGAAAAGTGAAACTCTCTTCCTCTATTTCTATGAAATGCTTTTGTTCCTAAGCAGTTACATTTAGCTAAAAAGGTGGACCATTCTGCAATACAGATGTCACCATGTTACTGAGCAAATAAACATTACTGTGCTTACTTACTCTACAGATTTATCCAGATTGCATGGAATACTTGTACTCCTCACAAACAAAAAATAATTTAATCTGGTATAGTATACTTTCTCCTGATCTGGATGACAAAGACATTGTATACAAAGTATCACTGAGGTCAACAGAACAAAAAAAAGACATGCCCTTCGGCCAGTCAGGTCTACACCAGTCAAAAACAAGGACATAATTATTGTAATCCCGTTTTCTAGCACTTAGTCCTTAGCCTTGTGTGTCTTGATGTCATAAGAGCACATCAAAATATTTCTTAAATGTTATGAGGGTGTCTGTCTCTACCACCCTGACCGGCAGTGAGTTCCAGATATCCATCACCCTCTCGATGGAATAAACTTTCCCTCCCATTTTCTGTAAACTTCCTGCTCCTTACCTTAAATCTGTCATACCTTAAATCTGTCTTACCTTAAATTCGTAATAGCAATGCTTAAAATTTCTCAGCCAGTTGACAAAAAGCTGCAAGGTGGGCAGCTAACAGTTATTGCAAGTGAA
The DNA here is from genome assembly GCF_021869965.1 of Rhincodon typus. Lineage (NCBI taxonomy): Eukaryota > Metazoa > Chordata > Chondrichthyes > Orectolobiformes > Rhincodontidae > Rhincodon > Rhincodon typus. Next base: position 43,571,217 of record NC_063347.1, on the reverse strand, counting down.
GGGATCAGGAAGAGAGTCATCTTGGGCCCAAAGAATTGCCAACATTGAGAGCCTTTAGCAGTGTGGCTAATTGAGCCACTTACTAGCAGTTTCCCACTCTGCACTGTCGTTTTGCCTCTTTTCAAATGGTGTGTAACTGCTTGGTAAACCACCAGATAAACACTGTTGGTCCTTTGCAGCAGTTCCATGGTGGGAATTTATGCTGCTCTCCATGGCCTACCTTGGCAGCACTGCTTTAACAGACAACTCGTACCCCAAACACCAAGCTCAATCTCAGATGATGGTAGCACCAATTGGCCACTGCCATCAAGCTGGCACCCCAGGGTACCAACTGCCTGCTGGAGTGGGTTCAACTTCTGCTTTTTCCCTCTGCAACAGGAACTTGGCTGACTCAAGAAAATTTAGCCTGAAAAGTTATGTTGTGTCAACTAACAGGACATTATTTGAGTTTAATTTGAACAAATTGCAGCCCAGTTTCTTTGTGGTTCACTTTGCTCAGAATACTATTTGTCCCTTACATCTGTCAAAGCCCTGTATTCCTGCCTTCATATCGTAATCATCTGTTAGTGTTGCTGAACATAATTTAACTTTGTTCGACTCCCAAGTATCTAATTAAGGCTTCAGGTGATTATTTAGTTTATTTTTAACAGCAGCAAAAATCATGGAAGAAAATTAATTAACTTTTACTTTAGTGGAAACAATCTACATTATAATCCCTAAAGTATTTGAGTTCTTACAAATTTTAAATTCAGTGGGTTGATACGCCCGTTAAAATAACAAACAAGAATGTTATATGTGTTACTTGAATGCACTAAAACTGTAGAGAAAATAATTTCTAGGTTGTGGTGCTAGTTAACTTGTACCTAGTTGGCTAAGCTGCATATTTGCTGATGTAAGTTACGTTTTCCTTAAAGAAGCAAAATAATTTCTTTAAAATCATATGGAAATGATAAAACAAAGGTTAGAGAAGCCAGAAACCTTTTTTAAAAGCAATTCTCAGAAATTGATCGAATAAAGCTTTAAGATCAGAATTTCAATCTTTACATCAAAAAATGCATATTTTATCTTCATGTGAAAAGAGGTAGTAGTGCAACCTGCCTTGTCAAAAACATCAAGTAGTCCTTTTTAAAATTATATAAATATCTTAAAATTGAGATTTTTCACTGGATTAAATACTTGTCATTTTTTTGCTGGTGAGTGAATTGCCTGGGTTTCTATTTATCCTCGAGTGATAGGTATTGCTGACAGGACCAAGATATATTACCCGTCACTAATCCCCTTGAAAACGTGATGGTTAGCTTCCTCCTTGAATGGCTGCAGTCTGTATGATTCCGGTGCTAACACAATGCTGTATTTGCATTGTTGGAGATGGCTATTTGACAGAATGCACACTCTGAGGAAGCATCCCAGTACAGTAGGCGGTTAATCAACTGTTTTCCTTTCTGCTAGATAAGTTAGCTGTGCAATGGGGAATAAGATTTTCAGAGAAGTATTATCAGTAGTTTATGACTGTGCCATTGGCATAGTAATGTTATCATGGGCATACCTGGCATTGTTGATTTTGTATGATTTCTTGCAGTGACAAATACCCAACCTGAGCTGTTGAATGGGTGTGAAGTATCTGAAATGTAAGGTGAGGAAATAATATAGTGACACTTGAAATTTTGACTAACCAGGGAGAAAATGAGCAGCAGGTCATCCATGCATGATTTCAGCATGATGAGTGATCTACTGTGGGTGGGAGGAGAAAATGCTGGGAATTTGTTAATTGATGAACTGGGGAATAAATTGAGTGTGGTGGTAGTGTCCCTACCTCTGGATCAGAAGGTCCGCGTTCAAGTCCCACCTGCTCCATAAGTGGATCGTAAGATGACTGAACAGGTTGATCATTAAGTATCTATTAATGCCCATGTAACTAACCCTTGACCGTATTCTCACTGCACATATAAACGTAATGAATGTTTGTTTCGTTAGTCTGTTTATTAGTCTCTTCAGTAGTTACAAATCAAGCCATTATACATTCTAGCAAAACCTGATAGCAATTCAAACTTAAAATGATCTTGTGGAACAGTTCGACTTTTGAATTTCCTGACTGAGTGCTGCAATAATTGAAATGATTTCACTTCTTACTAGTAAGAAGTAATGCAACGAGTGATACCAATGGGAAGTCCGACCAGTTTTTCAAAGCACAAGAATGAAAATATTCGTTAAAAATGAAGAGCATCCAAGAAAAGAAGTAATAATGTTGGGGCGTTTTTTTTTTACTTTGATAGGTACGGCAGAGTAAATAGAAAGATCGGCCTAGCATTCTGGTAGTCCAACCTAGGAAGGAAGTTAATCTCCAAATCTGGTAAATTGCCATGGAAATGTCAATTAGGAACAGGAAGAAATACATTTAGTCTGACTTGAAGTGTTTATTTGCGCAGGTGGTGCATGTAACAGATGGCTGCCAAACATAGCAAAAGCATTTGGTTTGGGGGAAATAAAGTTTATTACCCGTTAGCTTGACAATATGTTTCACTTGATTTTCAATTTACTTTCCATTATTGAATTATTAATATCCTGTTCTACTTAACACAGCTAGCACCTACTAAACCTTGTTTTCTAGAAAAAGAAGTATAACTTATTTTGAAAATGCCTTTTCCCGTTTTCAAAGAGTCAGATCTCTCCACTGATTCACAAATTCTATTCTTTAGCTCGATGTTGCAGGCTAAACACTCTTCATGTTCATGTAAATGTTTGTCATTGAATGAAGATGAAGAAATGTAATGCAGTTCCTTGGAATCGAAATGAATTATGTAATTTATCCGGAGCCAGATTTGTGTCAGAACTAAATGCTCGCGGCTGATATAAAAGCGCAAGGTTTGTGCTTTTCTGCTCAAATAGCAGTGTTTTTTTAACTTCTCTTAAGTTGTACTTCCTTTATAGGCCAGTGATGTTTTTGCCCTCAGATGATCATTGACAAGAGCCTGAATTTTGCTAGTGTTAGCACATGGAATCCCTCCAGTGTGGAAGCAGGCCATTCGGCCCATTGATTCCATACCGACCCTCCAAAGAGCATCCTACCCAGACCCACTCCCCTACCCTACCGCTGCAAACCTGCATTTTCATTGTAATCCTGCATTTTCCCTGGATGGTCCACCTAGCCTGCACTTCCTTGGACACTACGGAGCCATTTAGCGTGGTCAATCCATTTAACCTGCACATCTTTGGACCGTGTGTGGAAACCAGAGCAGCCGGAGAGAACCCACGTAGACGCAGGGAGAATGTACAAACTCCATCGTCACCCAAGGGTGGAATCGAACCTGGGTCCCTAGCACTGTGAGACAACAGTGCTGATCAGTGAGCCACTGTACCGTCCATAAGATGCTGCTTGCGATATTAGGAGTGGTCAACCGTGACCCTTGGTGGGAGGGAAGTACTGTAGCACACAGTGAGTGGGAGGTCTCGCAGAGCACAGAAGGTGACTAACCATCCTGCAGCACTGCTGCGTTTTCCTCCAGACCAGGGTCTGTTTTAACCAGGTTGGCAGTGTTTAACATAGAGAGGACAGTTGCCTGGGATTTCACACGAGAGCTCACGGAAAGAAGCCCTTACTGAAACTTCCCAAATTTGACACTTGGTTGATTTTCTAGCAGAATTTTGGTGTCATCTGTCCATTTGTTCTGAGCCAGCCCTATCGAAACAATAGGTAGAACAGGTAATCACTATACAGCCAACCAATAGCCCAGTAAATGACAATTTCACAGGACAATGATGTTGACTCAGTCAAAAATAGACAAAGCAAAAGGTCAGCAGCCTTGTGGTTTTAGCAGTGATGCCTCACCCTGTGGGTCAGGAGGCCCAGGTTAAAATCCCACCTCCAGGGGTGTGTCATAACATCTCTGCACAGATTGATTACAAAATATCTAGACACAGCAGAGAATACCATTTCTGAAGAAGGGTCCTGACCTGAAACGTCAACTTTCCTGCTCTTCTGATGTTGCCTGGCCTGCTGTGTTCATCCAGCTCCACACTGTGTTACTTCTGATTCCAGCATCAGCAGTTCTTAGTATCACAGCAGAGACGGTGGCTCAGGGGTTAGCATTGCTGCCTCACAGCACCAGGGACCCGGGTTTGATTCCACCCTCGGGCGACTGTCTGTGTGGAGTTTGCACATTCTCCCCGTGTCTGTGTGGGTTTCCTCCGGGTGCTCTGGATTCCTCCCACAGTCCAAAGATGTGCAGGCTGGGTGGATTGGCCACGATAAATTGTCCATCGTGTTCAGGGATGTGTAGATTAGGTGGGTTATGGAGGATGGGTCTGGGTGGGATGCTGTGAGGGTTGGTGTGGACTTCTTGAGCCGAAGGGCCTGTTTCCACACTGTAGGGATTCTATGATGAGAATACCATGCCTGATTTGGTGGGAAAAGCCATTCAGCTGTGTGTGATAACACTTCCAGATAAAAAGAAAAGATACAGCAAGAGCAATCAGTGGAAACAGCACAGTTGAGAGTGTATTAGACCGAAGATATAAATGTCCCTCGTTTATTCCTGGGCTTTGGCAGAATAAGTAGACACAGCAAAGCAATGGCAATTTGTAATGGTAAAATATATTGGGATATTTTTCTGGCAAGCTGCTATTGGCTTGCTCAATTGATTATAAAATGTGTGACTCTTCTTCAGTTTTCACTGCAACATTTAACTGTAGGTTATGTGGTCAGACTGATAAGCATTATTCCTCTTGCTGTTGGCAAAAAAAACATAGCCTGGAATAAGCAAATGGGCAAGGAATGTTCCTACCACTGCAGCCCCTTTCCCCGTGATAAAATATGTGGAAGGAATGGTGGAAAAGTGTTTATTGACTTGACAACCTCTGCGAATACATCAGAGCAATGGACTCTGCAAAATCTATGCTTTATTCTTAGGCCTATTGAGGCTGTTGAGTTGGATGATCAGCCATGATCATAATGAAATGTGGAGCAGGCTTGAGGGATTGAATGGCCAACAGCTCTTGGTTTCTGTGTTTCACAAACGGTCCATTGGCCAAAGTGTTGTTTTCAGAAAGCAAATCTCTGCAGAATTTTTTTTTTCCCTGAGAAAAGAGTGTGTGTATGTGTGTGTGTGTTTTTTATTTTTTTTTTTAAGAAACTTGGTGATAGATCTTGTTGTTCAAAACGTGATACAGAAAAGGTACTTAATTGGTCATCTTGGTAACTTTAAAACTTAATATTATTTGATGTGGTGACCTATAAATTGTGTGACTAGAATGTACACTGCTCCATCCTTGATCATAACATGAATGTCCTAAACATGTATTTGCAAAGGTTACCATTAATGCATCATAATAAGAGGCATTGTCCATAATATCCTTATCATAATTATTATTGGCCTGCATTCCTACCACTGCCTTATTCCATACCATAACGTGAAAAAGTTCTTCAATGCCTATTAGAAAATAATGTAGAACAATTAACTCTTCCTGAGGGATTAGAAGGATACTTTTATGTGAAGACCACCAAACATCATAAATTCTTTAAAGAAGCCCACAGAAAGCTTTGGAGGCTCAGTCTTCGAGTGAATGTCTGGTCTTTTGGAAGTAAACAATATTGTGTGCAGCAATAGCTATTGGAACCTTGGGATAAACCCAGGACAGAAAAAATAACATAAAGTATATAGATAAACCAGGGTCCTTATTGAACAGAGAGTGCAATGCTTTGAATCATCATTAAGCTGAAAATTATTTCTCATTTAAGGTCAAAAAATGTATTACAATAATATTGCCTTGGACTGATTTGGAATGAAGGCAATGACAAGTCATGATGCCATGAGAACAATGAGATATGCAAAATAGCAATACCAGATAAACTATTGCTCACAGAGTTGGGTAAATCCAGTAATTTTACTTTCACTAAATGTCCACTATTACTTTCCTTTGGACAAATTGTTTACCTGTTTTATGGCTTGGCAAGAATCACTTGTTTGATTTGGTTCATTTTTGTGAGCAATAAGGTCATAAAAGACTGCAGTGTATGTTTTAAAACAAACTGTGTTCAATCAGCTGTGCATAAATAGAAATTAGTCAGAGATTTACCTGACTAAATGTTGCAAATTTTATATGCAGTTTTAGCAGCTTGCATATAGTATGAATTTCTGTACTTTGAAGAAGAGTAAGGTGCAGTATTATTTGAATGGACAGAGACTGCAGAACTCTTCAGCAAAGAGTCTCTGAGTGTCCGAGGAATGGTGTTCCTGGGTGTTCTATGAATCATAGAACATTGGTCTGCAGGCCTGCAACGGGAACGGTAAAGGAGAGAAGTTATGAGAAAGCTGTATAGAGCTTTGCTGAGACCAAAATTGGCATACTGTGTACAGTTTTGGTCTCCTTAGTGAAGAAAGAATATAATTGCATTAGAAGCAGTTCAGAGAAGATTCACTCAACCCCTGCATTCCCATAATCAGTTACCTTAAGAGGAAAGTTTGAGAGATTGGTCATGTGCTCGTTGGAGTTTAGAAGAATGAGATGTGATTCTAATTGATGCATGAGATTCTGAGGGCATTGCTTCCACTTCCAGGGCACTTAAGAACAAGAGAACACAGTAAGTTTAAAAAATAGTGGTTGTCTATTTAAGATTGCAACTAAGAGAGATTATTTGCTCTGAGGATGATAAGTCTGTGGAATTCTGTTCCCCAGAGAGCAGCTGAGGTTGGGTTGTCAAATATTATTCAATGTCAGGCTATGTTTCTTAGATTTTGACCAGCAAGACTCTGGAGGGTTATGAAGGTCTGAAAGGAAAGTGGAGTTGAGACCGCAGTGAGACTAGGTATGATCTTATAAAATAGCGGAACAGATGTAAATGGCAAAATGGCCTACTCCTGCTCCTATTTCTTGTGCTTTGTGCGAACTCCCAGTTAGGCTATGATGAAATTTGTATGTCTGAGCTGCTACTTGATATGATCTTACATAGTGACGCTGAAGCTGTGCTCTTTACGCTGGAGGCTGTGTGACAAGAGTAGATGAACAACAGGCTCATTCACTTAGGCACTGTACATTGACTGCATACCCTTGTGTACAGGAACATGTTAATGTAATTGGAAGCCTCTGAATTTTCTTTGTGGAATGATTGACAGAACTCTTGAGGAAACTTTGTATCCGCTGCTGATCTGATGACGTGGTAGCAGAAGATCAAGAAAAGCCCCTTTGATAACAGGGCCATTGTTTCATGAACCAGGTAAATTCCTTCCAACAGTCCAAGCTCTTTACCACCGTGGTACGTATAATAGAATTCGCATCAGTTTGCTATTCTTATGCTGTTGTAATATTTTTGCTCCATCTTTCTCAACACTTTACTATGTCAGAACACATTATGGAGGGAGCTGGACATGACTCTTGTGGCTAAAGGGATCATGGGGTGTGGAGAGAAAGCGGGAATGGGATCCTGAAATTGCATGATCAATCATGATCGTATTGAATGGTGGTGCAGGCTTGAAGGGCTGATGGCCTACTCCTGCACCTATTTTCTATGTTTCTATGTTTAATTTCTCCAAGAGAATAGATGCTTATGAATATGGTGATTTTCTAGCTCTTGCTTGGATTGCTGTTAGAATGTTTCTTCGAGACATCGTTCCAGCATCTCATGATATTTAACTCCAGTCCAGTATTCCCTCGCATGCTATCATCCATCACCACAGCAAGTTCCAGACTGGCATCTCAGGCTGCCCCTGACTTATTGCGTAGGGGACTCCTGAGCAACCCTTTGGCTTGCCTGAGGTTTGCTAACAATCAGTATGAGCTTCCTGGCTTTATGTCTGACCAAAATGGCACAGTAAGATAGCAGTAATTTGAGGTTGATGTCTTTGGTTAAGGGACAAGAGCAAAGAAGACAAGGCAATGCAATGCAAGGTCAAAAATCACATGACACCAGGCTATAGTTCAACAGGTTTATTTGAAAACACTAGCTTTCTGAGCTCAGCTCCTTCCTCAGGTGTAGTGCAGAAGAGGAGGTGTACTGACACAGAATTTATAAGGAGAAAGGAAACAACCCTAAAAATGGCCCTCTGATCACCTCCTGTTGAATCTTTAATCAATTAGAAAGGAGACGCAAGTTTCTATTGATTAACGTGCAAATCCCAGGATTTCTTTCAAGTCATTGCCCCAAGATAATTAAAGGTTTATCAGTGTATACTAGAGGTGACATCTCAGGTCAGACAATGCATTTTAGGTGTGAGGCCTTGTTTAAAATCTGTCTGTGTTTTAACCTGAAGTCAGGCTGGTTTTATTTTTTTGAACAAAATAAAATGTATCTGCAAATACACAAACGCCTTGGATGAAATAAGTCACCCCATAGATTTATATATGTGTATGTGTATGTATGTGTGCGTGTGTATGTGTGTGTGTGTGTGTGTGTGTGTGTGTGTGTGAGTGTATAGTGTGGGGGGTCACCTGTAGTGTGACATGAACCCAAGATCCTGGTTGAGGCCGTCCTCATGGGAACAGCACTTGGCTGTCAGCCTCTGCTTTTGTGTTGTTGTGTATATCGAAGTCCACCTTGGAGGACTCTTACTTGAAGATTGGAGGCTGCATGCCCTTGACTGCTGCAGTGTTCCCCCACCGGAGGGAACACCCCTGTCTGGCGATTGTTGCATGGTGTCCATTCATCTGCTGTCGTAGCCTCTGCATGGTCTCACCAATATACCATGCCTCGGGGCATCCTTGTCTGCAGCATTTAAGATAGACAACATTGGACGAATCACATGAGTTTCTGTTGTTCCCGTAGTGGATGGTGTTCCCATGTGTCATGGTAGTATCCATGTCGATGATCTGAAATGTTTTGCAGAGGTTGCCATGACAGGGTTGTGTGGTATTGTGATCGATGTTGTCCTGAAGGCTGGGTAGTTTGCTGCGAACAATGGTCTGTTTAATGTTTGGCGGTTGTTGTGGAGGCATAGGGAAGATCTTGGCGAGGTATTCATCATCATTGATCATGTGTTGAAGGCTGCAAACAATATGGCATAGTTTCTCCGCTCCGGGAAAGCACCGGATGACAAAGGATACCCTTTCGGTCGTATCCCTTGTCTGTCTTCTGAGGAGGTAGTTATGGTTTTTCGCCCATCTGAGCAGATCCTGTGTATGCGTAGGGCTTGTCCGTAGGGGGTGGCTTTTTTAATATGGTTTAGGGTGGAAGCTACAGAAGTGCAGCATCTTGAGGCTTGCGGTAGAGTGAGGTATTGAGGCATTCATCCTTGATGGAGATATGTGTGTCCAAGAGTGAGACTGATTCTAAAGAGTAGTCCATGATAAGTCTGACGTTGGGATGAAACTTGTTGATATCACTGTTAGTTGTTTCAGTTATTCCTCTCCAAGAGTCCCAAGGAAGAAAATATCATCGACATATCAGTTGTATAGTGTTGGTTGGAGGTCCTGCGGAGCAAAAAAGTCTTGTTCGAACTTGTGCATGAAAATGTTGGCATATTGGGGTGCAAATTTCCCCTTGGCTGTTCCATGTGTCTGAATGAAGAACTGGTTTTCGAAGGTAGTGGTCGAGGATGAAGCGGATCAGTTATAGGATGGCGCCTGGAAATTGGCAGTTGTTGTTGAGGACTGAGGCTGTTGAGGCGATGCCATCGTCATGGGGGCTGCTGATGTAGAGTGCCGAAATGTCCACTGTGACAAGGAGTGTTCCTGGTTCGACTGGTCCATGGGTGCTGAGTTTTTGTAGGAAATCTGTCGAATCGCGACAGAAGCTGGCGGTTCTTTGTTCAATGGGTTGCAAGGTGCCCTTGACATAGCCAGAGAAGTTCTCAGACAGGGTCCCATTGCCTGATACAAAGGGACGTCCAGGTGTGTTGGCCTTGTGAATCTTTGGAAGGCAGTAGAAGTCCCCTACGCGGGAAATATGCAGGATGAGAGTGCGTAGGGTACTCTGAAGGACTGGATCAAAAGTCTTGGTCAATCTGTTGAGTTCATGGGTGTGTTGTGGTTGACTTGGAAGGTAGTTGTCTGTAATGTTCCTGGTTGTTCAGTTGCCTGTATACTTCTTTGCAGTAATCCGTTCTATTCTGTATGACAATTGCTCCTCCTTTGTCTGCTGGTTTTTTGACAATGCTGCAATTGGTCTTGAGAGCCTGGATGGCATTGTGTTGTGCTTGGGTGACGTTTTGTGTTATCTTGGGAGTGTGGCTGATGAACCTGGCACTCACATATTTCCTGATGGCTTGAGCATACATTCAATTTTGTTCGAAATAAAGCCAGCCTGACTCCAGGTTAAAACACACACAGATTCTAAACAAGGCCTCACACCTAAAATGCACTGTCTGACCTGAGACGTCACCTCTTGTATACACTGATAAAACCTTTAATTATCTTGGGGCAATGACTTGAAAGAAATTCTGGAATTTGCATGTTAAACAATAGTGGCTCCTTTCTAACTGATTAAAGATTTAACAGGAGGCGGTCAGTGAGCCATTTTTGGGGTTGTTATCTTTCTGCTTATAAGTTCTGTGTTAAATACCCTGTTCCGCACTAATCTGAGGAATGGGCAGAGCTCCGAAAGCTTGTGTTTTCAAATAAACCTGTTGGACTATAACCTGGTGTCGTGTGATTTTTGACCTTGTCCACCCCGATCCAACACCCGCGCCTCCACATCAATGCAATGCAAAGCAGTGATGTTGTGAACAGCACGGTAGGCTCAAAGTAAGTGAGTGCTATGAGTGCATTTGAAGACCCTGGAGAAGCAGCCTGGTTATTTCTGCGAATTGGGTGCATGTCCCTGAGCACAGTGTCCTTGCAGCAGCATTACAACGATGTGTGCCATGAGGGACCTGAGAGGCTGGCAAATGTCGGATGCCATTGTCTTTGGATGTGGAAGGTGTCTGGTCAGTGATCATGGAGTGGGCCCCGAGATGTTGGTGCTCTTTTCCTTGTCAGGTTTTCCGGACTTTGAGCTTGTTTCCAGAGTTTGTTCAGATGGGTGGTTCAACGTTACTGCAACAAGTTGTGGTGCCAATAAGTCGTTTAACAAGCAACAATGATCCACGAAATGACAACTTGCTGTTGCCTTGCAGGAATCTTGCCGCACCACTTGTGAAGAGCATTCACGATGATGCAATGTTGAGATGTGCCTTGCTGCACTTGTCTGATTCTGCCACACATCTCACGATAGCCCACATCACTAGACCCCTATAAATATTTTCTATTATACCCATTATAGAAGAAGCAGTAGACGTAGCATTAATTGATTTCTTTAAGATGCTTTTAAGACCTTCAATTGCTCATTCTTCTCTTCAAGAGAATGTCTCAGATACTTAAATTATTATTTTCTCTAAATCGTTTTCCGAGTGAAGCTACGCCCAGCAACCGTGGCACAGTCATTTTGAGAAACAAGAATTGCAACATCTTTTTGCCCATGCAGACAATGAAAAAGACCTTTGACTCTTGATTGAAGAAACTTGTGTAAATTTTTCTCTGAGGCTTGAGAGTCCGTGGAATTCCCCTCCTCAAAAGGCCGTGGATTCAGAGTCTTTAAATATTTTAAAGTAGGGATAGATTCTTGATTACCAAGGGGATGAAAGATTATCAGGCATATACAGGACTGTAGAGTAGAGGTTCAAATTGGATCAGCTGTGATAGTATTGAATGGTGAAGGGCTGAGTGGCCTAATCTTGTTCTTTGTTTGAATGTTTCTAATATTTTTACTGTGTAATAAGCCACGTTTTATTCCTTCAAACATCAGATCACCATCAGCTTCAGAATGGAGGAAAGTTACATAGTTGACTTAAGAAAATTATCCAAACAGAGCAACTTGGATTTTTTTTTAATGTTGGTAAAAAGCAGGACTGACATTTCAAAAGGAGTTCTGCTTTATTTCTACCCTCTGTGTTACGGATTTTGAACTACAGCCTGCCAACATATGTTACCTATTTAAGCTCATTTCTTCTGAGGCTTAAAATTTGGCGACTCAAGGAACTGCCTACCCAACACTTGCAGTTGGTGCTGGTCTTGCTACTTACAATCATGAAAGACCTCGTCAGGTTTATGACCGATGGAAAACCTGACGAGCAAATCACAGACTCACGCATTTGTTTAGTGACATAGCAGCCAAAATGCATCTCTTATTTCAATAGATGTCATCTTCTCAGTTTAGCTGAAACCCTGCAACTAAGAATAATATGTGAAAGAAAACCTCTGTGTTACATGTGCTATTTGTTGAATAATGTCTCCAGTTAAACTTTACACAGTTAGAGTGAAACTGTTCCATTGAGAGTTCAAGTCGTGTTTTGGGTTTAAAAGGCTGAAGCTTGCTCCTCTAAACTACACACATGTATACTTAAGGTTACAAAAAGGTAGCAGATGCTGATCCTCTTTCACAATAAAAATGCATTATTGATTTCAAATGGAAAACATGCAAGGACATTTGGGATGAAATTTGAGAGAAAGTTTAACTGCAATTGAAACAAGTTGTTCTAACCTCCTGTAGATAACCAAAGAGAAAATAAGGTGAGAACTTAATAGAACTAGTGACAGTACTTTGTGGTTACTTGATTTAAAGTCCTTGCTTTGAATACCTATCCCTAAAACTTTGAAGTGCAAGTTCTTTTTATATTCTAAACATATTTTTACAGTCTTCAACTCGAAGCTAATGCATTCCTGGTCTTATTGCCTCTGTTATAAGGGAAGATTTATGGAGCTGAAATCATGATGATTCAACTCTTTAGTTATGGCTTTTACAATTTTAGTGGAAAAATGTGGTGCGTATTTGACATGGTCGTGAATGCAAAACTGGAGAACATAGTTTAGAATTAAAATGCGTAAGCAAAGCTGCTCTAAATGTTTTTTCTACAGCACCATCGATATATGGAATTAATTCAGTAGAAGTAGTTGGGCTTTTAGCCTCTGTAAATAAGAGCAAAATAAATGTTTGGTTCAGTATAAAAGTAAGCTTTAGTTGGGCATGAGTGTAGCCAGAGATTATGGAATGCACATTATACGTGCCTGTCTGGTCAAGCAGAATGTATTGATTTAAAATGATAGATTTATAATCCTCGAGAGGGGCAGGCAAGGTGAGGAAAATTAGCGTCACTGAGAGGAGCGGGTGAGGTGAAGACGCTCAAAGAAGCAAACAAACCAGTGGCAGAGTTGAATGGGAATTGGGATATGAATGAGAATAAGATTTTTCCAGTCTATAGTTCAAGTAGAAACAATGTTCTATTTCGCAAATGCATCTTTGGGGAGCTGAAGTTGGTAATATACGCATCGTGTGCTTGGTGGGAGATAGTCAAGATTCCTGACAGTCTGGGTGACCATGCATGCAAGAGGTTTCTCCAGCTGGAGCAACTTGAATCCTGGGTTTTGGAGCTTAAGTGGGAACTGGGGACACTGTGGTGCATTCACAAGGCAAGTGATTTCTATCGAGTACATTACAGGATGTGGTCACCCTGCGTCTTCGGGAAATGCAGGCAGAGAGGGAATGGGTGATTGCCAGTCAGAAAAGCGGGACCAGGCAGGTAGTGAGGAAATCCCCTGAGTACATCTTACTTGCAAACCAGTTTTAGCCTTGGAAAATCATGAGGGTCATGCTGCCTATGTGGAGGCCAGCTTAAGCCAGGGCCACGGCACTCTATGTGGTTCTGCTGCCCATGTAGGCAGGAAGTTGAAAGGACAATCGTGGTCGGGGTTTCATTAGTGAAGAATATAGACAGGAACTTCTGCAGCCATTAATATGACTCTGAGATGCTATGATGCCTCATCGGTGCCAGGATCGTGAACATTATGTAATGGCTACAGTGCATTCTAACTAATAGCCAATTTGTAGAAAGCCCAACAAGTGAGGTTAGTTCTGGACCTAGTTGTCATGATTGGATTGAGGTCAACCAGCTGGACTTCGTAGAATATGAGTTTCCTGATTGAGGCTGTTAACCTGGTCCAATCAGGGAGCCCTGGCTGACAGATATAAACAGAAGGGTCAGAGATTCTGACACTCTGGGAGCTTATTCTGACGAGACTGTGCCAGAGTCAAGGACTTTCCACATGTAAATAAAGGGTGACCTGGTAATGGGATACTGGCCTCTGTGGAGTTATGTTACGAGTATTTGGAAATTTGTCCATGCAGGGACAAGGTCTATCATTGGGGAGCATTTCAGAGATGGCAACCGGAACTCAGTTTGCTTTAAGAAAGTTAGGGAAAAAGATAAAGGTGGGCAGGAATGAAATTTCTAAACTGCAAAAGAAGCTAATTTTGCTAAAATATGATTTGGCTCAAGTGGACCGGGAGCAGTTACTTGCAATAAATCTGTGTCAGAGCAGTGGGAGGCATTAAAGGAGGAGATAGCAAGACTACAGTTCAAGTATGCTCCCGCAAAGGCAAAGAGTTAGGACCAAGATTGGTGAATCCTCAATGTCAAGGCAGATAATGGTTAGGATTAAGGAGACAAAGACACTTAAGCAGATACTGAGGGATCAATACCGCAGTGTTTGCTGTATATAAAAAGTACAGAGTGGAGTTTAAAGAAATTAGGAAAACAAGAAGAATGCCTCAGAAAGCATTAGCAAGTAGAATAAAGGAAAAACCTCACATTTTTTAAAAAAGTATTTAAAGAGCAAGAGCAAGAGAATAACAAGGGACAGCATGAAGGCCATTCGGGATCATAGAGGCAATCTGTATGTGAGCCCAGAAGACATTGTCACATTCCTCAACGAGTACTTTCAAGAGCGAACTATGTGGTAAATGGAAAAGCCCTGGGGAAAATTGATGCACAGAGAGATCTGGGTGTTCAGGTCCGTTGTACCCTGAACGATGATGCAATGTTGAGATGTGCCTTGCTGCGCTTGTCTGATTCTGCCACACATTTCACGATAGCCCACATCACTAGACCCCTATAAATTTTTTCTATTAGAGTGGTCAAGAAGGCATACGGCATGCTTTCATTCATCAGACGGGGTATTGAGTACAAGAGCTGGCAGGTCATGTTACAGTTGTATAGGACTTTGGTTGGAATACTGTGTACAGTTCTGGTCGCCACATTACCAAAAGGATGTAGATGCTTTGGAGAGGGTGCAGAGGAAGTTCACCAGGATATTGCCTGGTATCGAGGGCGCTAGCTATGAAGAGAGGTTGAGTAGATTAGGATTATTTACATTAGAAAGACGGAGGTTGAGGGGGGACCTGATTGAGGTCTACAAAATCATGAGAGGTATGGACAGGGTGGGTAGCAAGAAGCTTTTTCCCAGAGTGGGGGACTCAATTACTAGGGGTCACGATTTCAAAGTGAGGGGGGAAAAGTTTAAGGGAGATATGCGTGGAAAGTTCTTTACGCAGAGGGTGGTGGGTGCCTGGAACGCGTTGCCAGCGGAGGTGGTAGAGGCGGGCACGATAGCGTCATTTAAGATGTATCGAGCGAGATACATGAATGGGCAGGGAGCAGAGGGATACAGATCCTTGGAAAATAGGCAACAGGTTTAGATAGAGGATCTGGATCGGCGCAGGCTTGGAGGGCCGAAGGGCCTGTTCCTGTGCTGCAATTTTCTTTGTTCTTTGTTCTTTGTACTTTACATTAGTCTTCACAATGGAAAGGGACAACACAGCTATAGACATCTGGATAGAGGATTGTGAGATAATCGAAGAATATAGCGCACAGAATGAGAAGGTACATGTGTGTTTAGCAGCCTTAAAAGTGGATAAATCTGCAGGCCCGAATGAGATGTATTCTAGGTTGCTAAGGGAGGCAAGGTATGAGATATGGAGGGCCCTGGCATTAATTTGGATATCCACGCTGATGATGGATGAGGTGACAGCTGATGAGGATTGTTAACGTCCCATTGTTTAAAAAAGGAGGAAGGAATACATCAGGAAATGACAGGCTGGTCAGTCTAACCTCAGTCCTGCAGAAGTTATTAAGTAGGATACCTGGAGACAGAATGTGCCTACGCTTGGAGAGACAGGGATTAATCAGGACAATCAGCATGGGTTTGTTAGTCCGATATCATGTTTGACCAATTTGATTGAAATTTTGACTGTAGTTGAAGATAATGCATTTGCTGTGGTTTACACGGACTTCAGCAAGGGTTTAGATAAGGTTTCTGTTGGTGGACTGATCAAGAAAATGAAAATCCATGGAAGAGAGGCAGACTGGATCCAAAATTGGTTGAGAGAAAGTAAGCAGAGGGTGAGCGCAGACGGATGTTTCTGTGACTGGGTCTGATTCTCGTGGGGCCCCACAGGACAAGGTCCTGGGACCCTTGCTGCTTGTGGTCCCTGTTAATAATTTGAACTTAAATGTAGGGGATCTGATCACAGGAAAATTTATAGGATAAGAAAAAGTGAGAAAAATAGTCAAACTACAGCAGGATATCAGTAGCAGAATTCCTGCAAGTGCTGGAAAAGTGTGATGTAATATATTTGTGGAGGATAGGGGTTGGTGCCAATAAAGCAAGGGATTGTACTGTGAATAGTCAGGCCGTGGAAAATACCGAGGATCAGAGAGACCATGGTGTGCCTATCCTCAGATCCCTGAAGATAGCAGAGCAGGTGAGTGAGTTGGTTGAGACAACATATGGGATGCTTGCCTTTATTAGCCAATGCATAGAAAACAAGAGCAAGCAGGTTACACTGGAACAGCACAAAATGCTGGTTAATCCACAACTGGAGTACCACACTTTAGAAAGGATGGCATCACACCAGACAGTTTGTGGAAATGTATTGAGGTACTGCCTCGGCTGGTGGGTTTGAGCAGGAAAGATTGGGTAAGCTGGCGTTGTTTTCCTTTGGAGCAGCAAAGATTAAAGAGGATCTGATGGAGTTGTATCAGATTATGAGGGACATAGAAAGGGTGGATAGGAAGGTACTTTTTTCCATTATTAGAAGGGTCAATAAATAGAGACATAGTCTTCTACCTCTTACCTTAAATCTAAGAAGAGAGTTGAGGAGAATTTCTTTTCACTCAGAGCATGGTAGCAGTCTGGATTTCACTGCCTGAAAGAGGGAGTGAGTCAGAAACTCCCAGAACATTTAAGCAGTAATAAGAGCGGGACATTGCATGCCAATAAAAGACTTTGTCTTCCAACTCAGTTCGCCAAGAATGGATTGCAACACTAGAATGGGCCATTACCATGAAACAACAGAAGACCAAGACCAAGAAAAGACAGGCCCTAAACAAAAACAGAAGTTGCTGGAAAAGCTCAGCAGTTCTGGCAGCATCAGTGAAGGCAAAATCAGAGTTAACATTTCGGACCCTTCCTCAGTAGATGACACCTTTGTCGTTATCAAATGCTGTAAATTGGAGGAAACTCATCTACTCAAAACAACATCCTCACCGGCATAAAATTCACGAGGGAAGAGGAGAACAACAACAGACTTCCCTTCCTGGACGTAATGGTCGAAAGTATGGCCAACAGTGAGCTCCAGACCAGCGTACACAGGAAGGTCACCCATACAGATCAGGTACTCAACTACAATAGCAATCATCCCAATACCCACAAACGGAGTTGCATCAAAACACTGTTCAAGCGAGTCACAACACAGTGCGACACCCCGGAGACGCACAAAGCCGAGGAAGAATGCCTACACAGAGTCTGTGCAAGTATCCCAGCATTTTGATACTCGATAATGAAGAGGAAGAACAGCAAAAGGAACAAACTATGACTTGAACTGGTAATACATGACCTGACATCCCACAGAACAACAAATGCTCCATGTGCCATCGAGCTTGCATATCCCGAGTTGGCCATTTCAGCCATCTTTGGCCAAATGTTTCTGGGAGACAATCATCCTCGCCTGCGGTTGATAACCAATCGCAGCAGGAAGGCTGGCCCAGATAGAAGTAATTAGTTAGCAAACTTCTGTTTTGAGTCAGTGTTCAGAGAAAGTAAGTGGCATTTTCTTTAATACTTGAGGAAAGTGGAAAAATCGACCATTTATATCTGAAAACTGCTCACCTTTTTGCTCATTTTGTTGAAGTAAAACCAACTGTTTGGTTAGTCTACTCCGCTTTATATTTGGTCCACTGTTCAAAGTTACATGAAAGTCCATGTGCTTTGGTTATCTCTGTCACTTACAGAGATATTGGGTGAACATGAGTTGGTGAAAACGACCAGAGATTTGGAACCTGGCTAAGTATGTAACAGAAAAACCCAAAAATGCAACACCATTTTAGTTGAGTTTGTAAGGATCAAATGATTGCATGAGTTTGACTTTGAATATTTTAGTTGTATCGTGCAAAGCATGCTGTTAGTTGAGATAACAAGGTGTAGAGCTGGATGAACACAGCAGGCCAAGCAGCATCAGAGGAGCAGGACGGCTGACGTTTCGGGCCTAGATCCTTCTTCAGAAATAGGGGAGGGGAAGGCGATTCTGAAATAAATAGGGAGAGAGGGGGAGGCGGATAGAAGATGGATAGAGGAGATGATAGGTGGAGAGGAGACAGACAGGTCAAAGAGGCGGGGATGGAGCCAGTAAAGGTGAGTATAGGTGGGGAGTTAGGGAGGGGATAGGTCAGTCCAGGGAGGACGGACAGGTCAAGGGGGCAGGATGATGTTAGTAGGTAGGAGATGGGGGTGGGGCTTGAGGTGGGAGGAGGGGATAGGTGGGAGGAAGAACAGGTTAGGGAGGCGGGGACAAGCTGGACTGGTCTTGGGATGCGGTAGGGGGAGGGGAGATTTTGAAACTTGTGAAATCCACATTGATACCGTTGGGCTGCAGGGTTCCCAAGCGGAATATGAGTTGCTGTTCCTGCAACCTTCGGGTAGCATCGTTGTGGCACTGCAGGAGGCCCAGGATGGACATGTCGTCTGAGGAGTGGGAGGGGGAGTTGAAATGGTTCGCGACTGGGAGGTGCAGTCGTTCAGTGCGAACCGAGCAAAGGTGTTCTGCAAAGCGGTCCCCAAGCCTCCGCTTGGTTTCCCCGATGTAGAGGAGGCCACAACGGGAACAGCGGATACCGTATACCACATTAGCAGATGTGCAGGTGAACATCTGCTTGATGTGGAAAGTCTTCTTGGGCCCTGGGATGGGGGTGAGGGGGGAGGTGTAGGGGCAGGTGTAGCACTTCCTGTGGTTGCAGGGAAAAGTGCCGGGTGTGATGGGGCTGGAGGGGAGTGTGGAGCGGACAAGGAAGTCCCGGAGAGAGTGGTTCCTCCGGAAAGTAGATAAGGGTGGGGAGGGAAAAATGTCTTTGGTGGTGGGGTCGGATTGCAGATGGCGGAAGTGACGGAGGATGATGTGTTGGATCCGGAGGTTGGTGGGGTGGTACATGAGGACGAGGGGGATTCTGGTTTGGTTGTTTTTGCAGGGAGGGTATGAGGGTTGAGTTGCGGGAAATGCGGGAGACATGGTTGAGGGCGTTCTCGACCACTGAGGGGGGGAAGTTGCGGTCCTTGAAAAACGAGAACGTCTGAGATGTACGGGAATGGAATGCCTCATCCTGGGAGCAGATGCGGCGGAGGCGAAGGAATTGGGAATAGGGGATGGCATTTTTGCAGGAAGGTGGGTGGGAGAAGGTGTATTCTGGGTAGCTGTGGGAGTCGGTGGGCTTGAAATGGATATCGGTTTCCAAATGGTTGCCAGAGATGGAAATAGAGAGGTCCAGGAAGGAGAGAGAGGTATCAGAGATGGTCCAGGTGAACTTAAGGTTGGGGTGGAAGGTGTTGGTGAAGTGGATGAACTGTTCGAGCTCCTCGTGGGAGCACGAGGCGGCGCCGATACAGTCATCAATGTAACGGAGGAAGAGGTGGGGTTTAGGGCCAGTGTAGGTACAGAAGAGGGATTGTTCCACGTAACCTACAAAGAGACAGGCATAGCTTGGGCCCATGCGGGTACCCATGGCCACCCCCTTTGTCTGTAGGAAGTGGCAGGAATTGAAAGAGAAGTTGTTGAGGGTGCTCCTCTGATACTGCTTGGCCTGCTGTGTTCATCCAGCTCTCCACCTTGTTATCTCAGATTCTCCAGCATCTGCAGTTCCTACTATCTCTGTTAGTTGAGGAGTGGTGAATGGCAGCATAGAAAAAATGTGTCCTCCTCTTTCTAATTGTAAGGAATACATGAAGAAATGAGAAAAGAAAGAGGGTCTTGATCACACACCATTATTCCCATCAGTGCGACAACATAAATATTTATTCAAATCACCATATGTTTGGCAGTGTTTTTTTTGGAGTAAGTGTAATGTGACACTTAATTAACACATTGGATTTTGGGTTTGAATTTGTGAAACTGAATCCCTTATTCATTCAGGCTGCAGTATTTGGTTTGGTCAGATGCCATGCGAGCATACCAAAAGGAAAAACTGCATCATCAACAAGGTTTTTGTGTACATGAAATTTTAATTGTGTTTTCTTGACATAGATCCAGAGGTTTCTGATGATCCTATGCTGTCACAGAATTATTACAGTACAGAAGATAGTCATTTGGTGCATCGAGTCCATGCCAGCTCTCAATAGAGCAATCCAATTGGTCCTGTTACCCTGTTGCATCGACCTGGACGTTTTTCCCAACAAGTTTCCATGGAATTTCTTTTGGAAATCACTTACCATCTCTGCTTCTTCCACTCTTATAGGAACAGAGTTCTAGGTCATTGCCATTCACTGAATAAAAAGTAATTCTTTCTCTTAAGCCATCTGCATTTCCTCCCAAAAACCTGAAATCCACGTCTCCAAGTTCTTGAACCATCAGCTACTGGGAATAGCTTTTTGTTGTCTACCTTATCTAAATCTATCGTTATGCTGCATGTCTGTTGCACCTCTCCTGAATCTCCTTTGCTCCAAGGAGAACAGTTGCTAAGTCCATTTAGTGGTAGAAAATAATTTCAAACTTGACCTTTGAACTTTTCCCGTAATGATTAATTGGAAGGAATTTTTAAAATGATCAAATATTTGCTACATTTTAAATTAAACAAAAGGTCTTGTACTTTTCATTCATGGCTGAGAGTTGGTAAAATTAGTCAGCACAAGGGATTAAGTTCATACCCCCTACTATTTTGCGATAATTAGTTCAGTTTGCTATAAAACGGAACCACATGTTGACATGGAATTACAAATGTTGACTGGCCTGTACAGTGCCTGTCAGTTGGTGTGTTTATCTTTTGATTCATTACATGCTCCAGAAAGATTTATAGTTGACCTGTATTTAGAAGAGCTGTGGTTCAACATGCAGTCATTGTATGACTATCAAATGAATTGTGTTCACATGTTAAATGACAATAAAACCATTGAAGGATCTTTCAGACATATCTTTCACTGCCTTCGGTTGCTATTCAGATCAAGTAAGATTTAGGACAAAATGCTGTCAAGTTACACTTGGTATTCAATGTTGTTTGTGTCGACGAGAACAGGAATTATTCTTCGTTTCTGATGTCCAGCCATGAAAATTTGACTGCTGACTTGTGCCATATGACAATTGCTCTACATAGGCTTACGTACAGCTCAAATAATGTATTGCAAAATTCACACATGAATTTAGCAAATGACTTCGTTTAATAAATCATGCTGCTTAAAATCCTATGGGAAAAGGGCACAAAGAAATCTTAGAATAGACCAAAGAAATCTATATAAAGCTGCTCGGCAATATCTTGTTCAGCCCAAATTAGATTTACAAGGTCGCCTCAACATGCAACTGCTCTGTAAATTGAAATCTCAAGTCTTTGTATTTTCACTTAGAATTCAAAAGTTAGCATTATGGATTCAAAGTATGACCAAATTTTGGGTACTAACATTTTTTGAGTGTTCTGCAATGAACTGAGCTCGCAAGCCTTCGTTAAATCTGTTGCAATGAATGGTGACATGAAACTGCGAGCGATTAAATTTTATTGGGGTGTCAATTACCAGAATTTGAGGTTTGGGGACTGCATCTCATCCATGGGCAGCAGGTTGAGCACCCCTGCTTAGAAGAATTTCAGAAGTAGCTTTGGTATCCATTTATCATGACTGCGTTTGTCCTGGCAAAATTCTTATCCTTCAATTAACATCACTGAAACAGGTTATCTAGTCATTATCACATTTCTGTTTGTGTGACCTATATATTATGGCTGCAATGTCTCATACGCTGTAATACCGAATTCACTTTAAAGGGACTGCAATGACTCTAAAACATTTTGAAATGTCATGGGCTGAAAGACACAATAAGAATACAAGTTTGTTTTTTCTGTCATAGAGTGACTGCATTCTGTGGATAATAGTGGAATCTGAGGCCTGTCATGTTCCCCTTTCAGACTGAAAATAGTGCTTCAAAATTTTTATATGATGATGTGATTTTTCACTTGCCGCCTACTCATCTCTTAATTAGAATAAAGTATTCTGGTTTCGTTCATAGTTCAAGGGTTGTGATCCATGTAGGTACTAACAACATAGGTAAAACTAAGGAAGAGGTTCTCCTAAAGCAGTATGAGTAGCCGGGGCTAAATCAGAAAACAGAGCTTCAAAAGTACTAATCACTGGATTATTACTTGAGTCCGAGAGAAAATTGGCAAGTTTGAGTCC
Source organism: Rhincodon typus (assembly GCF_021869965.1). NCBI lineage: Eukaryota > Metazoa > Chordata > Chondrichthyes > Orectolobiformes > Rhincodontidae > Rhincodon > Rhincodon typus. Next base: position 43,548,780 of record NC_063347.1, on the reverse strand, counting down.
ATTCAGAAAGCTGAATATGTGACTAAAAGATTGGTGTGAAAAAGTGGGTCTTGATTCATGGGGGCATAGCAGCAACCCTGAGTAGAGATGAAGTTGGACGAATGGAATGGTCTTCACTGCTGGGCCCACTGTTCTGGCAAGTTGTATAACTAGGATGCCATAGGGGATTTTAAAGTAAATAGTGAGGGATCAGGCTTCAGAGCAGGTGATAAATTAAAGAGAGAAGATCAGGCAAGGAAGCAAGGTGGCAATTTGGGAAGAATGGCAGAAAGGGACAGTGCACAAACCTGAGTGCATTAGGGGCTCGAGGTTACAAAAATGGTAACAAAGACAGAACTTAAAAGAAAATGCTCTGTCTCTGAATGGCGCATAGTATTTGTGACTAAACAGGTTTATTGACAGCACAAGCAGTAATAAGTACACATGATTTGATGGATATTACAGGGACATGGCTGCAAGATGACCGAGAGTGGGACCTGAATATTCAAGTGACTGTAACATTTAGGAAGGACAGATAGGTGGAGGAGTAGCTCTGTTAATTAAGGATGACATTGGTACTGTGCAAATGACCATAGTTCTGGAGATTAAGATGTAGAATCTCATCCACAGACATGATGCCTTCCACCGGTGCGGTGGTGCTCAGAGGAGAAGGGTTCAGTACCCATGAAGCACATTATAATCTCCTGCTATCTGTTTACCACAGGACTGATGGTGCAATCATCAAAATAAAGTCTAGAGGAGTATGTTAAGCCACCATTTGTAAGTGATATGAATGCTGACTGCTCACATTGCTAAGAGCATTTCTTCTGCTCGCCACGCAAGTTCATTGGAAGTGTGACTAATGAATCCAGCTACAGCAGGGATTATCGTTGCTATCTCTGTGATACAGCGAAGGTGTGGAGAAATGGAAGAGGAGCCAATATGACAACAAGCCCAGGAACAATAGCTGCTGAACAGCTTCCACATGACGAGCCCAGAGCTGAAGGGCCCATTTCAGGTTGTGCAGGAGATACAGGACGGCCGGTGTGTTTTGTCCTCTGTGTCATTTCTTCCAGCTGTCAACGTCAGTGAAGGCTAAGGATGTCCTGGGACACTGTGTCCGAGCTATGCTGGATGCTGGAATGCCACCTCCTTTCTGAAGCAGTGGGTGACTTGTCTGGTTGACAGCTGCTTTGCATTTTAAATGACTGCTCCATCCAAGAAGTCATTGGGAACCTGTATAAGAATCCCGCGATCGTCCACCCAAAATTGCATCAAGGCTGTGACCGATGTGATTTGTGTCAGATCGCACAGTTTCATTTCATTTCCCTGAGATGAGGTCAGCGCTGCAGCCTGGACAGTATGCGTCAGCAACATAGCTGGCTTCCCCAGGGGCAGACCACTATATACTCTACACAGGTATCTTAAGTGCACAATATTAGCACAAGCTGATCGTGCTGTCCAAGGTGAAACCATATCTTGCTGTTCTGCCTGAGGTTTGAGGTGTCCAAATGAGCTGCACATCAAAAAGCTTGCAACTTGACAAGCTCTTTGTGAATTACAAAGCTGCTGCCTTTCGGGCCAACTACCTTATTTTTAAATTCCTCCTTGATTTGTGGATATTGGCAAATATTGTCTTATCCCTAGTTGGCCTGACAAATGACGTGAGAGCAGAAGTAGGTCATTCTGCACCTTGATCCTGCCCCACTGTTCAATAAGTTTGTAACTGACCTGATTGTGACTTCAATTCCACATTCTCACCTTTTGACAAAGGGAATTCCAAAGAATTACAACTCACAGAGAAAAATGTTTATTGTGACCCTGTCTGAAAGCGATGACACTTCATTTTTAAAACCGTGAATCCTGATTCTTGTTTTGGCCATGAGGAGACTGTCTGTCTATAAATTGTTTACATATGTGACATGGTTCCACGTTGCTGTTTAAGTGTTCCAGGATTTTGAATCTGTGACAATGAGGGCACAGTGATCTGTGTCGAGCTGCGACAGTGAGAGTTTTGGGGGTGGAAGTTAATAAGTTCCAAAGTAACTATTGTACTTGATGTAAGCAGTGCAAGTTGCAGATTTGGAAGTTATTGATGAAGGAAGGTGATTTACTGTGGTACATACTGCAACTGTGTTGTTCTGAAGGTGGATTGACTGGATATCCAGTAAAACTTTGTGGCCTTCAAGAAAGTTTAATACCTACATGCGTTAGTTTGCAACCGGTGTGTGTTCTTCTTAGGCCATTCAAGTGTATTGGGAGGAATTTTGACTTGGCAGACAGGTGATGGTAGTGAGCAGATGACAAGTTCATTTATGATCCTTCAACTGTACAGCTGCATCTTGTCAGATATTCCAAGATTTTCAGGTTAAAATGGGACTGCTCCCATCTCAGAGCTGATGACTCCCAAGGCCTGTAATTAATTCCATGGACACAACAATTTAATGAGAGAAATTAATGAACAGAAGTACAATCATTTGACATTTTGAGTGAACCTTATTGTATAGTAATAACTCAGCACTAAACTAAGAGTTGGATTTTTTTCTTCATCAGTGTGTTGATTTTCACTTTTTATTTAAAACCAGTAGGTGGCAATAATGTACCACTGATGATAGCTGAGGCCCGTTTTCAGAATGGGCTTAGGATTTTACTTTGTGGGGGAAATGAATTTGCTTTCATTTGTTTTTGACACATTTTATGCTGCATTGGCTAATATATTGCATTAGTTTCATATGTTATTTGTCTTTAGGAACTCAAGAATTAGCCGTTTCATTGTTATTTATTCACTTGTTTTGAAATTGCAGTCTTTTTTTCTCACACCAACCTTCTACACTATGCACAAAGTTCAATAAAAATTGTAGCTTTTTATTTTAAAACCAGTGGGGATGTATTTTAAATGTTGTAGTTTAGCTACCTGTTATAATATTGCGTTAAACAGTGCAAATTTAATATATTTTGTATCATGATATGTACACATTGCAGCCATATATTTTCCACCAGGCAAGGTTCGTATTGTTGGCAGAATAGTAATTTCCCTATTGGATTGATGACAATGACAGCACAGTTTTAATATTGCATTGTGATTAATACTTGTTGTCAAGATTTCACTCCAGAGGGGACACATGCTGATTTAGATCGAGAATATATTGAGGTAGAAGAATCAGGTGGACTCCTCTTGTTCAGTTCAATGATTTTGTGAAGTTGGTGTCTGCTGCAGCTTTTCTGCCTTCCTACAGAATTGAATGTTTGTCAAATAGACAAAACATTTCAGACAATCCCAAAAGCAAAATTCTAAGAAGAGGCATTTTGATTTTGAGGCAGAGCTACACATTATGGAAAGTTGCACTTAGATTATAGAGGACAAGTTTAACATGTGTCTTCAAATCTTAACATCATAAAAGGCAACAACTATTATCCAGAAATATTGAACCCTGGGTCATTTTTGGAAGAAGTAGAATTCCCTCAGATTCACGATATATACAGCATGGAAACAGACCCTTTGGTCCAACAAGTCCAGGAAGGCCATGTTCCCAAACTAAATTATTCCCACATGCCTCTATTTGGCCCATATTGCTCCAAACCTTTCCTATTCATGTGAGCCTATGACTAGCGGTGTTCTGCAGGGATCTGTACTGTTTGTGATATATGTAAATGACTTGGATGAAAATGTAGATTGGTGGGTTAGTAAGTTTGCAGACAATACAAAGATTGGATGAGTTGTGTATGGTATAGAACGTTGTCAAAGGATACAGCGGCATATGGATCAGTTGCAAATACGGGTGGAGAAATGGTAGATGGAGTTTAATCAATGTAAGTGTGAGGTGCTGTACTTTGGGAGATCAAATGTTAGGGAAAAGTATACAGTTTCTGGCAGGACCCTGAACAGCATTGATATACAGAGGGATCTTGGGGTTCAAGGCCATAGCTCCCTGAAAGTGGCCACACAATTAGATAGGGTGGTAAAGAAGGCGTGTGGCATGCTTGCCTTTATTGGTCGGGGAATTGAACGGATGTCAGGATGTCATGTTGCAGCTTTATAAGACTTTGGTTAGGCCACTTCGAATATTGCATTCAATTCTGGTTGCCACATTACAGGAATGATTTGGAAGCTTTGGAGAGGATGCAGAAGTGGTTTACCAGGACGCTGCCTGGATTAGAGGGTATGAGCGATAAGGAGAGGCTAGAAAAACTCGAGTTGTTTTCTCTGGAGCGGCGGAGGCTGAGGGGAGACTCTATAAATTTTGTGAGATGCATAGCTAAGGTTTATGGTCAGAATCTTTTTCCCAGAGTTGAAATGTCTAATATTAAGGGGCATGCATTTAAGGTGAGAGGGGCAACAGTGATAGGAGATGTGAGGAGCCACTTTTTACTCAGAGAGTGATAGGAGGCTGGAACGTGCTGCCCGGGTGGTGATGGAGGCAGATACGATAAGGGCGTTTAAGGGACTTTTACATAAGCACAAGAAAATGCAAGGAACGGTGGGATGTGGACCAAGGGCAGGCAGAAGCAATTAGTTTAATTTGGTGTTACGTTTGGCACCAGAGCGTGTGCTGAGGAGTCCATTCCTGCGCTGTACTGTTCTATGTTGCTGTTATCTGTTCCTGTATGTTAAGGGCAGTGAATATCATAAGCTGTTTTTTTTTCTTTCTTGAACTCAGTTGACCATGTTACCTGCAACACCGGTGCCTTGGTTTTCATGTTCTCACAGCTATTTCACCGTATCAGCTCAACACGCCTGTTTAATTGGTTCTGGAAACCCTTCGTGTAGCTTTCTGTAGCGAAGGCAGATTGCACTCATCGTATTTTTCGCAACTTCAAATTGTTCTCAGTGGGGCCTAATAAGCTAACCAGTGAAAGTAATCATCACAGTGAGAATTCGCAATTATCAAAAGTATTCATAAAATAGAAAGTTCATAATGGTTGAAGCTTTTATTGGCCAGTCAAAATACTGTGGAAGCTTAACTTTTCTCATACATTTAATGTCAAGTCATTTGAGACCATTATCTGTTCATTTGAAAAACTTGCTAATGTTGGTGTTGAACTGCATGCAATATACAGTTTATTTTATTTTCAGTGTGAAGCAGATATTATATGATTGACATTGCTTTCAGGAGTATTGTTCAGTTAATATCTGAATATCTGTCTTGTGTGAATAATGCCACATTGTCGTATAAATCTAAATTATCTTTCACTTTAGTAAGTTGGTTTTGGACACAAAATCCATTGTAACATACAGGATAATTAGTCAGGTTTGATTGATATCGATCAGAACTATATGAAGCTTCAAATCTTATTATTAAATTTTGGAAAAATAACAATTTGGTGGCAGTCTGGTGTTGCATCAATATAAAAAGCCAAAATCATTTCAAGTGACCACAAAACTAATGGGGATCTCTAAAACCCAAAAGTTTTCCCTACATCTTTTAGAGAAGGAAACATTCTGTCCAAAGCTGGTTTTGGCTTATCCAATTGCCTATTTCCCATGGACATGTTTAACACTTAAGTGCTTTTTGAAGGGCTGGAGTGCGATATTTATTTGTGCCTGTGCCATCTCAGAACAACTAGGAATAAGGAATAATTGCTGATTTTGCCAGTGATGTGCATATCCTGAGATGGAATGTTTTTTTACAAAGTACCTTAAAGTTAAGCTTGAATTGTATACACTATTTGTGTAGCTTTGAAAAATCTAGTCCTGGCAGTGACAGTTCTTGATGAGGTGCAATCAAATGGATTTGATCTGAACAAGTTTAGAAACATTGCAATAAGTCTAAAGTTTCCCACTTAGTTAGGTTATTCTTTCCGCTTTACCTTGAAACTACAGACGTTTCTGATTAGTCATTTGTTCCAGAATTTGTTTCATGATCCTTCATTCGCTTGATTTCCAATTCAGGGGCCTTCTTTTCTAATTCTCTCCTCCACCCAGTTCTCAGAACCAGCTTTAAACTGTGACTTTCAATTTGTCATGTCACCTCAGGGTTGGTGTACTAAAGATGATGAGCATCATACTACTGTGAGTATGTTTTCACTCGAAGTAGGTAATGTTGCTGTCACAGTTTGGAAATTTTGATCATTTATAATTTGAAATTATCTTACAGGCAGTTCTTCTAAGAAGGGTGCTTTTAAATTGAATTGAATTATATTGATGTTGCAGAAATTTTCAAGTCAGATTACGAGCCCAATGCTACTTTATTACTATCATTGAAACCATGACCAAACATGAGCAACAGACATCATCTCACTTAAGTGCTCCTAGAAGACACCCATATCTGAAAGAGATAAAATGTCCCTTTTGGTGTTTTTTTTTAAACCTGGAACAATTTCAAACTGAGTTGATGGGCGGAGGCTTGATTTTACATCACCATTGGTGAACCATGAAATGTAAAGGATGAGAAATCGAGGCTGCAACAACTTGTGGGACATGAAATAAAAGAAAGAAGTTATTTTTGCTGCAAGTTATTGGTGAAGTTTGCTGAGAGAAAGACGACTAAAGCTTAGATTATTAAATAAAGTGAAACTAACTCCGCATAGAAAAGTTATTCTGAATTGAATGCTAAAATTGACTGATCAAAATACATTTAGTTCAATGACCAGGGCAGAGAGAAATTGTTGATAGTTTCATCTGTTCTCATTCTTTTGTTTTATTAGGAGGGATTGAGATTACTTGTAATCAGTGACATTTGCTTTAATATGAACTCAGTTTGTTTTCTGTTCACTGAATACAATATCTTAATGATTTGTAATTGGTCACATTTCAAAATTTGTAATCATTCTGTTTCACGATGAAAGTGAGAGGACCATGAGATCCAGTTTCTATATCAAGCAATGACCCTTTGTATAGTTTGCTTATCCATACTGTATCTGCGCTGTTAGTTTGTCAACATTTTAATTTCCTTGAGTCAAGGCTCACGATAGTCTGTCATCCACTAACTGTGAAAAAGAAAGTGGCAGTTGTGCGAAAGAGTAGTGAATGAAATGCACACAAAAATTGAAAATGAAAAATAATCTATTAACCTGTCATTACATCAAATAGGAAATAATAGTGACCAATTTGCAGAGCTAACTGTAACTCCCATGAAGCATGCAAACACTTTAATGTGAAGTTCACATGTGTTGAATCTTGAGTAAATCCTAGCACTACCTATTACCTACACAAAGAATTGTTCATGGGCACATAGTGGCTGTGTGCAAGCAGGGAGTAAAGTCATGTATCTTGTGGCAGTGACCAAATTTGTAACAATGTGATGTGGTTCTAGTGCTGGGTTTTGGTAAAATGCATGTAGATGGCCTGGTGCTTGACAAAATAAACCTGGGTTGAAGTTTTAAGGTTGAGGGAGGCATGGTGGCCGAGTGGTTAGCATTGCTGCCTCACAGCACCAGGGACCCACTGTTCAGTTCCACCCTCGGGCAGCTGTCTGTGCGGAGTTTGCACATTCTCCCCGTGCCTGTGTGAGGTTTCTGCAAGGTGCTCTGATTTCCTCACACACTCCAATCATGTGCGAGTTAGGTGGATTGAGCATGCTAAATAATGTCCAGGGCTGTGCAGGCTAGGTGGATTGACCTTTGATTGAAAGGCCGAATGACCTTTTTCCACACTGTAGGGATGCTATAATTCCGTGAATAATGCACAGAAAAGCATCGAATTCTTTTTGTCCTCTGAGATTAACTAGGAAAACTCAGTCTCATAAAATTTAGTGTGTTTATGACCTTTCCTGCTGCTGAGTAATGAAGCGTGGCTGGTTGACTCTACAATAAAAAGTCTTCATGGACCAGGTGACATATCCCTATCGCAGACCCTTTATTATGATGTATTTAATGTATTTATTTAATGTGTTTGTCCTTGGTAGCTGACTATATTGCGTTTTGCCCACTGACTGGGCTAGTCCGAGCTGATTTCTTTATCTGCCGTGTGCAGTCCTGGCTAACTGCTGCTCCTGCTGTTGGACTAGGAACTAGCTGACAATTGCAGCTACCCTGCTATGAGATACAAAGTTTCTCGACATGATACATAGCAAGTTTTGATTAATTGCTTTACCCTGGTGCATAACCTGTATGTGTTCTTCACGGCTCTGCTTAATGAGACTGTAATTAGATTTTTTTAAATTTCTGATCACAAATTAGATTAGGAGTGCTATTTATGTATAGTTGAAAGGGGTGAAGAGTCAGGTCGTACTTTAAGTGTACTTGCTTTAATGCATTTCTTCATCAACAATATGAAGAGCAAGGGAAAAGTTGTTTCAGACAAGTTGTTATGTTTAGTGTTATGAGTTGTCACAGTTGTGCTGTAGATTTATTTTTCAATCCATTAACAGCTGCTGGCTATTTATTCTTTTCCAATTTCTATAATGAACCTGCAGAGAGATTATGCAGAGACTTTGTGTGTTAAGGACAGTTGGTGCATGGGTCATTGCCTTGTGTGTTGACAGCAGCTGGCAGTAAAATAAGAACTAAATTACATAATACCAATCATAGTATGGATTATACCCAGCAAAATAAACAGAAGAAATTTATGGTGTCAGAAATTAGAACAAATAACCATCCTCTGGATTTCCTTACTTTCTACCATTTCACAGTATTGAAATTCCACAAACCTATTTCAGAATCACAGAATGCTCACTTCTTAGTGGCATTACATGATGGAAGAAGGATTGTATTACATCTATTCTTTCTTGTTGTTTTCTGCAATCAGAAATCCGCAGCAAACATTTTGGTGTTACATTTCCTGTTTTATTATGATTAACTGATTAATTGTGGATAAAGAACTGTACACAGTGAAGTGAGTAGATTTCATGGATCTATTTGATATTGTAAATTCATAAGGAATCAAAATTATGTATGAATCAGAGTGATTCTGTTCTGTTCCCTTCTTTGGATGGACTTTAAATAACTTAATTCATTTAATTGGGTCATTTTCACATTTCTTGCTTAGGAAAGAACAATCTTCCTGTCCAGATAGATTTATCACCTGCTTCATTTTTCCAACCAATATTGTGCGCACAAATTTGGTGTAAAGTTTTATTTTAGCTGCAAACATGATCCAAGATCCTGTCCACACGTTAAAGTTGTTCAAAGAAACAACAGGGCACTGATTCTATGTCATAACCAACGTGTGTCCTGCAACTAATACTACCATAACCTAATGAACTGGTTATTGGTCATTTGTCTCATTGATGAATATGGGACCTTACTGTGTGCAGATTTGTTGTCACATTGCCTACATGGTTACATTTCAACAATAGTGAAATGATTTCAAAATTGTTGTCCTTGATGTCAAATCACTTCACAGCTTTATCTAACCCTTGTCATTCCCATAATTATATTCTCCACTACCGTAGCATTGGGCTTTCGCTTCTCCTTGTGCTGTACTATATGTTGCCATTTGCTCACTCTCAAACTGTCTGGTTCCTTACTTGCCATTTATTTCCCTGCTTCGTATTTCACTTCTGCCCTTGCCCTTTGGGTTCAACATCCACTTTTTAATTTTCAATGTGTGTTTTATTTCAATGTGTTGTTCTGCTTGAGGTGTGTATAAAATGTAGGATTTAAAGATCCTGGAGTTAAAACCCTTGAGGCAGAGACCTTATAACAAACCGCAGGATCATCTGCATGACTAAATCAGCAAGGGTACTTCACCAGCCTTGTTGATACCATTAAATCGCAAAGCGTTCCAAAGTGTTCCACTAAGGAACTCAACCTTTTCCTAGATCCAGACGGAAAGAAGATGAAAGGATTTGAAGCGGCCAACTTAAAGCAGGTTTTTGTTATAAATCACCTCTTTGCGGGCTTACCCTGCATTCTATGGACAATCTGGGAAGTCCTCCAGATACATTCCATGGAAAACCTAACTGCTCACATTGGATTTTAAAAGGCAACTGAAAATGATGTAGAGTCCCAGTACAACCAGATTTCATTTGAAGTCTCTGGCCTTCCTCAAACAATGCAAATTCTAGATAATTAATTGCCACAGATTTTCTTGTTTATGTGCTCCTAATAATTTCAATTTTATTTAACAGTGAAACATGTAAATATCCAGCAATTTAAATTAATTAACACAAAAGTGAACTTAGTATTTGGGCATTTGGCTCCGACTTAAGCACTTGTCTGAGACTTAGTGTGAAACAGACTTTGAATAATAGTGAACAGGTTTTGAATATGAGCTGTTTTCACTCACTGGTCAGTTTCGTTGCACCTCACAGCTGGAGGCGAGGGAATCAAAAAGGGACAGTGGTAGTTTTCTTTCTGCTGTGCTTGTTGGATTGTAACTGAACCAGCAGAGGGAGCCAGAGGTGTACCTTCTCCCAATAGCCCGCCAGTGTTTCTCTCATCACAGATAGTAGGAACTGTAGATGCTGGAGAATCCGAGACAACAAGGTGCAGGGCTGGATGAACACAGCAGGCCAAGCAGCATCATAGGAGCAGAGAGGCTGACGTTTCGGGTCTAGACCCTTCATCAGAAAAGGGGGAGGGGAAGGGGGTTCTGAAATAAATAGGGAGAGAGTGGGAGGCGGATAGAGGAGAGGATAGGTGGAGAGGAAACAAACAGGTCGAAGAGGCGGGGATGGAGCCAGTAAAGGTGAGTGTAGGTAGGGAGTTAGGAAGGGGATAGGTCAGTCATAGGTTTCTCTCATCACAGCTTGGGTTGGAAATGCTGGGACAATTTGGGACTGTGACAGCGTAAGAAATCATTATGCTGCTTCAGCATCCCAGTTTCTTCAATCGACTTTTCCCAGTTTTATTCCAAGGTTAATGCGATGGGAATATGGGCCCAAATCTTATCAGCAGGTAGTATTGATACTAGATCATCAATGATGTTCCTGAAATGATTATCAACAGTTGTAAAAACAAAAATACCCCATCTGATTGACTCATTTCCTTTCAAGGAAAGAAATCAGCCATCCCCACCTGGCCTGACCTACTTGTGACTCCAAACCCACACTATTGCTGTTGACCCTTAACTGTGGAAGAGTAAGTCAGTCACTTCAAGAGATGGGTAACACGTGCTGACCTTGTCAGTTTCGCTGACATCCCATGAAACAATAAAGAAAAAAAATCCCCACATGTGATCATCTATGAATAATGCACTGAGATAACTTTATGTCCGTAATCACCAGGTATCAGCGAAACTGAGATTGTGGAGCTTGGCTTTTCCTTCTGGGATCAGGACAACTTTTGGGACCCAACCCTGAGGCCCATTGAAAGCAGGTTCCGATGTGATTATTTTCATTCGCATGTTCACTGACCAGAGGGCAACGCAAGATGGAGTGCTCGATCTCCGAGTTACGGTGATCAGGCAGGCTTCCTTTAGAACAAAACAATGGCAATCCCTAAGTCTGAGGTGAAAGCTGCAAATGTGTGCGAGAGAGAAAATGTTGAGGTGACCACTGAAGACTGTTTAAAACTAGAAAAGGCTACATCTGCCTCGTCAACTTCATGGAGAAGAATCTTCCCACACAGTGACATGCAACTGCGGTTGTTGCCTTTGAAATTTGCAATTGGCACAGAAAAGCGGCCTAGCTCTCTGCCCCCGACTTTGCCCTTTCCAACATAGTTCTGGTCTGTAGCAGTGCATTCAATTACGTCCTTGCTGGGCCTCAAAATTCTATATGGAAAGTTTTATCATGATTATCTGCGCTTCTTTTTGGAAAATAAAAGGTGGTATCAGTCTTGATGCATCGCAAATTTTCCAAGCCATGTCCCCTTCACCCCCACAACCCCCCATGCACACACACGGACGCACACACATACAAACTTTGTTTGTGCAAAGTGGGGAAGGTCACAATTGATAACAAATCTCTGGTTTGTCAAGGTGGTGCTGAGCTGCAGACGTGCACAATTCTCTTTTATGTACTGTAGGCACAACCACCCTACTGCTAGGAAGGGAAGCTCAGACTTTTGACTCAATGCACATGAAGGAACAGCGGTGTATTTCCAAACCAGGATGGTGTGTGGCTTGGAGCAGAATTATTGCACCTGTTGTTCTTGTTCTCCCAAACTGTCAAGATTGCAAGTTCGGGAGATAAGTTGAAGGAGCCAGTGTGAATTGTTGCAATGCATCTTGTAGATGGCACAAATTGCCGCTGCTGTTTATTGGTGCTGGAGTGATCGAATGCTCAAGGTGGTGGGTGGGGTGTAAATCACGTGGGCTGCTTGGTCGTGGATGTTGTCAGCGTTTTCTGGAGTATTGTTGCAGCTGCAACAAGTGAGGAGTATTCCATTACACTCACTTTACCGATGTTGGAAAGTGTGACTAGTCAGAAGATGAATTTACACAGAATGGCCAGCTTCTTAATTTTCTCATGTTGTCACAATCTTTACCTAGCATTCAAAAGATGTAACTGGCTTGGCCTTTGCAAATGATGCTCCAAAATTGTGACAAATATAATCTGTATGTTGAGGAGATGACAGAGCCGATTTAATCAGTAATCAAATAAATTTTGCATTTTGAGTTGGACCATTTAATATTTTGCCTGATTAAAGATGGAAATGAAATATAGATTAAATTATTATGGAAATGCTTGATTGTATGAAACTTTTTACAAATACTTTTTCCTCTTTTCTCACGCTCATTTAGAGAAGAACATGATGTGCATTTTTTCTTTTAAGGTGCGAACATTGAAGTACCAAAATTGACAAAATATTTATCATGACTTGAAAATCATATGAATGTTTTCAAAGATGATGGGTAACTGCTAGATATTTTATTTGTTCTGTTTTTATTTTGTTTAGAAAGACAGCATTTTTAATTTATCTGCCAAAGAAATGTATCTGTTCCTCATGTGACTTTGTCTCTATGAAACCTCTCCATAAGTCATTCATTCAAACATTTAACAAGGACATGACTAATCGTTGGGCATATTTCTTGAAACCGATTCAATTGGAATCAAAGGAAACGTAGAATGTGTTACGCTAAATTTTAGCTAAATGGTGTTTAATTTGAAGCTCCTAAGTGGTTTGAAGTATGCATCTGTTATTGTTGCATTGTCTGAGAAAACAATGCATTCAATTTAAACTGTTGAGCAGGAACGGTATGTCTGTCTGCATGCGAATGGCCAGGCTTTGTAACCATGCTACTTTAAAATAAGCACTGCTGGGCAAAAGCTGCAGGAGGAAAATTGCACCAGTGAGTTAGTTCCATTGCAGTTTACACAATGGAATTCAGTGGATTGTGTGCCAGACTCAAGAAATTCCATCTGGAAATTTCCTATCTGTTGGCATTAAAATTCTTAGACTAGGTCTAAACTCAATGCTTTATCAGACTTCTAGCTTTGAAGTGAGTTAAAATACGCAGATAAAGCACAGTGTTAGAACAACTGTTGGAAGCACTTTCCTAAAAAACAAATCCTTGAAAAGCATTCCTTTCCAGCACAAATCCAAGTGCAATTGGGCAGTGGACACTTGGGCACTGATAGGTGGTGCTGAGGACACCTTAGAGTCTAAAGATGGTGGCGAATGGTGTCTTATACTCTATAGTGGTCTTATTGTTGACATGTTCAAAATTATTAAACCATTTAAATGCTTCACAAATGATACACCACTGCAAGAAAGTGCTGCCAAACAAACACTGTGATAAAATGAAAATTGGTGAAATGTTTTCATTTTCAGGTCTCATATTATTCTGAAATATGAATTCAATAAGTGCATTTAATATTGACAACTGTTCTTTCTGACCTGAGCAATAATATTAATTGACAATTAATTAGTTAAATTAGCTTAGATGGCTACTTACTGATTAATTAAGGGACTAAGCCAGTGAGGTTTTCTCGCTGCAATTAAATAAAATGTTTTTCTCTGCTTAAGGGTCACATATAGGACAGGACCATCTGTCTTAGTTCAGTTGCCTATACAATAATCAATGAAAAATCAGTTTTACTGAAGCACGAAAGGGAAATTCTCACACCATTGCCATAAAAGTGAAAATAATTGACCGGACCGAGAAAGGCACCACGCAGGCATATATTTAAAAAAGATTTGAAATCTGAATCAACACAGTCTCGGTTATAATGTAGTCTCAAGATGTGATCGCACATGGACTGTGCGATACCAGGGCTGCAGTATATTTGGATTGGTTCCAAGAATGGATGACTGCACAGACCTGAATCCAAAATTGAGTTGAATTTTATTTTTCCAGAATTACCAATGAATTTTATATCATTGCCAGTATGTTTTGACTAAAAATTATGATTATAGACTTCTTGATAAGATGCGTATGTAACCAGTAATCATTGTTCATTACCAGTGAGGTAGCGAACTTGACAAGAGAAAGCGTTTTTTGTTATAATTGTATTACTGTTGAAAAGAACCATTCTGTTTAGTTGGTGTTCTGCCATTAAAGGATGGGTCAGAAAAAAGGTGCAAAATGTTTTCAATAAAAAAAATCTATTTTTAGAAATTATCTTCCAACATTTGTCTTTTTTTTATTACTATACCATTGTTTTGGTATCAGACTGTAAATGGACAGATGAAGCCTTTGCAAATAATGGATCCTGACATCAAAGATGTTTTGCACTGAAACAACCCTGAACATGTTCAAAATGAAGTGCCATAGTAAGAGACAATAACAACTCTACAGTTTCTATGGCAACAACTGGCCATATTCTGAGGAATTGAAGCTACCTGTTTTCCATTGCACACCTCATTAAAGAGATGTTCGTTCAGTATTTCCAATGCAGTGATAGCAGTCTTCCAGCCATGTGACTGTAGTAATGAGCAGCAATCATTTCTGCTTCTCACAATTATAGCAAATTCAAAGACAGCTGCAGATGGGGCTCTTAATAGTGCCCTGTAGTGATGCACCAGTCATACCTATCCATGTTTAACTTTCCTCTAGGAGATCACAAGTCACTTTGACAGGTCTCTTGTTCTTTCACCGTGAAGGCAGCACAGATGTCTCCTAACATGTTAGGCTTCAGCTTGAGTGCCTTCAAATATTCATTACATATCTTTCTTTCCTCAATATTGTTCCATTTGAAAAACAACAGCACATGAATGGCATTTGATCGAACAAATCAAAAAATAATCTCTTGTTTTCTAAATTTACTGGCACATTGTGGTTACTGCTATTTCATTGACTACTGAGTTGCAGTTTTTTAAAAGTAATTCACTACATCAAATTGCTGAAGAATCCTTTTCCCAGTGATTGCTGAATGAAGCAAGTTGTTGATGAATCTGGAAGCCATAGATGTTAAGACATGAAAGATCTGTAAACTTCCATATCTAATTTTGGTAGCTTCTGTTTAGGTTACACACTTTTGAATTTTTAATTTCTTTCAGAACTAATTCTTAAATATAGGTGAATTTTTGACAACATGCCTTCAGTAATACTGCATTTTGATTACTATAAATAAGTTTCTTTTAGTTTATTATCCACTCTATAGCACTACAACTTGGGTATATGTAGCTAAATGTTGAATTCAAGACATGTTCCAAGGCACTTTACAAATTAGAAATGACTTGAGTTTGGGAGGCAACATGTTCAGTGTGAGTGAAAAAGAGAGCTGGATTGAAGATGTTCAGTAATTTCTGTGGACTTGTTGAGGAATCATGGGAAGACAAGAGTTTTGAAAGGATGGGTATCAGTATTTTTGGAGAGAGAACAATGTCTAATTTTAATACAATGGATGCCAGCAAAGGAAATTGTGTAGTTAACAGTTTATTGTGAATAAGCTAAGAAATCCAGAAATGGCTCTCGTGGACAAGATGAAGTTAGAAAGGAGAGAGTTAAGAAAGTGTATATGTCAGGAAAGGTAAGAGGGCATGATGGGCAGAATATGTTGAATACCAGAGTCTCGTCCTACACTTTTCTACTGAGTTTTATTTCTAGTTCACACTCCGTGATCTGCAGTAAACTGATTGCTTGTTCCCCATGTACACACACTTAGTTCTAACCCAAATAGCTCTTGATTGCACATAACCCAGTTCCATTTAGTCTTGGGCATCACTGCCAGACCCTCCCAGATGACAAGGTCCATGGAAGAGTTACAACTGAGAGAATGATTTTGTAGTGACAAAGAGGCCTGTGCTTCTCAATCTTGATGTTTGGTGAGCACAGATTAAGCAGGGTAAAGGATGGAAGGAGACTGATGGAAAAAAAGTAAATGAAGGGTTATCTTTGATTTTCACATGATGTTGGAATTTTGAGTGCATTTTCTTTGCTGTTATTCTTTATTTCTGGCATAGTATAGTTGCACAGGATATTGGTCACATACAAGCTCTCAAATTGACATTTTAAGGATTGCATTAAATCATGATTATCAGTAGTCTCTACGAAAGTAGCAAGCAAGTGAGCCATGCCTAACCATCAGTGTCTCTGTTATGTTTCTCTATTATTGCTTAAAACTTTGTATGAAGATTTAGGCAAGACAGACTTTAATGGGAATGTCCCCGGACTAGCAGTCTGGAGACCATGTGCTTGCGATGTGGGTTTGAACTCCACTGTCAGAGATGGTAAAATTAGAATTCACTAAAATCTGAATTTAAAAGCTGGCCCATTGGTGACCATGGAGCCATTCTTGATTGCTGTAAAAATCGATTTGGTTCATTCACGTTATTTATGGAAGGAAATTTACCATGTCCAGCTGACACATGCCAACAGATCCATAGCGTTTGTAACTGCTCTGTGGAAATAAGCAGTGGGTACTAGATGCTGGCCTAACAAGAGATGCCCCCATCCCATAAACAATAAACTAAAATAAATTAATCTGAGAACTTTAGTTGCTTTTCCCATCCTCATGCTCGTGGAAAGCACGTGGACCAAAAAATTCTTCAAAGTGTTTGCTAATTGGCTGTTGTAACTTTGACACCAAGAACGTGGGCACACTAAGCTTGATTTCCAGGGAACCTGCCATGCATCTGCCAGATTTACAGCAGACCATTACAAAATGAGGAAATTCCTGATGCTCTTGTAGAATATTCCCTGCATTTGTGTACTAATTGGAAATTTTGCAAAAAAAGGATTCATCACCGTGCCAGAGTTTTGACATTTACTTTAATAATGTGCACACAAATGACCAGAAATAAGGCCTGGTTTTAATGCTAAAGTAGAGGTTTCTTTTTAAACAAAGTGCCCGCTGTTTTCAGGTCAATAAAATCTATCATTGTCTATTAGTCTACTACCATTGGACAACCAGAGAAAGTTTATATACAAGTATCGACAGTTTAAAAAACATGGTCCATTAGGAAAGTTAACATTTTGTTTCCCTTTGTGTGATTTGAACTTTCCTCATGCATTCTACATGTAGAGCTGACAATAGATTTGGTTTTAATCAAAGTGGAAAGAACATCAATGAGGCAATTAATGTTTCTGTCATGGATTTCAGCTGATGACATTAATGGACAAAATTGCTAAAGAGATGCCATTTTTACCACCTGAACAATCTGTAACCAAAGTTAACCTTAAAATCTCTGAATTGGTGCCTACTTATGTGTAATGTTTCAAATTTTTCATCCATTGTTTTGTAAATATACCAAGACAATTTTTGAAGAAGTGCAATAACGGTATTTCTGCTTTGTGTGGAGGCTTTATTCCCCACCATTTTAATCATTCATTTATGCATTTTTCAGTTAGCTAGTAACCAATTGATAATTTATGGCTACATGTTCAAGACAGTGCATTGCAGCTGATGTGAAATGTTGAAATGATTTTCCTCATTGTGAATCTATAATTACAGCCATCCTTACAGGTGCTTTATAAAGAGATAGGAAAAATGTTGGGCTTAATGTTGTGGGCACTCATTTACCCCTGTTAACTGCCATCTGTGCGGCAGAGGGAATGAATAATGAAGAGGGAGAGTTGTAAGTTAAAACCTGTTGCATGCCTGCTCATTTCTGAGGAGAAATGAGCAGGTGTATGCTTGGATTAGCTACTTAGTTTATGGCTGTGGAATTTTTTCACATGGATTGATGATACTTGTGTAAAGGAAAAAGGGAAACAAACATTTCCTATATTCTGGGTAGGAAACAAATTGATTTAGATGAAGAATTTCAAGATTGTTATTTGATTTTAACCCCAAGCTACTAAATATTCACTCTTGTGACTTACGAAATGATCTGGGCTCATTGATGATATTGCTGTATGCAATCTTTATTCTAAATTGTATCACATAAATGCTCTGCATAGAGCTTCTACATGCTTGTACTGCACAATTGTGTGGTATGAACCTCTTGGCCAATAAATAACACATACTGCTTTGTTTGTCTTGATCTTGAAATGATAAAACCTGTTGGGTCTAAAATAGTGTCACAGCAGCTATTCTGAATCTGACCATCTAGTATCTTGCTATTTGTTCGGCAAAAGTTTCTGCAGTATGGATAATTCACTTTAATCTCCCAGAGTATAATGCTATTGTCATGTTGAGTGGTACACGTTCAAATTCACTTTGGTTCAATTGGTATTGATTGGAATGTAACTCAACAGGATGCTGTGAGAGCTCTACCTGTGTTTCATCAGCAGTGATGAAATGGTTCACGCTGACTTAGCAACTTAATGAAAGGCTCCTCAACACAACCTTCATACCATATGCTGCTGCTTTTTGACTGATTTAACAACAACAGTCAGTAAGCAAGTACTAAGTTATTTGACATGATGATTACACACTGTTCAATATAATATGCTGCAGTATTCCATGCATGCATACAACAAGACTGCATAGCTTTCAGCTGTCAAGTAACAGTTCATTCCACACAAGTACTGGGCGATGACCATTTCCAACAAAAGAAAATTTAAGCATCTTCCTGAGTTGGAATAATCTGCATTTGCTTGGATGCATGCAGCTCCAACAACAAAAGCTCAACCCTATCCAGACAAAGCTGCTCATTTGTTTGGAATTCCATTAGCACCCCCCCCCCCCCCGCTTAAATATTGACTCCCCCTGACATTTGTAAACAGTAGGAGTGATTGAGAAGGGGCATTCAAAAGGACGTTGGATGATTATTTGGATGAAAGTAAAGTGCAAGGGGATGATGAAAAAGCAGGGGATTGGCAGTAAATAATGATCATTTAATGAGCCAGTGCAATCAATGGGGGCAGAATGGCTGCCACCTTCATCGTCATACTTCTGTGATTGTGATTCTGTGTCTGTAGCAACTTGCCAAAGCTCCTTCAACAGTGCCTTCCGCAGCCATAATCTCTACCACTTAAAAGGATAAGGACAGCAAATGCAAGAGAAGTCCACGACCTAAAAACTGCCTTTCCATTTGTTTCACATGATATATGGAACAATAACTAGATTTCTTCACTGTCTGAGTCAAAATACTTTATTTATCTCCCTTCTTAACATTATTTGGATTACCATGCAGCGCCAAGGACTGTAGTGGCTAGAGAAGAATTTCCCAGCATCTTGTCAACAAAAGTTGAGGTTGGTTAATAAATTCTGGCTTTGTTAGTGATGTACCTATTACTTGAATAACTGAAAAAAAAATTGGTGATCAATTCTGCTAGCTGGCATTAGTGTTTAATACTGGTTCCAGAAAGCTACCATATTATTCATTTTGGAACTTCAAAATGTTGGTATCTTGGTATTGTGTGGTTTGACATCTGGACCACTCAATTTATGAAGTGGGCTGGTGAGGAGGACAATGATGCCTTTAGAATTGCTTAATAAAGTGAAAACTGTGATGTAGTGCTCTTGTCTTCATGTGTTTCTTTTCCTAGGATATTAATCATCATGAACAGACAAGAGACTAGTGACCTGCTGGCCTTTTGCTGTTATTATATTTTTGGATGCACAAGTTCCACAGCTTAGTATGTTTAAAAAAACTCTTGACACCCCATCAATAGGTTTTTTGTAGTGTGATCAGTGTTGTAAATGTCAAGCATCTTTGTAGCAAATTTGCAAACAGTGGTGAAATAAATGACTAATTAGGATGATCAATCTGTAATGGTATTGGTTGAGGGGTAAAGGTTCAACAGGAAACAAGGAAAACCATGCTGCTGTTCTTTCAAATAGTGCCATGGAATCCTAGTTTAACGTTCCATTTGAAAGATGCCATCTCCATTCCTTTTGTACTGCACTTAAAGTGTCAGCTGAGATTATTTGCTGAAGGTTTGGTGTGAAACTAAAGCTCACAGTTTTCTGCCCTGAGAGGTACCACCTAACATTGTTCTGCTCTTGTTAGTCAAAGAAGACAATGGCATTCATTTTTCTACATATGGAACTGTTCAGTATCTGCCTGTAATTGGCAAATTGCTTTTGTAAAGATTAGTTTTATCGCCATCAGTTTAAATGGTTGAAAAGCAAATACTATCTGATCAGATTTTCTACAGCTCACATGATAACACTAATTTAGAAGAACTCATAGCAGTGGTTAAGGATTTAACAGAATAAAATCCTGTGGGAATAGACTATATTGTTAAATTATAAAATTGTCTTCCTTCCGCGTCTTGGGTCTCATCCTGGAGAGATGATACAAATGTCTCATTATAAATATCTGATTGGTTCATTAATGCCCTACCCTAGGGCTAATTATTCTACCACTGTCCACTTGACTGATGTGCATCGCATTAATGGCCATCTTTTGTCTGAAACATTGTTCAATGCATGTATTAAATTCAAACACAGGCATTCAGTTTGCTATAGTTTACACCAAGTATCTTATTTTATTAGGAAATGTTGTGAAAGACTTCCCAGTGTTTGATAGGCAAAGAAAGCTGTTAAATAGAGCTTTTTAATTTTTGCAGATTTTGTTCGTTCTTGTCACTGTATTTGAGATAACCAGTGTACAGGAAAAATGACCATTTTATATCTTGAAATTGGCATCATGGGACATAGTAAAGAACATATATATATTAATTGGCATGGAGCAAGACAAAATAAAACGCTGTCTTTAGTGACTGGACAAATGTAAGCTCAATCTTTGAGTGCAACACTGGTATTATGCTTCTTGATCAATGATGAATCAAAGATTCTCAGCTATATCCAATGTATTAAATTCCACGAGTATAACTTGCCGTGAGTTATACTGGTACCAACACAAAAGCTGATATATTCCAAGCTTCTAAGGCAGATTTTGTGATTCACTCAGACTTGTGGATATTTTGTTTTAATTGGCAAAGTGCAACATTCTACATGTACAGATGGTGGACTGTGTTAGCCTAATGCAGGATTCATTTCACAGCATGGTTCCTTATTGCACCTGAAGTTTCATCTATTCTGTCAGCTGGCAAAAGATGTTACCATTTTCATTTTTTAAAAAAAATTTTTTCGAGGGCTGAGTATAAATTGGCCACATGCTGTTTTCTTTTTGTCTTATCTCCTGTCCACTTGGAAGAGCATTGTGTCAGCATAATAACAGTACTTCCTGAATACACTTGCATTGAATGAAGTTTGGAGGGGAAGAAAATTATATGCCTAGGTTTTCATATTTCAAAGTGTTTATTTCGCAACGTTCAATTGTAAAGTTATGACAGAAATGGAATGCTTTGTCAATATCAAACTGATTTAGTCATCGAATGCCTGTTTGGGTTGAGTCAAAGCATTCTATATGACATATTTATAGCCACTAAGATGTTCAAGCAGTTTCAAGTCAGGACAAATGTTATCGTTTTATGATTTGATTTTCAGTTTCAGTTGTTAATTCGCAATCACAATTCATACATACTAATAGTCTCTTTTTAAATATTTTATTTCTGAAAAAAGGGTGAATTTTATTTGCACCTAGCAGTAAGAAATGTAAAGAACTTCACAGTTTGAACAAGGCACTGTTAGAAGATGCTGTTAAGACGTGATGGGGAACAATAACTCGGGGGGAAAAAGAAACACATTTCCAATGTAGTTTTATATGACTTCTTCAATTGTGCATCAACAAATTTGTGGAATTCATTTAAATGAAAGCATAACGTTCGGAATTGGTGAATGAAGATTGAATACCCAATAATACCAAGTGTTACAGATTATTTTTTAATCATTATTAATTTGATTATGTACTCACCTAAAAACCTTGGTATTTAAATATGTTAAGAGAAGTGATAGACCACATGGCTGAGAGTATGATAAATCTTTCTTTGATGCAGTGTAATTGGATTATTGAATTTTCTCATCTCCTAAATGTAGTTTGTATTGTTTTACTTATGTGTTTGAGATGGAGAGAAGGTCATTAGTGGCCATTGTAGCTTAAATGCAAAGGGCACATTTGGGCTAAAGTGATTTTGAATGACCATTGAGGTATGAGTCAATTAAAATAAACAGCAAGTAAGATGCTATACAGGACATGTGCACTGACTGGTCAATGTTAAGGTCCCAGTGGCCCACTTGGTACAGCTATAGCTCATGCTTTTGTAAATGTCTGCATCTGCCTGGGGCATCTTAGCAATGACAAATTGCTCTTGTAATGTGTGATTTCTCAATGTGAGAATGACCAGAAACAGATCGTAAGCATGTAGGAAAGAATAAATGTGAGAAACCATTAACTTGTCACCTTGGACAGAGGTTCAGCTAAACAAGGCTGTGTTCAATTCACATGATTCCCTGAGCTGTCTTGCATATTGAAAGCATTGATTGTCTCCCTAATCTGAATCAAGCAAAAAATAAATTAACCAAAAATTATTTAAGAAACCACTTTTCAATTTGTATCAAACAGAAAGTTTGAAGTAACAATCAAGTTCACATTTTTTAATAATTAACTGAGCAAGCCTATAGCGGTTTGCCAGAAAAATATCCCAGTACTACTTATTACTGCAAATTACCGTTGCTTTGCTGTATCTACTTAATCTGCCAAAACCCAGGAATAAACCAGGGACCTTTATATCTTCAGTCTAATACACTCTCGACTGAGCTATTTCCGCTGATTGCTCTTGTGTCTTTCTTTTTATCCAGATGTGCTATCACACGCAATCGAATGGCCTTTTCCCAACAAATGAGCCATGGTATTCTTTGCTGTTTCTACATACTTTGTCATCAACCTGTGCAGGGATGTTATGACACTGTATCCAAGATAACAGCAGTGTAGGACACTACAGTTGGAGTTTCTGTGCTCGCCAGTTCCATTTCCTTTTGCTTTCTTTCTTCCTCCCTTTGTAGTTTCTTTCTTCCCCTCTCAGCTTTGACAGTCCTGCCCTGCCCTATCTGGACAGTGGAGCCGAGGGAGACGGATCGCGGCCGGAACCCAAGCAGGAACTGAGTGCTTGGGCCGAGTCCCACGGCAGCAATGGAGCGAGCACGGATGAGTCACGCAGCGGAGTGAGCGAGCCGATTCGCGGGCTGTGTCCCAGAGCAGCGGCGGAGCAGACCAGAGCTGGGGTGATGGCCAACCGAGTCCCAGACTGAGGCCAACAGGCGGAGGCAGTGTGGCCTCATGTTATGGGGCAAGTGGGCACGGACTCATGTTGGAGAGGGACTGGAACTTAAGTACTTACGGTCACTTTTATTATCATTATGGACATTTTCAACTCTGTCCCCATGCCAACGTATTTTTTGAAACTCTGTAACAACACTCAAATTATCTTTACCTCGGTACTCTACCTAAGAAGGCGCCAAAAGACAACATTACAAACTTTTCGCTGCACTCATTCAAGTGCATGTGATAACAAAGGCTATTCTGACTCTGAAACAGGTGGGATTTTAACTGGGTCCTCCTGACCCAGAGGTAGGGACACGACTACTAAAACCACAAGGCCTTTGCTTTGTCTATTTTTGATTCCGTGGACATCACTGACCTGTGAAATTGTCAGTTATTGGGCTTTTGGTTGTCTGTATCGTGATTATCTGTTCTACCTCTTGTTTTGATAGGGCTGGCTTAGGACACATGGACAGATGACACCAACATTCTGCTAAAAATCAGCTTCGCGTCAAATTTGAGAAGGTTCAGAGAGGGTTTTCTCCATGAGCTCTAGTACATAATCTCAGGCAATTGACCTCTGCTCAGCTCATTAAGTGTGCTACACACCTCCATGCACTGCCCCCGCAATGTCTTGTGCTCAGAAATGGCCAAGGTCCTGGTGTTGGGATCTAATGCCATTCAAGTCACCGATGCCATTTAAACACCAACAGTGCACTATGTTAAACACTGCAAGCCTGGTTAAAATAGCCACTAGGTCAGCGTCCTGCCCGTGGCCTGGAGGAAACGCAGCCGTGCTGCAGGATGGTTAGTGACCTTCTGTGCTCTGCGAGACCTCCCACGGTGTGCTACAGCACTTCCCTCCCACCAAGGATCACAGTTGACCACTCGTAATATCGCATGCAGCATCTTCTCTCAATGGTGCCCTCACATCCCATGCTCTCTAACTACTGACCCTCCCTGCCTCCTCAAATTCTTACTTGCTCACTCACTCTTCACCTTTCCTGACTGCTGAAGGACCAATCACTTTACTAAGCATGCGCTCCCTCGACTCTTCTTTGCTGCCAGACATGGCATCTTCTGTCTCAGGCACTAAAAAACAAGACAAGATAGAGATGCTGTGAACATCCAAGTCAGCACAGAGTGTGACAGTGCTCAGGGAAGAGCTGTGAGTTCCGAGATGGATGCCTACCCCAGTGTACAGTACAAAAAAAAACGAAAAAACTGCGGATGCTGTAAATTAGGAACAAAAACAAAGTTGCTGGAAAAGCTCAGCAGGTCTGGCAGCATCTGTGAAGGAAAAAGACAGAGTTAACGTTTCGGGTCTAGTGACCCTTCCTCAGAAGGTCCACCTGGCTGACCTCAATACAATCACTACTCTATCCACATTTTAACATTGTACTTATGTTGTCTGTGTGTTTGTTGTATCGCTATAATTATTTTTCTTGGAGTTAAGAACTAATGTCATGTTTTTCCTTTCACTGTATAAAATCTTGTAATTGGTTTATTAATATTTCTGGTGAATGAGTTAACTACAATAATTGGAGTGGGGTACGTCTGCCTGGTTAAAAAAAATCAAATCTTTTTTGTGGACAACCAAGGAGGTTGAAAGAGGGAGCCAATTCATCCCTCCTTAACAAAATGCATTAACCTTATTTTAGTTAGAAAATAATTTATTTACATTATGTTTTAGCCATAAATCAGTCATAGCTCTCAGCTTCTCTTGCAAAAATCCATGTGCTGACTGGATCCTTTACTAGCTTGTTGTAGACCGGAAAATAGATTTTGGCTTGTAAAAGGTGTGTTCTCATGATAACTGCCATAAGTACAGCTGCCAGTACAGCAACTAAAATGCTGTGCAGGTATTCGGGTACAACAGTTACAGTTTTTAAACAGAGAATGATTCGACAGTTCAATTCAAGAATTTTTACCTGGATCATTTCAGCAAGGTGATTCAGTTCATACTAACCTTTCTTCCAGTGTTCCATTTTGTCCTTATCATTCAATTAACTAAACTTTTGATGTGTTCCCCCCATTGTCTTTAGCTGAAACAACCATGTAACCATTGCTAACATTGGTGCAATCACATATGTAAAAGCTGATCATATTACTGTCTAAGTTGGCAAGTCAATTTGCATCTAAGAAACTCAAGTTGGCAAAGTCAAGCATTTCATTTTAGATATTACATTCATCAGCAGGCTGAATGATATTGAAATCAGTGGATAACATGAATCTGCTCTGACGATTCTGATTTCACTCTATTTGTGGTATAGTTGTAACTGGTGAAGTGCAAAAGATTTTTGACTGTCAGAATGCTTTAAATTTAACTTTTTCACCATTTTAGGTCAGTAGAGAAGTTGTTGTATTGCATGTAGCTGTAAAACTGACCAACATCATTGGACATTCATTAGTTCCTCATTCTTTCATAAGAGCGCATGATTCATCTGACATTGCATTGCCTGAGATTAGATTAATTAGATGATTGGTATAGTGCTGGTTTGAGACTGTGGTTCTAATTTATTTTACTTGGGGTAAGATATCTTGCATTGGAAGCCGAATATACAATGTGCCATACAATGTGAGATTAACTTCATGATTTTTTCATTTAATGCTTTCCAATCTATAAAGGTGAATGCATGAGAGACCAGAAAATACTGGACGGTTGCATTCCTGATTTGTATATGGATTTGAATTGAATTCAGCCTTCATGAAAAAAAAGGCAAGTTTAAGCAATATAATAAACGATTGTACTCAGCACAAAAATTTTCACTCATTGAAAATCATAAAACTTCCTGCAGCTGGTGGTTGCTGAATTTATGTTGACAATATAGTTTCATACATATGAATTAACAGTTTAGAGAGATGTGCCAAGATTTTGCAACTTGGATCTTGAAGCTGTTGTCAAATTTATTTTCTGCAAATCATTTGCTTTCACTACATTGGTAAGTAAGATACTTGAACTGAGTGTGTTCCAGGTTAATTCCAAAGTCTTTAAGTGTCAATTTAAATCCAGACAACGTAAGACCATTCGCCTGTAAACCATACAACCCATCAAGTTTGCTCCACCATTCAAGGCGATCATGGCTGATGTGATAATCCTCAACTTCATTTCTCTGCCTTTTCCCATAAAGCTTTGCTTCTCCTACTGACTCAATATCTGCCTATCTCAGCCTTGAGTATACTTAACAGACCACGCTCTATTGACCTCTGTGGCAAATAATACCACAGATTCACTATCCTCAGAGAGATAAATTCCTCCTCATCTGTTTAACTCCTTACTTTGGGTACAAACTCACTGGTCCTAAACTCTCCCACAGGAGGAAACAAACTCTCTGCATGTACTGCGTCTTGCCCCTCAGAATCTTGCATGTTTCAATAAGGTCTGCTTACATTCTCCTAAGCTTCAATGCATACAAACCCAACCTACTCAACTTTTCTTCATAAAATCCCTCCATATCTGGGATCAACCTAGTGAATCTCTGTCTGATTGCCTCCCGATGTCTGCTTGCCTTTCCTTAGATAAGGGAACCAGAACTGTATACACTAGTCAAGCTGTGGTCTCATCAGTGCCTTGTATAGTTTTAACAAAACCACCCTATTTTTATACTCCATTTCCTTTGAAATAAAGGCCAACATTCTGCTAAACCCCTTTCCAGTCCACTCCAGCCAACACTGCAGTGTTATAGTTACTGTTCCCAAGGGGATCTTCGATTCTGAGATCATTCATTGAAAGTACTTTGTCACATTACCAGATCCAAAGTGGCTTGATCCCTGGGTTGAATCCATGTTATTTTGTTTCAGGAAACTGTTCTGAATGCATTCTATGAATTCATCCTCATAGCTACCTCTGCCAAATTGATTTTTGCAATCTCTAAAAAGATTAAAACCCACAATGATTAATGTACTGCCATTTTTACATGTTCTCATTATCTTCTGATTATTCTTGGTCCTAAAGAACAGCTACTGTTAAGGGGCCTGTGGACAATTTTTTTTACTCTTCATGAGATCATCGACCTAAGTGTTAGTTCTCTTTGTTTCTACAGATTATTCTTGACTGCCTGTGTATTTCCAACATTTTCAAACTTTATTCTGTCATGCTGTTTGACCCTATGTCATTCATGTTCTTTTTCGGATCTCCCAAGTGCTCCTTGAGTTCAGATGATTCTTGAAAAATACTTTATAAAAGTTCAAAATTGTCAGTCTGAATTTAGCCTCTATATCTTTAGTCATCCAGGGAGCTCTGGTTTTGGATATGTTTTATTTTCCATCCTATAGGAATGTGTCTGCTACATACCTGAAGCGCTTCCTCTTTGAAGGTCTCCCATTGTTCAGTTACTGTTTCATCCATCAATTTGGCTTCCAATCCATCTGGATCTTTTATATCTTCCCGCTGAAATATTTTGTTTTATTCTGTCAGAATCAGAAAATGTTGTTCTAGTACTGTACATTAGAACTGAGCCAGAGAGATTTGGATAAAATTGACTTAGACAGGTTTTCTATTGTGTGACTTACTGGTAACTTGCCTTTGACTCAATAGAGTATGCCGCCCCTGAGATTTAAGCATGTAATTGAATGCTGTGTTATTCTTTCGGAGGTGTCACCTTTTAGCCAAAAAAAATTAAACTGATGCCTTACCTTTTTCGTGAAACATACCATGGCACAATTCAAAAATAAAACAAGATGAGTTATTTCAATTTCAAGACCAATCCTTATCTTTCACCTTAAAGGACTGAGCCAGATTATTTGCTTAGCACAGTAATATTTGACTATTCCAACACACTTGTGGCTGGTCTCCCACATATTACCCTCCGCAAACTTTGTTGCCTGTGTCTTAATTTGCAGAAAGTTCCATTCCCCCAGTTGTCCCTTTGCAGGCTGACTGACACTGCTTGACTGGTAGTCAATTTCTTGACTTTCAAAATCTCTCACTCTGTTTGTGAATCCCTTCAGAATCTTGCCTCCACCCACCCCTTGCCCCCCCACCCCTCTAATTTAGTAATATTTTCTAGCTCAACAATTTCTGCACTCCTGGAATTCTGGCTTATTGTGTATCCCTGATTTTAAATGTGCCACCTAGAAGCTTCTGATTACTCTTCTTCCACCTCAATGCCTGCCTACCTCAGTTTCTTCCTTTTAGGTACCCCCTTGGAATGTAACCCTTTAAACAAGCTTCTGGTCACTTGACTCGATGTACTCTTAAGTAAGTTGGTATCACATTTTGTTTTATAATAGATCTATGAAATCAATTGTGATGCTGTATAAATATGACTCCTTGCTGTTGTCGGACCTTATGTCAAAATTAGCTGATGAATTACTCTACATTACAACTGTGACTACATTGCAATAGTAATTCCTTGACCGAGGCACTTCGTTGCATGAAAGACATGCAGGATTTTATTTATGGTCTGACTCAATATTCTCTCCTCCACTCAGTTTGCACCTTGAGCTGAAGCAGGAGAGGTGATGAGCAATATTGCTGTCTGAAACTAAAACCCACATTCATGTCCCTGAAGCCACCACACTCGACTATTACGAAGTTCTTCTGTCTGACACTCGCACATTGCATCCTTAATGAACCTTAGCACTACAGTGCCTAGATTGTTTGTTTAAATTTCTTATACCTGTGTTCAAAAACCCAATTGGTTCCACCATTCTTGGCCATGCCTTCAGCTGCAGTGGCCTTAAGTGGTAAAATTTCTTGCCAAAACCTCAACCTCTCTACCTTTCCCTTCTCTTTCGAATCATTCCATGAAACCTACTACTTTAACTAAGCTCGTGATCATCTGTGCTAATATTTATTTATGTGACTCACTAAGCCTTGGTTTGATAATGCTCCTGCACAGCACAACTGTAGGTAGTTAATTACATGCAAGTTGCTATTTGAATGCAAGTTGCGTACTTGTGGAATCGGCTCATTTTGTAAAACGCCACATGATATCTTAGGAAATGAATCAATAAAGACTTCACCTGTGGTTCACCTGAATGTTTGTACATATCCCCTGATAATTATAGTCACATCTGTGAATATGTTACATGAAGTATTCTACTCAGAATCGCAACCATATGTTCCCTTGTTAGTGATGTACTTCATGAGAGATACTTGACTTCAGCTTTCTCACTCATGTTAGGATGTCCTGGACAGAGAAAGAAATAAGAAGCTCAGTGTTAGGAAGATCAGATGTTAATACATTTTTGAAATGCAGTCATATCGCCATTGAAGCTTATTATTAACGTGATGTTTATCAAAACATATACACACATGCAGATCTATTTCATAGTTCATTAAAGTGGATCAAAAATTTTTTTCCATGTACTTATGTTTCCTTGGAAAAGTAGTGTGTGGAATCAGAAGTGAATTTAATAGTTCTAAGATTGTGAGCCTTACTTTTGTTATTTCCTGTACATTACATCATGACAGAAAGAATGTTAAATTTCAGGTATAGGCAGTTCTTGAGACTGCAGTATTTCTCAAACATAACGTTTGTCTCTGGTTAGGTCTAGACATTCTAAACATCCTGACAAAGTTTTATTGGATTCATTAAAGACTATAGACTCACAAACACACCGATCCATATCGACTGGTTAATGTAGATTTATTTTTAAACTGCTCAAACTGAATCTTTACATGAGAATCCAAAACCAGGCTTTTAAGCTCAAGTTATTCATGTGTTTTTCTCATCAAAAATATATTCGAAACAAGCTTAAACAACAAACAAAGAACTCTGGGTGTTGGAAATCTAAAACAAGAACTGAAATTTCTGGAGAAACACAACAGGTCACGCAGCATCTGTGAAGAGAAAGCGGAGTTAATGTTTCGGGTGCAGTGACCCTTCTTCAGAACCGACTGTAAAAGCCATCATTTTGTTTACTCTGGTGAGATGCCACCACCAGACATCCTCCCCGCCTTGTCAGCATTCCACAGGGATAATTACCTCTGAGATACCCTGGTCTGCTCCTCCTCCACCATGGCACCTTTCCATGCAGTCACAAAAGGTGTAACGCCTGTCCATTTACCTCCTCCGTCCTCACTATCCAAGGCTCCAGCCGTACCTTCCAGGTGAAGCAGCAATTTACCTGCACTTCACTTAATTCACTCTATTCGCTGCTCACAATGTGGTCTCATCGACAGCTGGGGAGCTAAAACGCAGACTGAGCAACCTATATTCTGTCGACAAAAATGACCCAGAGATTCCGGTTGCCTGCCACTTCCACTCACCGCTGTGTTCCCTGGCCAACGTTTCTGTCTCAGGCTCGCAGCCGTGCTCCAGTGAGGCTCAGTGCAAGCAGGAAGATCAGATTCTCATTATCTGGTTGGGAACCCTGCAGCCTTCACGACTCAGTATCGAGTCAAATACTGTTTAGGGCCTGAGCACCTTGTTCCGTGTCCTTAATGCACTCCCACATCCTTGGTCCTGTCATCAAATGTCTGCTTTCTTCACAGTCAACCCGTTTTCACCTGCTCATGGTTCTTTTTATCCATTTTCCTTATTCCCTGGCTCACCATTATGCATCCCTTTGCCTGTCCAACTACTGTTTCTCTTTCTGTCTGAGCTCAATCTCTATGGATTGTTTACTCCCAACCCTCACCCCCTGTATTCAGCATATATATTACTCTTTGCTAGCTACAATCAGAACTGAAGAAATGTCAATGGACCCGAAACGTTGACTTTGCTTTCCACAGGTGCTGCCACACCTGTTGAGTTTTCGAGCAATTTCTGTTTTTATTGTAGAAATGAACTTGTCATGTTCAGAATGGATGGGAGGGGTATGGTGGTAGATAAATGCAATTTAATTTCAGCTACTATAATAGTTCCCTGTTCCACTAATACTCTGTCTTCGCACTTTACTTATTTCTGTACTCCTGAGAATGTATCCTGTGCACTTCCTTCACCTCACCTCCCCGTCAACTCTCCTATGCATACAGAAGCACAAGTAAGGCAACAAAATAGATTTACATGAATGATTCCAGAAATACAGGGTTGTACCGATCAGAAGAATGAATAGACCGCATCTCTTTTCTCACGACCAAAGAAGGTGGAGATGTGACCTAATAGAGGTCTTTTGAGGTGAAATGTTTAGACACAGCAGACACAAATAGCATTCTGACTCGAGCAATATAAGATAGTCAGCAACAAGTTAAATAGGGAACTTTGAAGAAACTTCTTTATCCAGAGAGTGGTGTGGCCATGGAGGTCAATAACACTCTTGCATTTGGGGAGAGTGGAATAGAACGTCCTGCTGAAGGAGTTAGTTGTGGAACAGATGGTTCACATGGAGCATAAATGTCAGTAGGGTCTCCTGTTCCTGTGCTGCTTATTCTTTCTTATTTTAAGGAAGCATTGCCTCCACAGTATTCCGTTTTAGGCCATAATTCAAATCCTGATTTGGCACTGCTGTTTTCCTT
The DNA here is from genome assembly GCF_021869965.1 of Rhincodon typus. NCBI lineage: Eukaryota > Metazoa > Chordata > Chondrichthyes > Orectolobiformes > Rhincodontidae > Rhincodon > Rhincodon typus. The sequence goes on along the minus strand of NC_063347.1, from coordinate 43,517,132 downwards.
CTGCTGACTTCCACTCTGATACGTAAATCCTTTTGTAGCATTGATTGCAGCCTGATGCCTCTGTGAAGCTTTCTGACTGCTGACTCCTGACCAAATTCAGATGGTGAACAAGTAGCAATCAGTTCAGACCGAGACGAGAGGAGTCTAACAAGTAACTGTTACAATTGGAATGTGCAACCAGAACATGAGATATTGATGGATCTATAGATCACTGGTAGAGGAAAACAAAGAATGAAGCAGTTGCAATTAAAGTAGCTTTGTAAAAATAGTGACGTGAAATTGGATTCTTTGATGATTTAACGTACCAAAAAGAATTATTGAAAATTCAATGCCATCTAGTGTTGAAATAGCAATTTGACCAGTACTGGTATTAATATTTAAACATTTCTAACAGCATTTTATTAAACTCTAAAAATTAATGTGAGAAAATCAATTTGATATCTATTTACACATGTCTTGTTTTTGTTTCATGAGGCCATTGTGATTTTATTGATTCTTCATTAATGTGGCAGAAGTGTTTATCTTAGTGAAATTCCAACAGGTATTTTCCCATCTCCTTGCCACACACTTCATAGAATCTGTACAGTGTGGGAGCAGGCCATTCGGCCCATCAAGACCGCATTAACCCTTCAAAGAGCATCCCACTCAGACATACCCCCCACTCTGTCACCCATAACTCTACATTTCCCATGGCTAATCGACCAAACCTACACATCCCGAGACACTGTGGGCAATTCAGCATGGCCAATTCACCTACCCTGCACGTCTTTGGACTGTGGGAGAAAGCAGGAGCACCCAGAGGAAACCCACACAGACACGGGGAGAATGTGCAAACAGCCAGTCGCTGAGGCTGGAATTGAACCCGGCTCCCTGGCGCTGTGAGGCAGCAGTGCTAACCACTGAGCCACCGTGCTGCCCCATTTTTAGTAGCACATGTGACCACCTCCATATAATTATCTTATCTTCAGAATCTATTTTTAAGCAACTGCAGATCTATGAAAGAAATTTCATGTTCTTCTCGTCCTCAATCCCCATTTTTCTCTTGCCTTCAAAGCTAGGCATTGGCTTGTCCTTCCTGATCCTGAACTGTCTTTTCCCTTCCTGCTATGGTCATGGAAAAGTATCCTGGTCAAGAGTTGGATGGAAGTGTTTCCAGGGTGGTTGAATTTTTGATGATATTTCTTAGTATCTGAGGGGAGCAGTCCAAGACATATCAATGTCATCGCAAGATAAAAAGGCCTAGATTCATACAGCACGCGAACAGACCCTTCAGTCCAACTCATCCACGCCTAGCAGGTTTCCCAAACTAATTTGGTCCCATTTGTTTGCTTTTGGCCCATATCCCTCTCAATCTTTCCTATTCATGGACCTGTTCAAATGTTTTTTAAATGTTGTAATTGTACCTGCCTCCACTACTTCCTCTGGCAATTCATTTCATGTACGCACCAACTTCTGTGTGAAAATATTGCCGCTCAGGTCCTTTGTAAATCTTTCCCCTCCCACTTCAAGCACATGCCCTCTAATTTTGAATTTCCCTACCCTAGGGGAAAGACCTTTGCTGTTCACCTTACCTAGGCCTCTCCTGATTTTATAGACATACAGAAACAAAAACCTAGACACACAGTATCAGACATAAATAAAAACTGTGTGGAGGAATGTAGCATAGCAAATTTGCAGAATAAGACATAGATAATAGAAAGAGAGGTTTTTTATTTAAAGTTGAGAGCATGTTACAGAGCTGATAGTGAAGGAATACGGAAAGCCTGCAGAAAGAAATATAAAACAGTGAAAATGGAACGGGGATAAGCACTGATACAGTTACTGGTAGAAAAATGTCTGTTAAATGCAATACTATTAATCATTGTACTAGCGGGGTATGTCAGATCAAGTCTGAAATTGCAACAGGAAAAACTTGCAGATTCCAGCAGCTAAAGGAGAAAAAGAAAAGACTAATGATAAGCATTTAGAGAATGCTTTCCCTGGCAGCCAGTCTGCTCAAAGCATTTTACAATCAGTGAAGTCCTGATGAATTATAATCACTGTTGTAATGTGAGAAATATGGCCACAAACCTATACTCGGCAAATTCCCAAAACAGCAAAGTGATGATGACCAGATTCTTTTTTGTGATGGTGATTGTGGGATAAATATTAGCTGGGACCAGTCTCCTGTCCTTGATTTAATGTCTCATCCAAAGGACAGCCACTCCAATAGTGCAGCACAGCCTCAGTGCTGAAGTGGGATTTGATCCTAGAATCTTAGGATTGGGACGTGAGAATGCTACAAACTGAGGTCCGCTCGCTGAGAAGAGGTCTGTGAAGTGCTTAATATAGGGTGAGATGATGTTTGTCAAGCTAGTGTTGAGCTTCATTGCAAAAGTGCATAAACCAGGGAGATCAAGTGGGATTAAGGACTGTACTGGGAATTGAAGTGGTTTATAGTCGGAGTTTGGTTTGCAGACTGAAGTGAGATTTTTGACAAAGTGGTCATCTAATCCTTGTTATTTCTAATGTAGGAGAGACTACAGCTTCAGATTATGCAGCGATATAAAATGGCTAAACCTTGTAAATGCAAAGTTATCAATTTACACCTTCAAAATTCATTTTATTTGAGGGTAATTTTTGAGGTATCTAAGAACCGTGCAGAATCTGTAAAGGGCATTTCCAACGTTCCCATGTCTTTCTGCTCTGTCCTCACTGGTTGATACTTCGTATCTAGGTTGTAGAGATGAAAAACTGGCCCTTGTGGTCCATGAGCATAGTAGCTTCTATCAATTTGGGAGATGGAGATGTTGAGTGGAAACCCCTACTGTTTGGATACAATTAAGTACTTACTAAGACTTATATGCTACATCCCAGTTACTATACACACAAAGTTAAGCTCATAAAGGGCATGGACTAATTTATGGAAACTATCTTTTGCAGTAACTATGGCTAAAATGTTGGAAGGCGGTTCAAACTACAATATACCCACTTTTGAATACATTCATAGTTTAAGTGTGCATATTGAAAAACATCAACAGGGTCAGAAAATAACATTTAAATTTAATTAATATTTTAATTTCCAAATTAATATCTAAATGATCCTGATGATGACAACAGTACCTTTAGGCAATTGATAAATGATTGGAGGAAGCATCTGCATGTTTGACAGTTGATGACCTAAAGTCATAGCATTAACTATGGACCTGGTGTCTGTACTTTTTTTTGTATGGTGAAGCATCATCTGCTGCTTTCCATCTGCAGTTTTAATGAATAAAAAGTAAATAAATGGATGAGAGCATTTTCAGCTCTCCATAGACACCTAATGTTCTGGTTATCTATCTTTTTTTTTTCTGTTACTCTGCATTACTTTCATCGCATTGTCAACCAAGAGTACCTTAGAGACAGCAATCAGGCAATTAAAGCCAAATGTGTCAGGGTTGTGCCCTTGCCAAACTGAATCTCACATTTTCAGTTGGCAGCTGTTTGAATAAGGTCTTGTCTTGTGGGATTTCAGCACAGTGGCTTACCTACTGGTTGACATGAAGAGCACTGCAATTTGAAAGGATGGTCATAACATATGATGAGAAAATGATTTGAAATACTTAGCGTGAGACAGAAATCTGCCTTTTTGCAGGATGCATGTTGTTCACAACACAGTTAGTACTTTGACATTAGTTAGTGTCAGGAAGGAAATGTTGCCCAGGTTTCTTGCATCATAACTTGAGTGTGATTTCAGAGTTGAAAGGTCAACAGAAAAACAGTAATGCCTGTCTAAAAAGATCGATTAGGTAAATTCTGTAATCATCTTGGAGAACATGAACTGTGAGATGTGAGTGTATGATTCATGTAAATTTTGCTTGCACTGTGTCATAAGCTTTTATCACAATATTGTCAAAATAACTTCTAATAGCATTCCATTTTACATTCAATAAATGTGGATGACGTGCAGAATCTCCTGGTATGTGGCAGGATCTAAAATGCCTTCTGCTGGATGTCATTGTGGCAAGTGCAATGTGGAGATCACATAAAAATATGAACAGATTCCTTGTGATTATTCTGTGTTTGTGGTTTGACACTTTTGGCTCCCTGACGTTTGTGGCCTGGAGAGTCACTGATAGAGAGAAACTTGTACACCTTCTTTAGACAGCACTCAGTAATATACATTTATTTTAAGAGTGTTGCAAATCCACTGGTTTTGGTTCATGGTCACATTTTGCAATGAATATTTGGACAGAAAACGCTGTTTAAAAAAAGGCTATTGTAAATGTAGGTGATGCACTGCCTGTTGGCGTGCATGCACATAGTGTTGTTTTACTACATTATTACAGTGTAAGATAGTATTGTCCATATATCACATGACCAGGGCCGAGACAAACCCATCAGCATCAGAATTTGGAGCTGAAAAGATTGCAATAATGTTCAAAAGCAACTTCTTCACACTTAGTCTATATCATCTGGTCTACACAGACCCCAAGCCAGGCCCTTCACCTGTCACTCACTCCAAGTTCTGGCTCCAGTTCCTGCTCTGCTCTGCCTCTTACGAACAGCTCCAAATTCTGCCTGAAATAACCCAGAGTCCATAAAGATCTCTGGGTCTCAAAAAGTCGAGCTCATCTATCGATGTGCTACTGAAAGTAGACTGCTGTCTCGCTCACCTGTAATCTTTTGTACATTGTCAATCATATACAGACAAGGGAGAATGTAGATTTTAAGAGCTCAACTTCCAGTGCATTATGTGCTCCCAACAGAAATCTGGCTAGATGTGTGACTTGGGAGTGTTGTCTTCTGGAATGTAAATTATTACTTTTCAGCCACAGAAGAAATCATCCCCAGCACACACACTGATATGATAAACAAATCTTTTACCAAAGGGACATCCAAATTAACTTACTCATAAATGTATGTCAATGTAAAATTAAGGGCCTTGACATGTCTGTGTGCATCTGCTTCAGACAGATGTTTTCCAGTCACCAAGTAACTGGCCCTCCATGGGAATGGTGAGGGCGAGTTACATATATATGTTGTTCCAGGCAAATAATAGGGAGAACAAAAACCAAAAGAACTGCGGATGCTGTAAATCAGGAACAAAAACAAAGTTGCTGGAAAAGCTCAGCAGGTCTGGCAGCATCTGTGAAGGAGAAAACAGAGTTAACGTTTCGGGTCCGGTGACCCTTCCTCAGAAATAATAGGGAGATCTTGCCAAAACTATCCTAGGTATTCACTCGTCAGACCGCACCTATGATACTGTGTAAAGTTTTGATCCTCTTTTCTTAGGAAAGATATATTGGCATTGAAGGTGGACCAGAGAAGATTCACTGGGTTGATTGCAGGTGTAGAGGGATTGTCTTATGACGAGAGGTTGAATAAGTTGGATTTATACTCATTGGAGTTGAAAAGAATGAGAGGAGACTTGAATGAACCATATAAAGTTGTTAAGGGGCTTGGCAGGGTAGATGCAGAAAGGATGTTTCCCTTTGTAGGAGAGTCTAAGACCGGAGGACATGATCTCAGGGTAAAGGGTTGCTCACTTGCTCGACGCACATGAGAAGGAATTTCTTCTGGGGGTCTAGGTTGGGTTGTTAAGTACAATCAAGGGTGAGATAGTCAGATTTTTAATCCGTAATGGGCTCTAGGGTTATGGGGAAAAGGCAGGAAAGTAAAGTTAAGGATCATCAGATCAGCCATGATCTCATTGGATGGTGCAGCAGACTCAGTGGGTCGAATGGCCTCCCTCTACTCCGAAGTTACATTTTATGGTTAACAATGAGTTATAATGAGTTTCTTTTCAAGTAGCTTTTCGCTTTGTAGCTGAGCAAGTTTTCTTTCCGTATCTTAGCAAACTTGTCCCATTTATTACCTACTTCGCCTCTATGGTAACCTTCACGTCCAGTTCCAACCTGAGCTTGCCACAGGCCATTTCCAGAATAACTAGCCACAGCCCAGATTTCCCGGAATTAATTGCCATCCCTTGCACCCACACAATCTTTTAAAACCTGTTGTACACCCAGCACGTGCCGTCAGTCTGGAGCTCCCTGAGCAGTTCCTGATATTCACCCTGGACAAGGGAGACAGGGAAGTGGATGCCCTGCTTTCTAGCCAAAGTTGTTGTACCCTACAGGGTGGGGTACAGACAGCCTGGTCTGAGATTGCTGCCTAGGTCAAAGTAGTCTGTCCAGCCATCTGGAGGAATGCCCAGCACAGTAGGAAAGAGGTCGCTAGACTGATAATCCCGAGACCAAGATAATGTTCTGGGTTCAAATCCTATCGCAGCAGATGGTGAAATTGGAATTCAAGAAAAAACAACCTGGAATTGAAAATCTAGTGATAACCATAAATCCATTGCCGATTGCCGGAAAAACCCATCAGGGTCACTAATGTCCTTTGGGGAAGGAAATTGCCATCCTTACCTGGTCTGGCCTACATGTAATTCCAGACCGACAGTAATGTGGTTGACTCTTAACTGCCCTCTGGGCAACTGGGATGGGCAATAAATGCTGCTTAAAAGTGACGCTCTAATCCCATGAGTGAATAAAGAAAAAAATTTGCCAGGTACCCATTCTGGTTTCCATGTTGACCTTTCTCAATGTCCAGTTTGTTTGGTGCATTTGGTAAGATAGAAAGCTAAATGTTAATGAGGCAGGTCAGGTTATTAGCAAGGTGTTTAATGAGCAACTTACCAATGCCTATTAAGAAACTGACCATGCTGCTTGTCAAAAGCATAGAAGGTGGAGCGAGATTCTCCAAACATTACCTTGCCAAACATCTTGTCTGCTTCTGCCACAAATCTCACCCCTATAATATCTCACCCCAGATTTGTTTTCAGCAGAATACCCATATTGAGATTCTACAAATAGCACTTCTGTTACCAACTGTTCATGGTAACGTGAACCGTAAGAAGAAAATCAGATAGATATTTTGAATTACATATTGATAGTTTAAATTGACTTCAACAATAATTGGGAAGATGGGTTTGAATTGATTCCATGGACAGAAGTTGCTTCAGTGTTCTTTTAAAAATGCCCCCCTTTGAAACAGGCATGAGGCATCCCACCTTGCATCCTTCTGTCTGATCATGTATTGTCAGGATGCCTTAAATCTCACCTTATGCCCTGAAAAAGGGTAAAATACTCCCATGATGAAACAGGAAAGCGGGAATTTTTGCACTGCTCAGTCTGATTCCAGGACACATTCTATTATTGAGCAGTTGTGAAAATGCCCTGTTGAATCTAATATCTGTATGTGTGATTCTTGTCAAGGAGCGACATTGCAATTCTTTTCCTTCAACTGTGCATTTGAGATAGCTCTCCGTTTGATATTTTGCTCTGATCTGTGCTCTCCTTAACATGGACAGATATTTCCTCTAATTGGTAAACCGTTGTCATTGTCTTTCCACCCCCGCTATGTGCTTTGTTCCCACTCAGGAGCCATGAACTCGATCCACTGCCATGAATGCTGCTTGAGCTTGAACATTATAGTATAATCCCCATCACTAAAGCTGCCTATTTTGACATTTGCCACCTGTCCTCACTTTTCCCCCATATCCTTTGATTCTTTGCATCCCAAATGCTACATCCAACTCCTTCCTGAAATCATACAGTATTTTAGCCTCGATTGCTTTCTCTGGTAAAGAAATTTCTCCTCATCTCGGTCCTAAATGGATTACCCCATACTCTTAGACTGTGACTCCTGGTTCTGGACTCCCCAGTCGTTGGGAACATCCTACATCAATCCTTTTAGAATTTTACAGGTATAACACCCTTGCCTCAGCTCAGCTATTGAAAGTCTCATTCATATCTCCAAACTGGATTGTTCCATTGTTGTCCTGGCTGACATGCCACATTGTTCTGTCCCTAAAGTTGAGATCTCACAAGTATCTGTTGACCTTGCCCTACCCTGATCTGTCCCGTTCACCCATCAGCGTGTGCTCACAGAGTCACACAGGGTCCTACTGAATCAGTGTTTCAGTTCTATTATTCCTATCCTATTCTCCATGGCCTCACGGCCACGATCTCTGTAATTTCCTCCAGGCAGGCAAATGGGACTAGTTCAGTTTGGGAAATTTGGTCAGCATGGACGAGTTAGATCGAAGGGTCTGTTTCCGTGGTGTATGACTCTATGACTGCAGACATCTAATTTCTAAGCTACTCGAATTTGCGCTTCATGAGCATCTGTAATTTCAGTCACTGAGCCATTGGTGCCAGGAGCTAGGTCAAGAGGTTGGCTCCATATGGCTAATTCAGATCCCCTATGTCCAGTCCCTCAATCGTACACAGATTAGTGCAAATTGAAGAGCACACCCCCATCCCCGAGCTGACCAGTCGATATCTGTTGGTTAACTGGTTGGTTAGACCAACTCTTTCTCCCCTTGCCGGGAAATGAAATAATTGCAGCCCAGGCAGCATGAGGCCTGTGAGTGGTCATTGCTTGACCACTTAAGGGACTCAATTGGTGGGTGGGCTGGAAAGATCAAGTTTGAACCTTCCCACCTAGACCTTTAATACAGGTTAAGGTCAGAAAGATGGCAGACTTCTGGCCCACTATCATCCTGCTCAATTCAACTCACTTTCCACTTTCAGCCCCTGTTTTTGGGCCCAGAAGATTATACCCATTGTTTCTGTGAAGAGCTTTGAAATGTTTTATACTGTGTTAAAGGCACTATAAATACAAATTGTTTTGGTGATGTTGGCAGGATTACTATTGCAATTTATTACATTGTTACAGCGTTCGACAGAGACCCCCTCTGGCTGTCTAGAAAAAGATAGCAATCCAGAATTTTCGATAAGCATAATGATGAGGCTATCACAATTCACCATTATTAAAGAATAAATCAGACAGGGACATCTGGATATGTGCAGTTAAACAGGGAGGACTGACGGAGTTCAGCTGCTCCTCTAGAAATTGTGTGATAATGGTATCTCACTGACAGACTCGCCATTGAAATACGGTCTGAGGTTGCAGGTTTATCCTCTGAACAAGAGTAAAGGCTAAGGTTTAACCATTGAAGTGTAAGTAAATATTAAACATGATAAATCTTTATTTATAATCTCGCTGGTACAGAAAATTACTTTTTACAACCGAGGTACCTCCGTTCTTCAGAATTCTATTGTTATTGGACATTTTAAAAATTAAGAATAAATTAAGAATAACTTGTTCTCTTGCTTTTGTCTTGCGTTCTCTGTCTTTGCCTCTCAATCTCAACTGTTCCTCTATTTCGCTTCCTGTACAGGGTTGAGTTTTGAATGACAAACTCTGGCACTTTCTCGTTAAGTTTAACAGGTAATTTGCAACCTAATATGGGAGTGAGAATAGAAGACAGGCGAGCATACAATTTTGTTCTAGGCCGGATCCAAAGTGGAATAGCTACTTTCTTGCAAGCAATGGATAGGTTATTAACCGAATTAAAAAGGCCGATACTGCCAAAGACTGGGTCAGCGTTCTGCAAAACTGCAGATGACACAAAGCTGACACAAAGGGAGGTTAACTGTGAGGAGGATGCAGAAATGCTTCAGTGTTGCTTGGACACAATTTGTGAGTGAGCAAATGTGTGGCAGATGAAAAATAATGTGATAAATGTGAGGTTATACACTGTCACGGCAAAAACAGAAAGGCAGATTATTATCTGAATGGTGATGGATTGGGAAAGGAGGTGCAGCGAAACTTGTGTGTCCTCGCACACCAGTCATTGATGGCAAGCAGGCAGTCCAAAATGTTATGTTGGTCTTCAGAGCGAGCAGATTAGCATATAGAAGCAGAGATGTCTTGCTGCAATTGTACACGGCTAGCATTTGAACCTGACCCTGGTACTCCAACGCAAAAAGTAAAATCCTGCCTTCGCTATGTCTCAGTCAGGATTGTTCAGTCTGAGTGGTTGAAGAGACACATTGTTGGATTTGACTCTCAGAGGGTTCTGGTGCGTACATACTGTATGTGTGTATTGGTTGCTTTGCCTCATTATACTTAAACATATCAGGCTGAAGATATGTAATGAGCATGTACGGTCATATTGGCCACGTCTGTGCCAACTGTTATCTTTGGAATCAAAAATATTGTTGGAATGTTCAAAACAATCTCTTTGTATTGAAGGCTATGTTTCAAGTCTATATTTTCTGAAAGATTTTTTTAAATTTTCCTTTTCGTAAAAATTATTGCTCTGGAAAACATTTCAGACTTGTCATGTGTCTCTGTGCTGGATACTCAACTGATTCTGGGATTGATGATCCTTGGCAAACTTGCGAAGCAAATGCCTCCAATCTCCTGTGCAACAGTGCCCCTCTTGGAATAAAATAGTTTTACTGTTGTTGAATACATAATTAAGCATAGCTTAAAATAAGCCATTTCTCATTGTACCTCTGCAAACCTTTGCAATAATCCAGTCGACTCAGTAGAGTCTTGTGAAGCTCTCTGATGAGGTTTGTTTCCCACCTACTTTTTGGCATTCAATTTGATGTGTTTGGTTTCATTACCTATAAGCCTATAGATGTATTTTTGCTGAAACTTCCGTGTTTATAGGTTTGAACGTTAGATTAGTGGTTGCTGTGATAACGAGCAGGAACAAAAGTGTAGAAGGAAAGTAAAGATAATAATCATAGAAGAATCATTAGAATCCCTACAGTGTGGAAGCAGGTCATTCAGCCCATCAGGTCTGTACTGACCCTCTGAAGAGCATCTCACCCAGACCCAGACATTACCCCCACCCCACCCTATCGTTGTAACCCTGCATTTATCATAGCCAATCCACCTGCCATGCACATCCCTGGACACTGGGCAATTCACCATGGCCAACCCACCTAATCTGCACATTTTTGGACCATGGAAGGAAGCCAGAGTACCCAGTGTAAACCGACACATATGCTGGCACTGTGAGGCAGCCATGCTTGCCACTATGTATCCAATTCAGTTTAGCCTGATCCAATTGTCTGACTCTTAAGGATAGATCAGCAATTGTGAGAGGTTCGTGAAATGGCCAGTGCTTGATTATGAAAGCCTTATTTTGGTAATTTGTAGGGAATGTTATGCACTGATGGACAACAATCAGAATTAATAGCTAGCTGTTCTGCGATAATAGCCACTGGGAGCAATGGTGAACGTAAAAAAGTCTCACGTCTTCAGTAATTCTATTATGGGGAAGTGTCTGGAGTGTTCACTGTATTATCAGAAAGTGGTGATTTTTGATACTTGAGTTAGTCCAATTTCCAATCTTTAAATAAGGAAGGGAAGTACATATGCCCACTGATTTCTTCTGAGTGGTTCTATTGCTCCTTCCTAAAGTGCTCATTTATAATCAGTGAACTTCTGTTTGCTTTAACTGTTTATTGTTTTCAGATAGCTGGTTATAGTCTTGAATGCTGTGAAGAGTTTGATTGCACAGACCTTGGATGCATTATTTTCAGCATTTTGAGAAATATGCATATACCACACACCCTGGACAGCTTTTACTGCAGGGTAAATTCCGCAAGCATTTCTGTATTCGTAGCATTACATGCCCAGCTGCTTGATTTCTCTACAAGGTTAATTGTCATCCAAGAGAAAAGTATTTTTTAATCAGATTCTTTAACAGTTGATGGAAAGAAGTTAACCTGAACCCCTACTCCAATGTCTTAAAATACAAAGCTTTCAGTAAGATACGTAACGACCACTGAAAAACCCAGTATGAATTCTGGGAAATAGCAGTCAATAAGGTAATTTTGGAACTTGTGCAAATGTGTAAACTTTTCTCAAACTTTGCATTTACAGTTTAGAAAGACACCAACGTCACTCCTGTCTACAGGCTGTAAAAGTCCTATCTGAAAAGAATTTAGGCAATTTCATTCCTCTTGTGAATGGATTAAGCATATCACAGGATAAAAACCATTCTAAATTTCATGCTAATTCATATCCTGAACGATAAATTATTCTCATGGCCTTTCTCTTCTCTCATTTTAGTTTTCTTCTGTCTTTATCCTCTCCTAAATGTGATAATGCAGTCTTCTGACCGAAGCCTTTTTGTGCATCACACTGCCCCTTTCTCCCTAATAACGGTGACACGTTTTTCAATTACTTCAGTCACACTTTGTAGGACTTTTGCGCCAGCCTCTTTGCCATTTTTATCCCAAAAACAGTTCCAAAGCATTCCGATAACCCCTGCAAATTTGTCCATTTGTAAAGCACCTTGGGATGGTCTTTGGCATTAAATGCATTGTTAAAATGCAAACTATTCTAATTGTCATTAATTGAGGAACGTTGGGCTGGTTTAAGAAATAAATTGATGCTACAGTCGTCAGATGTTTCCCGAACTTGAAATTGAGGCATGACCTTACGGCGGAAGGAAGTTTTTTTGATGGATTTGGTCATGCTCTACTTAACCTGGAATACTCACTTTGGGCATTATTGTGAGAAGTTCAGAATTCACAGACAAAAATGCCAACATCAAACAGCAACAGATACAGGAATTGAAAATGAATTCGTAGCCACTTCACGTTTGACTAAATAATTTGTGTTCTGTTAAGTGTTGTGCATTGCCCAATTTTGTTAATGGCTGGTCGATTAATAAGGCATGTTAAAATGTGTAGCTGGGATGTTGGACAATAGTTTGGTAATATTCCGGTATTCCGTGTAGAATGGTGAAGATTCTTGTCACCAAGGGCTGATTTGTTCAATTCTATTCTCTCTTGAAGACTACCGCACATCGACGCATCTTAAAATGAATGTCATTTGTGTACGGCCAGTTGCTCCCACGACACAACAGCCTAGAGAAAACATTGCTTGTCACTTCCCAAATGGCATATTCATTGGGCTATCAGAACTGTTAATCATAACACTAAATTGTACATTTGCAATGCTGTTTGATGGATAATGTTTGAGAGTGGGAACACAATGCAACAAAATTACTTTCAAAAGCTTTGCATTATGCTTTATTAACAATATAGCAATTTTGATTATCTACTTCCTTTCTAATGAAACAATATCAATATCTGTTTGTCTATTCTATTTGAAAAAAGTCATATTTTAAATGGTTTGAAAGCAGTTGTTAGTTGTGTATTTTTGCAAAAGAAGTGCCAGCTCACATTTGACAGCTGTCTGATAAATTATGCAGTAGAACACATAATCGACAAGTGTAACAGACTGCAAGGAGTAGTAACATTTTGCTAAAGCTCATTAAGTTATTTGCCAATTATGCATGTTGTGGCACCTCTCTTAAACCCCCATTACAAAATAAAATGAAAATGAGCTCAGTGGGTCATGCGACAGCAAACAAGAACTGTCAACTTCCCATCTCTAATTCTTCATATCCTATGTAAATTAGCATGAAGTAGTCACAGACTGTGAATATTCTAGCCAGTGCAAGATAATATTAATTATTTACAGAAACTGAACAAAGTTGCAGTTAAACTAGCTTATGTGGTTTCTAAAGTTTGCCACCTTTTGGAATCAGACTTTAATATAGCACAAGCGGACATTGAAAAGTTTTAATAGATTCATTGCTAATGATGTAGACAAAATTAGCTATTTGGATACAAAATTGGCTGGAAGGTAGGAGACAGAGGGTGATGGTGGAGGGTCTTTTTTTTCGGACTGGAGGCCTGTGGTCAGCGGTGTGGTACAAGGATCGGTGCTGGGTCCACTGATTTTTGTCATATATATAATTGATTTGTATGTGAATATAGGAGGAATGATTAGTAAGTTTGCAGACGACACAAAACTTGGTGGTGCAGTGGACAGTGAGGAAGGTTATCTGAGAGTACCTTGATCAAATGGGAGTATGGGCCGAGGAGTGGCGATGTAGTTTAACTTAGATAAATGTGAGGTGCTGCATTTTGGAAAGGCAAATCACGACAGGATTTACACACTTAAAGGTAGAGTACTGGGGAGTGTTACCGAACATAGGGATCTAGGAGTGCAGATGCAGAGTCCTTTGAAAGTGGAGTTGCAGGTGGACAGGGTGGAGACGAAGGTATTTAGCATGCTTACCTCCATTGGTCAGTACATTGACTAAAGGAGTTTGGATGTCATATTACAGCTGTACAGGATGGTGGTGAGGCCACTTTTAGAATACTGCATACAATTCAAATCTCCCTGCTACAGGAAAGATGTTTTAAACTCGAAAGGGTGCAGAAAAGATTTACAAGAATTTTGCCGGGGCTGGAGGGTTTCAGCTATAGGGCGAGGCTGAATAGGCCAGGGTGCTTTTTTTCCCTGGAGCATCAGAGGCTGAGGGGTGACCTCATCGAGGTTTATAAAACCATGAGGAGCATGGATAGGGTGAATAGCCAAGGTTGTTTTCTTCAGGTAGGGGAGTCCAAAACTAGAGGGCATAGGTTTAAGGTGAGAGGGGAAAGATTTAAAAGGGACCTCAGGGGCAACTTCTTCATGGAGAAGGTGATGTGTGTATGGAATGAGCTGCCAGAGGAAGTGTTGGAGGTTGGTACAATTACAACATTTAAAAGGCATCTGGATGGGACGTGAATAGGAAGGGTTTAGAAGGGTACAGGCCAAATGCTGGCAAATGGAACTAAATTAATTTAAGATATCTGCTTGGCATGGGCAAGTTGGACTGAAGGGTTTGTGTCCTTGCTGTATGACTCTATGATTCTATTCCCAACAGGGCCCACGGTTTGTTCAAGTGACTTAGTATTGGAACTCATATTGGTATAATTACTAATGAATATTGGTTGCTTCAATTTAAAAATCTTTGTTCACAAAATAGAAAACAGAATAATTACATGCATGCCTTGTGTTGAATTGTGCGTGTTGATTCATTCTAGGCATTTAGATTTTCAATTTAATGTTATACAAACCTCTGAATTGGGAGCAGGAGAAGCTAATTTTAAACAACAAATTTTGTCGGCTCTAATAAATTTTTGAATATCTCTGCTTGTTATTTTTTTTGAAATAGCTACATTTTTAGTTTAATTTTGGACTGGCGTTTAGGAGAATGAGAGGTGACTGTGTTGACAAATATAAGATCTTAAGGGGCTTGACAGGGTAGGTGCAGTGCGGATGTTTCCCCTTGTGGGAGAGTCTAGAACCAGAGGGCATAATCTCAGAGTGAGAAGTCACCCATTTAAGACAAAGATGCAGAATTTCTTCTGTCACTGTGCGGTGAATCTGTGGAATTCTTTACTGCAAACAGCTCCTGAGGCTGGACTGTCACGTATATTCAAGGATGAGATAGATTTTTATTCAGTGGAGTCCAGGGTTATGGGGGAAAGGTAGGAAGGTGGAGGTGCGGATTATCACATCAGCCATGATTAAATTGAATGGTGGAGCAGATTCACTAGGCAAAATGGCCAACTACTTCTTCTAGTTCTTGTGATCTAATATTTTTGTGGTTTTACTGAAACTTGACTGATAACAGCTTGAAACCTTTGCGACAAAAATGAAGTATTTTGTCTACAATCCCACGTGATGTTAGCCCTTTCAATTCTTTCGTAGTGTGGAAGTGTATAAAAGCAAACCAGCTGCAGAAATAGAGCCGAATTGTTAGACAGAAATCATGTCTGAATAACATGATCGAATTGTTTGACGAGCTAATAAAAGAATATATTCTATGTGGATTTCAGCAAAACTTTTGGTAAGCTCCCGAGTGGCAGACTCAACTTGAAGTTGAGCACCTGCAGATTTCAAAGCAAATTACAAATTGAATACAAAATTAATTTAGAGGCACAATGAATAGTGATGATTGTTTTGGTGACAGGAAGGCTGTTTCCAGAGTTGTTTTCCAGGACTCTGTACTAACTCCCTTGTTTTTCTTGTTGCTTTCCAACCTTTTTGAACAGCAGGGCCTGTCAAAGGCTGTGGCCCGCATGGTCGGTGTTTGGGGTTGGTTTTCCCAAGAGGAAAAACCGTCACCCTTGGCCTATAGCTGGCAACATGCTTGGCCACATCCTGGCTTGCTTCACTTTGAGAAGTGTGCTTGCAGCAGTATAGACTTCCCAGCAGGACCTCTATGGAAACACCCATCATCACCAAATCTGTGTCCCACATTCACCCGCTTAACCATCACCTTCACAACTTTGCTTGCTCATCAGAGCAGCTCATTGAGTTCATCCAAAGAAACTGACCAACTGTCAATGGGGCATCCAACAAAGTAGAGTCACGATAATGAGTAGTTAAATAAAAGTTTTATTTCATTCAGATAGGCAACATGAATGATATCCCAATGATGTGCTAAGCATCCAAGTGAATCCCTTTGCACCAAAAAGATCTTTGCTCATATGCTTTTTATTATTTCTGTATGGTGCCAGATGTTTCTGAACTAAACTGTTCAGAGATTTTATTACACCCCTGTGGAGAAGGTGGGACTGGAACCTGAGCCTACCCTGTGTCCTTCAGAGCTGAAGGCAGTTTCTCATTCCTCCTCTTTTGCTCGTGCGGTATACATGACAGACATTCTCTGGGTTTTAGAGCTTATCAGAACCCTGCCAATGAGTGAACCCTCATGATCTGTCCAAGATGAGCTATCATTGGGACACATGTGGCTGAGTTATGGGGAATATGGCTGTCTTGAGAAAACCATACATTTCTATCTGCTTTTCTCCATCTTCCCAGTAAGGGCCCATCTGCACTTTCGTATTATCCAAGATCAGGAGACATTTGGCTGTGAGCTTTATTAATTTATTCATAGAATGTGAGCATCAGTGGCAAGATCATTTATTGCTCATGTGCATTTGATCTTCTTGAGCAGACTACTGTGCTGCTCAGGTGTATATTTCAAGCTTTTAACGACTGATAGTGAAGGAATGATAGGATAGGTCCACTCGTTCCCAGGTTGGTGTGTGACGCAGAGGAGTATCATGTTTGCAGTGATGTTCCCAAGCATCTGCTGCTCTTGTTCTTTTGATCGAGATCATGAGTTTTTGGAAAATGATGTAGAAGGAGCCTGGTGAGTTGGTGCAGTACATTTTCTCGATTTTTTTTGGAAGATCATATTGTTTTTTTCCTTTTCTTTCATCCACAATAAAGTAACAGAGCAGCTTTTAATACAAAGGACTGGGGAAGGATTTGCAGCACTTTAAAAACAAGTTAATGTAACTCTTTGTGTTTACACTGTTGCACCAAGTGAGAGTGCAGAGTAAGCTTCAGTCACCAGGTTTTATGCAATAGTGACCAGTTGTGGATATCAGAGTTCATTAACCTGACAGCAATTCTCTGGTTCCTTGGCAGATGACTAGCTTGTGTACATCAGTGATAGGATGGCAGAAGGTTTTCAAGACTGGAAAAGGCAGGATCTGCCTCTATACCTCTCTTCAGCAAAGTAACTCAAGCTAGTCAGTTATTTTCTCCCACCAGTTGCCTCTAACCAGTGACTATGAAACTGAATAATCTGTAAATCCGGTGTCTTTGGCAAAGAAAAACTGAAAATTGGGAAGGAAGAACTTTGGAGAACAGAAGTTTGTGGGAAGAAAAAGGAACACCCCATCTAAGCCTGTACACTGGTTCTATTGAATTCTGAATCCCAGTGTTTTTCCTCAACCGAAAACATTTTTTGGCTCATCTGTGTCTATCTGTGTGTGTGTGAAGCAACTTTAAAGGGGGAAGGAGTTTTAAATAGTAGAGGTATATATTGTTAATTTATAGCTGTTTATTTGGCGTTAGAGTTGACCAATTTGTCATAAATAATGCTTCTTTCCGAGTATAGGAACCTGGTTGGTGTTTTACTTGTTAACTTGAGTCCATCAGATAGGTAAACCGAGGACTTTATAGACTTTAAATCTTCAACTTTAGTGTCTACCCCAGGAATAGTGTGACTTAAGTATTAATGCACTTTCCCAAATAGGTTGTAATAGTGTGCACTGCTCCTACTGTGTCTGATTAGTGGAGGAAATGAGTGTTATACTTGGTGAATAGATTGATAGCCAAGTTGTCCTGGACGGTGCTGTCGGAATTGTACTTTGCCAGGCGAATGCAGAGTATTTCATCACCCTCCTGGCTTGTATCTAGGCGATGTTAGTCAAGCATTGGGGAATCAGAAGGTGAGTTACTTGCCGTAAAATTCCCATCCTCTGACCGGATCTTTGTAGCCACAGTATACATTGATATGTCACTGTCCAGTTCAGTTTGTGGTCAACAGTAAACCTTAGGATGTTGGTAGTGGGGGATTCAATAACGGTAATGCCATTGAATGACAAGGATAGATGTTTAGGATGGTGGTACTTGTCTGGGACAGGTGGTACTGGTAACTTATCAGTCCAAGTCTGAATGTTGCCTGAGTCTTGCTGCGTGCGGGCACAGGTTGCTTCCATAACTGAGTAGTTACAAATCATAGAATCGCAGAATTTCTACAGTGCAGAAAGAGGCCATTCGGCCAATCAAACCTGCACCGACCCTCGAAAGAACATCTCACCCAGACCCACACTCCCACCCCATTCCTGTGACCCAGCATGGAGTTTTTACCATGGCTAACCTATCCAACCTGCACATCTTTGGACTGTGGAGGAAACTGGAGTATCTGGAGCAAACCCACATGCACATGGGGGGAAGGTGCAAGCTCAACACAGACAATCGTCCAAGGCTGGAATCGAACCCAAGTCTCCATAAATGTGAGGCAACAGTGCCTACCACAGTGCCACTGTATTGCAGTCATCATTGAATATTGTCACTTCTGACCTTATATTGGCAGGAAGGTAATTGATGAAGCAGCTAAGGATAGCTGAACTTCAGAACCTACTTGGAGAAACTCATGCAACCATGCCCTGAGGTTGACATGTTTGTCCTCCAATCACCACAGTCATCTTTGTGATCATTATGGGCAGAATCTGCCCAGTCTCTGAAGGACATTGGCCAATGTGAGATATTTGGGAAAATTGGGTGAAATATCTAGTGAGGCCTTCTGGATGTTGAGACCAAAAAAGACCCATTTTCCCAACCAAGTGTTGAATGGCGAGTGAAGATTCTCACTTGTGACTGTCAAGAGGCCTATTGGCATGGATTATGACTCATTAGAAACCTCATCTGTTTTTAATCTCACCCTTGAATATGCATTTTGCCATTTGTCCACCTACCATTTAGAAACAAGACACAAGCAGGTACCTGGCAAGTGCAACTCACAGTTGCGTTTCCAGATTTCCATCTCGGACATCTGGCACCAACATCACAGGATACATTCCATGGATAACGTCTGCAGGCACCCCATGTCCACAGACCTTGATGGTCAACAAGTACTAGCCTCAATGCATCGCTGTGGCCCATCTCCATTCCACTGACAGTGTGGTTCTGAACTTCAGTGCTACAGTTTGGAGAATGCTGTCACATTTAATTGCAATGATGTTGCAAAGATGCTCTGTGTGCAGAGGTGAACACCAAGCTCATGGATTGGATCGGACTGCATCTTGGAGAAATGTGCTTGCCTCAACGCTTTCAGCATTCTTATTCTGCTTTGCCTTCTGTTTTGGTGCTTTGCTCCTTATCTTTGCTGAAAGACTCAAAGTACTTATGTCTGCCGTGCTGTTTAGCGCAAGCTTGTCCTGGTTGTCAGTAGTCATCAGTCATGGGCTGGACATGTTGCTGTATGGCACTGTGCTATGTCAGTCTTACACCTACAGCATGCACGGTAATCATATTGCTTGTGCATTAACCAAATGGCCATATCCCCAGGTCTAAAAGAGTACCTCTCAGTCCAGTCAACAGGAGCTGTCATCAGTCAAGGGCATTGTGTGCTTACAGTCCAAGGGCTAGGGCATGGTCAGTCATCCACTTGGGGTTGTCAGGGTCCCTATCATTTCAATCTGAGGATTGAGCCCTGGTTAGTCCTGCAGGTCGAGTGCAAGTAGTCTGGCAATTTGCTAAGCATCCATAAGGGAGCTGCATAGAGATCAGTCAGTGTCTGATCACTTATCAGCCAGGGAAGTCTGTCCAAATCTGTCAGAGGGTGAACCGTGGTCAGAACTGATGATCAGCTCAATGAAAGCCAAGTCGGGTTACCAGGGGACACTTGTTTTCGGGAAGTGGGGAACTCAGTACTGTGGATTGGAAGAAGCAACCTGCAATGCAAAGGGGATGGTGACAGTGAAGGGAGATCCCTCAACATACAAAAGAGAGAGATGGTAGAGCGTGGGAGGACATGGGTTGCTGCAGGAGTGGGAGTTGTCAGTAGTTGCTACCACTGTTGCTTCAATGGCAGAACCATGTATGACAATATGTTCCCCACTGCAGAGTCAATTTGTCAAGTGAACCTTTATTGCTGCTTCATGTGCATCTTCCCAGCTGCTGTCTCTGAGTGGTCAGGAAACCTGGAAGTGGGCTGATAAGCGTAATGATCTGGAAAGCAACATACGTAAGGTACATCAATAAATTATTTGTGTTCCTGCTAATAGTCCTGTCATTGCAGCAGGAACTACATTTGTTTGATTCTGCTCCATATTTCTGGCTGATGACTAATGACTGAAGAATAAGAGAAGAAATCTTCTAAAACAGTGCAGGGTATTATTTAAATCACAGCTTAGCAGAACAGTTGGAAACTATGTCTCACTGCATAAACTGTCACTTAAAAAGTGTTGAATTGCAACAAGCATTTGTTTATATTAAGGTTTATATTTTTTAAGGCAGTGGAAGGCTGAGCATTGGTACAGTGTGTTCCTACTCCACTACATTCTGCTGATTCACTGGATCATATCAAAACTTCAGAAAAGACCGATAGCTTAAATAAATTGAAGTGTTTCTGTTCGTTCCTTAAGCTCAATACTTAGAAATATGAGTAAGTTTGAATAATCTCTTTTAGAAAACCAAAGTTGGGCTAAAATACAAGGGCAAGTAAAAAAATGGATGACAGTAACTAGAGTGAAGCAGTGTAATGAATGGACTCAGGATGTAGCTCATCACACCAAGCTGACGCTACAAGACTTTTCTAAAAGCTACATCCAATTCTTGCCATCATTCTTTTTATAATCCCCAGTTCCAGAGAGATGTCAGCTGGTGTAACCACTGGGGTTTCACATGAATCAGTGCTGGAACCACAACTGTTTGTAAGATATATTAATGACCTGGACAAAGAAAGCACATACGCTGTAGCCAGATTTCCAGATGACACAAAAATAGGTGGAAAGGCAAGATGCAAGATGGATGCAAACAGTTTACTGACTGATATTGACAGGTTAAGTAAGTGTGGGAAATGTGAAGTTGCTTATTTTGGAAGGGAGAACGAAAAGATAGGATTATTTAAATGGAGAAAAACTACAGGAAGCTGCAACACAAAGGGACCTAGAAGTACTTCTGCACGAGACACAGAAAGCTAGCACTCGAGTACAGTGGGTAGGCAGGAAGGTGAATGCAACGTTGGCCCTTATTTCAAGAGGGTTGGAGTATCAGAGTCGGCAAGTCTTACTGCAACAATACAGGGCACTAGTGAGGCCACAGCTGGGGTACTGTGAGCTGTCTCAGTCCCCTTACTTAAGGAAGGATATCATTTCATTGGAGGCAGTTCAGAGAAGGTTCTATAGGATGATCCCTGGTATGGAGGGATTGTCTTATGAGCAAAGGTTAAACAGGTTGAAACTCTATTCACTGGAGTTTAGAAGAATGAGAAGCGATCTCATTGGGACATATAGGATTCTTAAGGGGCTTGACACACTCAATGTTGAGAGGATGTTCCCTGTCATGGGAGAGTCTAGGACCAGAGGGCATAGTATTAGAATAAAGGGTGTCAATTTAAGACTGAGATAAGCAGGAATTTCTTCTCTCAGAGTTGAGTCTTTGAACTCCTTGTCACAATGATCTGTGGGGGCAGAGTCCTTCTGTGTATTTAAGGCTGAGATAGATTCTTGATCAGTCGGGAAAGGGCAGGATAGTGGGTGTGAAGAATGTCAAGTCAGCCATGATCCTATTGAATGGCAGAACAGGATTGAGGGGCCAACGGTCTACTCCTGTTCCTATTTCTTACGGTGTTATGAAATTCCAACAGTTATAATGAGTAGGTACATAAATTGATCTTATGGTGTGTCATTGCCAATCTGAAACAGGATTGAATAGTTTAGTTCAACCAATGCCAAACTGATCTGTCACCTCATAATTGGCCTAATACAAAAAGCATGTGTTCGATCTTTCCCCATTATTATTACCTGCATATATAGAGGTTTGGGTATGTGTACACTACATGTATAGATATTTATTATTGAGATGTTATTACTTGGCTAACCCTAGTCTGCAGGCAGATGGCTCTGTGGCCCTTGAATTTAAATAACCAGGATTTAAAGCATAGACCAGCAAGAACATTTCAAAGTTTCTGATTGAAAAATATAACATATTGAGGGGACTTCATAAGGTGGATAGGATGCTTCCCCTTGTGGGAGAGACTAGAACTGGAGGACACTGTTTTAAAATGAAGGGTCTCACATTTCAGATGGAGATGAGGAGACAGTCTTTCTGAGCTTCATTGCTCTTTGTCATTGTCTTCCCCAAAAGATTAGTGGAGGCAGAGTCATTGAGTATGAGTGTTGGATTTTTGATTAACATTGGAGTCAAAGAGCTGTAAGGGTTACACAGGAAAATGGATTTGAGGCCCCAACAGGTCAGTCATGATCCAATAAAGTAGCAGAGTAAGCATCTGCGGCTCCGAATTCATATGTCCAACTGTCCATATTGATAAAATAACATCGTAATAACTACACCAGTAAGCATAACAATGAAGATGTGCCTATTTCAGATGTAGAAAAAGTGTAGTGTAACTACTGCTGCCTTGCTGGATAATTGCTTAAGGAAGAGGTGATGGACTTCTTTATAAATATCAAAGGAGACGACCTAATTTTAGTTACTTGTAAGAAGCCTAATGGGAAACCGACCGCTATAGGTAACAGTAATGTCAGTAGAGCAGCTGCAAAGCATGATAGCAACAGACCATTGTTCCATTGGGAATTAAACTCTAGTTTTAATCCAAATACTATTTCAGAACACATAACGTGGAATGTTTTGAATTACATTTGTGATGAATTATTGTCAATTGAGATGTTTTCTGAGCTGAGTGACGCTGATGTCTTCATGAATTGGAAAATTCTCGTACAACTTGAGTATTGCTGCAAAAAAGAGTTGAGTTGAACATTTTCACCTCACACATTGTGCCTTTTTGGCTTGAATAGTCTGGTTAAATTTAAACAAAGCTTGGCAGTTAATGGGCAGTCATCTTTAACTGCTGCATTTTTTCCTGGCAATGCCTCTATCAGAGTCCCCTGGCCACCCATAGAGTCACACAGCATAGAAATATAATCTTCCATCCAACTCATCTGCACCGATCAGACATCCCAATCTGACCTAGCCTCATTTGCCAGCATTTGGACCCTATCCCTCTCAACCCTTGCTGTTCATATATCCATGTAAATGCCTTTTAAATGTTGTAATTGTACCAGCCTCTACCACTTCCTCTGGCAGCTCATTCCATCCATGCACCACCCTCTGCATGAAAAAGTTACACCTCAGATTGTTTCTCCCCCCTCACGTTAAACCTATGCCCTCTAGTTTTGGACTCCCCTACCTGAAGAAGACCTTAGCTATTCACCCTATCCATACCCCTCATGATTTTATAAACCTCTACAAGGTCACCCGTCAGCCTCCAATGCTCCAGGGAAAAAAAATGCCCCAGCCTGTTCAACCTCCAGTCCCAGCAACATCGTTGTAAATCTTGCCTGCACCCCCGAAGCTTAAAAATATCCTTCCTATAGGAAGGCAGCCAGAATTGCATGCAGTATTCTAAAAGTGGCCTCATCAATGTCCTGTACAGCAGCAACTCCAATACCGACTAATGAAAGCACGCATGCCTGACCTCTTCTTCACCACCCTGTCTCCCTGAGAATCCATCTTCTGCGAACTGTGCACCTACACCCCAAGATCCCTTTGGTGGGCAACACTCCCCAGGCTTCTACTATTAACCGTATAAGCATTTTCTATAGAAATACATTGCTGTTGCTTCACATTTTTAAAGATGCAAATGCAATATATATTCCCCTTTTTATTAATTTTCTTTTTCTCAATATTTTGATTTTGGAAATGAATATTTATTTCTATTTCTTTATTCTTGTCTGATCAATGTCAGATTGCTAACACTTCAGACTTCAAACTGACAGACCTCTGGCTCTGTTGTGTCATTTGGGCAGAACTATACTCCCTATGGACAATATGCACAACCGTTATATTAAACAATAATAGATGTTAGTCTTCCACTAATGGTCAGCCAGTGTAAGCTCAGAAATCCACGGGGATCTCAATGTTCTAACATTTGTTCTGTGATTCTCATCAGTCCATACGTCATAGTACCTGTTCTTTTTCTGTTGTAATACTTTTACAAGAAGTGAGTCTATTACAAAACAAGACCAAATGTTTTCCAAGGAAATGAATGCAATTGTTATATTTTGAGATTGTTAATTAGTACAATTTAAATCATGGTACTAATCAGAAAAATATGATCATCTCATTGTCAAAGCAAATAATCAGGTGATGTCAGAAAGTTAATATACGATCCTTCTAGCCCTTCTTTATATGCTATACATTGAGAAAATAGGAGCAAATATAACATTACAGTATATTTTTATCCTCTGGGTTTTTGCTTGGAAAATTGTCATCTATTATCTTCAAAATATATTGGTTAAGAAATGACGAAGTGTGTCACTAGAATGTTAGAATGGGAGATGCTGAAATTACACTTAGCATGGCATTGATTAATAAAAATAACCTTTGCAAAAGTTTACATCCTGGCAACATTTTTAAAATGAAACACAATCGAATTAGCCCTGTTGTGACATCTGTCTGAACAACAATAATTTTGAAAACATTACAATCACTCCTTCATGTGGCAAGGTGACAAAATGATAATGTTAACGACATTTAAGAATTTACAAACCATTGCTACATCGTGGTTACCATCTCTAAATCCTTTAATCAAGTCTTTTGTAGATAGTTAAGAGTGTAATGGAAGGAGTGTAATGAAAAAGTTGTAAGTAATCTTTTTTTCAATAAGTCCTTGTAAGTAATTAATGCAAAATCAATAGATGTCTCTGAAGACTTTTCGACAACAGTGAATTATCAAAAACAGAGGTGGGACTGACTTAATTTCCTTATGAACACTAATCCTGCTGAGGACCCAGGCTAAGCCCCGTTGAAACAACTAAATGTTTTACCAGTACCAAGGGGCTAAAAGCTCAGGGCATCATATGCTGAAAAAATAAATATTCATAAAAGACCACACCATGTAGTTTTCACTTGGATCCATGTGGGTTGTGACAGCTGAAAAATTTAGTCAGTTAATTAGAAGAAGATGGGTCCCAGAGTGTCCTTAGATGCTGTTTGGTGCAACTTTTATTTATAAGTCCTAGTTTTGACAGCTAGATTAGATCGTTAAATTGAGTTTCACCTATTTGTAACTGCATTAAAAAACTAAAAAGATTCGAGGTTAATGTTTCTATCTGAATTGAACTTCAGGTGGCAATTGATATGCAACAGAAGTGCAAAATAATACCACCAATAAATTGTAAACGACATGCTTTCAATGAATATATTGTGGGAACATTGTAATTCTCAATGAACTATACTTCACACAATGTCTTTCAACTCCTTCACCATCTGATTTGTCACATCAGCTGTCCGGCATCCACCTCACTAAGCAGAAACAAAATGCTAGAAAGACTAAAACAACCGTCTCTGCTCCTTAATCCTCAACTCCATTCTTTTGACTGGCCACTGTTTGAGGCAAAACCAGAAGACTAGCAACCTTGGTTTCTTATTTGATTGAGTTGAGCAACTGACCGCTTAGCAATCAGCAAGACTACCTATGTCCATCTCCATAATACTGCCTGTGTTCATCTTGGCTTCAATTCATTTGCTATTGAAATTCTTAACAATGCCTTTGTTCCCACTAAACTTGACGATTCAATGCTGTCCTGTTCAGTCTTCCATATTTTACCTCCAAAATCTATAACCTAATTTGTTATAAGAATGAATGATAATCTCACTAACTTCACGCGGCAGTTAGGAAGTTACAAAGTGCAGAAGAGACTAGGACAAGAGAAACAAAAACATTATCGGCTTATTCAAAAGTATGCTTTACAATGCACCTAATTGTACAGCCTTGATATTTTATATGAAACTTAATGCAATTATAATCTCACATCTACGTTGTTGGGAAGCTTGAATGGCGTAAATGAAAAGCTTGTGGAAAAAGTAACTTACGCTATTATTTATGGTGCTAGACCATGTCTGACTGTTATAACCTAATATTCATTGTTCCATCACCAATGAAAGAATGGGGGCCAGGATTTTGCTGGATTCGCTTCACTTTGCATATACCCGCCTTTTAATGTTGTTACCAGGATCATTTTGTTGGAACTAAATGATTTTATTTTAAATTTTCTTGATCAATCAAACATTGGTCAGTTTCAGAAAAGATGAACAAACTCAGTGTTTCTCCTTTCTGAAATTCACGATGGGCTAAATGAAAACAAGCTGACTGGTTCCATCACAAAGTGATGAGACTTGGGAGAAGCTATTTTGGGATGTGTCACTTTTCCTCCTTTTCCTCCCAAAGTCAAGTGTTTTAAGGTGAGTTAACAATATGAAAAATGTTATATAAATGCAATGCTTCTCTGTTTTTTTCTGAGAAAACTAATTCTATTCATAAGGATTATATGTGACCAACTTCCCCAGCAGACCTCCATGTCAAAAATAGACACTAATTGATATGCAATGACAATGCTTTCCGGAGATGATTCACAAGTCTGCAAATCACTGTCAACTGTACTATGCTTCATGTTCCTGAGATTCCTGTAGAAAATTACATTAAAGTATTTAATTATGCTTAAAATTAGTAGTTTAATGGAAAAATGAAACTATGTTCTTTATTCATCCATTTATAGCGCCAAATATTTCTCGCAAGAGTAAGAAATTAAGTGTGGAGTAATGAATGAGTTATGAAAAGTTACAACGACTTAACATTTCTTGCATATTGACCAAGTTGAACTTGTTTAGTGTAGGAATAAGAAACTAATTCAAGGACTTTGAGTAAAGTAGGTAGTGGAGAGTATCAGAGTCTGTTTGTAAACTAGGGGTTCATGCATATACTTCATGACCAGAAAATTACGTCCACTCCAAAACATAACCAGCAGTCTTGAGGGGAGTAGGTGGCAGTATGGATTTATGGTTCCGATCAGATCAGCCTTGATCCTATTAAATGGTGAAACAGGCATGAGGGGCTGAATGACCTACTCCTGCTCTTGTTCATATATTTGTTTGAGAACAGCAGCACAAACTTTTGTTCTGGTCATCTCACTTTTCATGCATGGAGCATGACATCACGAGGCTTCAAGGCTTGTCCCCATTACCATTTGCTCAAAAATAAAATGAGGATATTGATCACTTCCTCTATGTCAGAAGTGACATCTGCAGGGAGGGTGATGTAGATATCAATATCCATGCAAGAATTGGCACAGCAACATCAGACTTTAAGTAACTCCACATGGTCCGGCTTTCCATCACCATAAATACAGTCATGAAGGTGTGATCCCTTGTGCCCGTCATTTGGCATCTTGCATCAGCACTGCCTTGGAAGCATCTTGGGCATCATTTGGAGAGACAACATCACCGGTGAGACAGTGCTGGTCAGAAAGCAAAGACAGCATCCTGGTAGAGATACGAATGAGACTAACAATTGCCCTGCCAGAGTGGCAGTTAACTGGGCACCATCAAATGGAAAAGAAGACAGGACCAGCCCAAGACTTGCAAAGTATACACTTAAAAAGGGCCAACAAGAACAGGTCACCATCTATGCTGTAGCAAACGGGAATGCGATGGACCGGGCTGGTGGAGGAGTCTTGTAGCTCATTGTTCCACACTGGATTAGAAGAACTAAGTTTGAGTCACAAAGTAATAGATCTGAATATACGTCCACATTTGTCCATTGATTGGTTCTTGGTTTCATCCTTACTGTCACCAGCACTCAAACAGAGGTTGGCACTTCATAATCCTGATTTTAGAATGGAAGTTATAAAGCAAGTCACCTGAGATTGGGATTTCACGATCCATATCAAGATTACCACAGACCTTTGAAACATGCTACTCACCTTCTTGGACAAGCAATAGTAGATAGTGTAAAACTGCAAACAGAATGTTTGTATCACTGTTCTCAAGTATTAATATTCCCATTCCTGCGCTGAATTTCAAGATATATGGTTTCCCTAATGTGAATTTTGACAGCTGCTTTTCCAAAGAGGCAACTCTTCATGTGTGAGCCCAAAATTCATGTTAATAGACTACTCACTGTGGAGGCAGCACAGCTGAATCCAGAGCATTAAATATATGGATCCTGCCAATTCTAAAACACAAAAGCTTGTCCTCCAGAGTCAAATGGTAAAAGTCGTATATATTTGCAGATTAAAAGATGTATTTTAAGTAATAGATTAAGGGTGAGAATTTAAAATGCAGTATCTCACGCTGTGCTGAATACAGAAGGCTGTGAAGGTTTTGACAAATGAGAGGCTACAATTAACGTACAACAGTCAACTGGTCACAAATGCTGTTATAATCTACTCAGAAGAGAATGAGAACTAGTTAAATTGGTCTATATTTATCATGGCAAATAACCTACAAAAGATTGTGAACTTTTATTAACACCACAATCAGCAACGCTTCAGATGTCGCTTAACACATTTATATTTTTTGTAATTTGATTCCTCCCTCATTAATTCTCAGATTGCTTGCTCATTCCCAATCAGGCACATAAGGGGCAAGTCTTTTGAACTATTTCAAGGATGTAGATTCACACAGCATGCCTTGACTCAGCTCTTTCAAGGAAGCTTATCTCCAGTGTGCTAACTTGGTAGACCACAGGCACAAGCACAGACCTGTATTCTGCGAAAAAGTGTGGAGTAGAGTCCTTGTCATAAACTGTCCATTTGATTTCCCAGCTGCTGGTTTCAAATGTGATTTGTGCTTTGAGTTTTTGATCATAGGAGTGCATTAGGCACCGGGTGCAAAAATGAAGGAGTTGCAGAATTTTTTTAACCTTGTTTGAAGTGCTGCTCAAGTTGAACCCTATTCACAACTTTGGGTGCTGTAGATTTTATAGTTACACAAAAGAAATAAAGAATAGACTGTGACAGAAACTTTTTAACTTTTCTCTACAGTTCCTGTTTTTGCTTTATTCAGTCTGCTGTGACTAAGATATATCCATGCACTTGTCCATTCTAAATCACTTCAATTTAGACTGTCCCAGGGCTATGTTCATGAGGTGAGGTTGTAATCTTTGTAGAGCTACATTTGATTAACCCCATGGCACAATTACAAGACCTAGTCAGCTTTAAGATAGAAATGAATTTTATTAGGCTATTAGCCAGAGATAGGAAAGTTAATACTGGAAGCATCAAAGCCCAGAGCTGCTAAATTCCGAAAATCATTCTGTTCCCACAGGGAAGAACTGTCAGGTGTAGTATTCGTTCAGTACATCTGTCTATTTAGAAGTATTGGTAATAAGTAAAACAAAGGAAATTGTCTTCTCGGCTTGGTGCCACAAGCGTTGTTCATCATTTAACATTTGTTTGCAATGGTGATTTGTTTTTAGCGTCAGAGATCTGTACAGCACAGAAACAGACCCTTCGGTCCAACTTGTCCATGCCGACCACATATCCTAAATAAATCTTGTCCCATTTGCCAACATTTGGCCCATATCCCTCTAAACCCTTCGTTATTCATGTACCCATCCAGATGCCTTTTAAATGTTGTAATTATACCAGCCTCCACCACTTCCTCTGGCAACTCATTCCATGCACACACCACTCTGCATTAAAAAGGTTGCCCCTTAGGTACCTTTTAAATCTGTCCCCTCTCACTTTAAACCTATACCCTCTAGTTTTTGATGCTCCCACCCTAGAGAAAAGACCTTGTCCGTGCCCATCATGATTTTATAAGCCTCTATAAGGTCATCCCTTTGCCTCCTACGCTCCAGGGAAAAAAGCCCCAGCCTATTCAACCTCTCCCTTTAGCTTAAATCCTCCAACCCTGGCAACATCCATGTAAATCTTTTCTTAAATAGAAGTAGAAAATTGTCCTGGTTTAAATTTACTGGCATTTCCACTGGTACACTTTCATACCAGCAAGATAGAGGGTGTCTCCGGCAAAAAACCAAGTAAAATGGCACATTATTTGACGTGTTTCGCAGACAGCTGAACAACTTCAGTATCATCTCAAAGTAAGCTTTTAGTGGTACTAGAAGACTTTGTTATGTAAAACTTGAAGTTTTATTTTGAATACTGTTGGTGGTCTAACATAAACATAACAGGGCAAACACAATATGTGACAGTTTGAAATGAAAGTACACAGCCATAGCCTTTTATTAGTGAAATATATTTAGTCAAAAGTAAGTACTTCCATCAAAAAGTGCAATTTAAATGCATTCTCTTTGAACATGGCACATGCTGTCACTGAAATTTTAAAATTGCTGCTTTTTCTATGTTTCCCACTTCAGTTGATTGAAATCACAGCACAGTAACTGTGTGTAAACTTAAGTATGAATCAGTGATTACCTTTGTAATCATGCAGTCATAGAAACTTACAGCACTTAAGAGGTATTGGTCCATTACGTTTGTGTTGGCTCTTTGAAGGAGAAGTCGTGCTTTGCCCTCAAGCTACTTGTATGTTTCCTGTATGTAACCATATTTTAGCTGTAACCAAGAGAGAACAAAAATAGCTTCTACCCCTTCCAGACCCCAAAAGCAACTGCTGAAAATGAAAAATCCTGGTTCTGTAGGAGCTTGACCACACCCATTTCAGGCTGCTTGTGTTGTTCCAACTTAAAAAAAGCCCAAGGCCTCGTAGGCTGTTTACTCTCGTGGTTCTGGTAGACTGCTCCATGCCCCTGCCTTAAAACCACTCTTCAAAATAAAAAGACGAAATAGCCTCTTAGAACCGCAATATTCCCATCCACAATTGATAGCTAAACTTGATCACCAGGTAAATTTTTAGCTGGTTCTCAGCAGGGTTTCAAGATAGAAGGTGTTGTGATGCCAGAAAGTTGCATCTTGAATCCACGTGGGGAAGACCAGAGTTTAGTACCATACAATGTGCAGAATTTATTAACCCCCCAGTGCTGGAATCATTGATTCCCCCTGGTGCTGATTTGGAAAGTGATGGGGAAGGATGCTTTGTGAACTGGCCACTTCCATCCAATTTAAATCCTAAGTGGGAAAGCTCATGTACGGTCTTCCGAATTGAGGTCCAATTCAGGGCCTCGTCCAGTTACTGCAGGTTGACCAAAGAGCAAACCCTGTTCATGACATTTGTAGCCTCCCGTGGGCAGTCGTGGTGGGTGAGTGGGTGGGGTGTCCCTCGTTTAATGGCAGTCATCACTCCTGTGACCTGGCATTGGGAAGAGGTAGGTGGTGATCAAGAGATCTGGCTTTGGGGACATCCTGAAAGCTGACCACACCTTTTCTTCTGTCACACCCTGTCCCTATCAGACAGCCCTCACCACCATTGTGCTGACAAAGATATGCAAGTGGTTGAGTTATAAAGCAATTTTGACTTCTGTTTGCTGGATCTTTTGGCTAGCAGACATTGACTGAGGTCAGGACAAATAAAACTTCAGAATGTCTATGTTTTCTGAAGAAGGGTCTAGGCACGAAACGTCAGCCTTCCTGCTCCTCTGATGCTGCTTGGCCTGCTGTGTTCATCCAGCTCTACACCTTGTTATTTCAGAATGTCTATGTTACCTTCTGAACAATTGACGTTACATTAATAGTATCATCAGATTCATAAAATGTCTAAAATCTGGTAATGTGTTTCTAATAGTAATGCTACAGGAGATACTTTGTGCTACTGCATTTTCACATCATAACTGCATTCATTGCTTTGTAGAACATAGTATGATGATATGTGCCTGTAAGAGGGATTTGTCTGTCCTATTTCTCTTGAAGAGGTGTTTTGGAAACCTAGTAATGAGATGTCTGCTCCATGGAAAGCACCTCTCTCAGTTACAGCTAAAATATGGCTACATAGCTTAGAGTTTTTTATTAATCAGACAAAAGAAGCATGAGTGGTTGGAATCAGGCTCACACAGACTGAAGGTTTCATTTTTGCTTTTAGTTGATGAGGTTAGGGTTTTTGGAGTTGAAGCTGCTAAATGTTGCTGCTGCTGCAAAAGCTTTCTTTCTCTCTTTGCTGCAAGATTCATTCAGTTGATGTTCCTTCTCCTGGACTGGAGAAGATCGCAAGTGAGAGAAATCTATTTTGCTGAATTTGCTTTTGCCAAGTGTGTATTATGGGATGCTGCTACATCGGAACAGTTGAAGAGTAATGGTTAAATAATACATTATTTTGTTTACTTTAACTCTATCAAAATACTTCTGCCAATTCTTCTTTTTTATTGGTACTTGAACTGTGGTGTGAAAATAAGGTGTGTTTTGCTTGAAGGCTTAGTAGTTTGAACCAATCGAATCAGATCTGGAATGCAGCAACTTACACTCACTTTGAAATAAGCTACAAGCTAGGGTCTAGGCTATCTCCTTGATTTGTTTTTCGGGGGTTTGGTCTAGTCCATAACAAAATCATACAGGAAATCCTGCACAGGACTGTCTCTATTACTTTGATTGTGAATATATTCTAATCTATCACATTTTGCTGTATGTCAGAATTTTTCTACATTGATTATGAAATGTCACGAGGTTTTCTTGAAGTTGTGATCTGTTTTTAATCTCTGCAAAATCAAATCTTGTGTTGGGTTTCTCCTCCAACACCGTCGTGATCGCAAGACGTATCCTACCCTCCTGGGAGGTGATGAGAGAGGTGTCACACAGGGAAAATAATTAGGTGAGTTGACGCTGGAGAAAAGCTCACCCACTCTCCCGATCTTTTATCACCAACTCTGCAATTAAGTACCAGAATCAGAAGTTGCTGGAAAAACTGAGCAGGTCTGAACTGAACTGGGGTTCTGAAGAAGGGTCACTGAACCTGAAATGTTAACTTTCCTGTCTCTCCACAGATGCTGCCAGGCCCCGCTTAGTTTTTCCGGTAATTTCTGATTTGTTTTCTGATTTCCAGCATCTGCAGTTCTTTAGTTAGCTGTAGTTAAGTGCCAGGCAAAGGTCCAATGGGAGCAATCTTCACTGTCCAGCAAATAAGGCCCTTAAGTGGTCAATCAGTGACCTCTAAGGGCCACACCTCACCAGCACCTTGATTATTTGCTTCCCTCATTGACAGAAAGCTGGCTAGTTTCCCAGTTGGAAGACAAAGTAACCCACCTGCTCAGTTGTTATTGTTAACAGTTACCCAAATTTGGTGGCATTTGGAGGCACAGGTGCGAGCAAGGTGGTGGCCTTTGGCTCTTTGTCTCTTATCCCCAGACCACAAGAAGGATAAAAAAAAGCTTGCCATCTCATTGTTGGAGCCCCTGAAGAGTTGGCTGTGGGCCTCAATTGATGTGCTTGCGGACTCAGAAGTTACTGGCCTCTGGTCACCAAGGTGACCAATGTCAAGGCCCATGACAGGGTGAAATATTCGCCTCACTCAGTTGTCAGCTGTATTGAGCTGATTGGTGGACAATCCAGTGTGCTATCTCACAATTGGGAGCAGAGTGGTAGTTGCCATCTAGCATGGAAGTGCCATGCTTCAAACAAAATCATGGAGATGTGCCCAGTGTTTCATAATCTAATTGTTACAATTATCAAGAGCATTGGAATATTGCAAAATTGGATTTTATTTTATTGGTTCCTGGGATGTGGGCATCTCTCTCTCTCTCTCTCTCTCTCTCTCTCTCTAAGAGACACTGGGCCAGTCATGACTATATTTGCTGGGGTTGAGAAGATGAGGGGAGGTTTCATAGAAATCTGTAAAATTTTAACAGGCGTAGACAGGGTAACTGCAGGAAAGATGTCCCTGATGTCTGGGTCATCCAGAAACAAGGAATACATGGTATGCTATTTGGGACGGAGATGAGGAGAAATTTCATCATCCAGAAAGTGGTGAGCATGTGGAATTCTCCGCCACATAAAGCACTTGATACCAAAACAGCGAATGTTTTCAAGCAGGAGTTAGATATAATTCTGAAGGCTGAAAGACTCGAAATGTATGGGGATAAAGTGGAAGCAGAGTACTGAGCTGGATGATCAGCCATGACTATACTAATGATGGAACAGGCTCAAAGAGCTGAATGACCTACTCCGGCTCATGTTTTCTATTTTTCTGTTTTCCTATTCATGGCAATGCCTGCGTTTCTTCCCCATCTCTGATTACAGTCGGGAAGGCGGTGAGCTAATCTCTGGAGCTACTGCAATCTGTGTAATATAGTTACATCCACAGTGACGTCAGCGAAGGACAATGGTCTTAACTCTGTGACACTTAAAGAACTGGAATACAGTTCCATGACAAATAGTGTTTAAATTGGAGGGGATCTGCAGGAGGTGATGTTCCCAGTCATCTATGTGGCTTGTCCTTTACAGGTGATTGAGATCATGGAAAGTGTTGTCAAATATTTAAGATGGTAGCTGGGTACCAATCAACAGGATAGTTTACGCTGGATGATGTTGAACTTAAGAGTGTTGTTGAAGATGTTCTCAGCCATTATATTAATGATTGTGCCTTGTAATTGGACACAGTTTGGAAGTTTAGAAGGTACTTGATGCAAAATCCTTGATCTCTTACCTGCTCATGTAACCACAGTATTTATATAGCTGTTTCAGTCTAATTTCTGGTCAACAGTAACCCCAGGATAGTTGGTAGTGGAGCTTTCAGTGATGGTCATGCCATTGAATGCTCAACAGAAATGGTCAGATTCTTTATTATAGAAATGGTCAATGCCTGCTGCTACTTATCTAGGTAGACTGAATGTTATCTCAGTCTTGCTGCATGCACGCACAGACTGTTTCAGTACCTGAGGAGTCACGAATGGCATTGAGCTCTATGTACAAAAATCCTCATTTCTGACCTTGTCCATGGTGCTCATTATGAGGTTCTTTTCCTCAAATTATTAGTTGCATTTAAGTTCCCCAGCTGCTGTGGTGGGTTTTGAACTTGTCTCCAGATAATTAGCCTGGGTCTCTGAATTACTAGTCCAGTAACATTACCACAGTGCTGCCAAGACATTTAAGATAATGATGAGCGCGATAGATCAAAAACCCTTTGTAACACGTGGAGCTCAATTTATTTTTAAGATGCAACAGAATGGATAATATTTTCAAACTAAAATGAATGATACCCGACAGGTTTGAGTGATTAAAATTAAGCAGTCGGCTAAGTAATATGTAGCTTTTT
Organism: Rhincodon typus; assembly: GCF_021869965.1. Classification (NCBI taxonomy): domain Eukaryota; kingdom Metazoa; phylum Chordata; class Chondrichthyes; order Orectolobiformes; family Rhincodontidae; genus Rhincodon; species Rhincodon typus. The sequence goes on along the minus strand of NC_063347.1, from coordinate 43,481,963 downwards.
CATGAAATAAATGTCATTAGCTTTATTTTTGCAGTGAATTAGCTTACAAGTGTAATTATACTTTCAGACTAACATCACACTTTAATAACATAGTGGTGAGAGTTGTTCCAAAACAGAAGAGGTATTTTACAAAGCTATTTAACATCAACAAATATCCTTATAATAGAGAATCTGCATCTTACTGTTTTGGTAATTACATTCGGATATGCTGTCAACTTCCATTGGATGAACTGAAGAACTTGCAGGAAGACTTTTGCGTTATCACTGCTGTGATGTACCTGTCTCCCTGAATTACTGATTGCATGTTGTGCTTGGCTGATTTCCATAGCCAGGGTTCAAATGGCTTAGCAGCAGGTACTATTTGATATGCTATTCCTTGGGTTAAAGCTCACTGCATATTTTAGAACAAATGAGCAGATGAAATATAAGACTTCATACTAAAAGCAACCACAAATATGTCAGCATTTTTGTCACTTCTGTTACTAGGACAACCATTGATATGTATAAACAATGACTGGAGGAGAATGCATTTCTCAAGATAATTATATGATGTAAATCAATGTATATAATGCCTGTTATTTTCAAACTGTTTTTAGAAAGTTAAGGTTGCTTGTTATGTTTGTCAGCATTGCATCTCTGTTATATACTATGGACGTGACATTTATCTCTGATTAACATTTGATATTTTATGCTTTATGTGAAGAGGTTTAAAATATCAGCAGACATTAGGAAACAATGCAACTATCTTCAGTCAAGATTACAGCAATAGAATATTTTGAAAAAGATTTATGTTTGCTTTCTAAAGAAATTGTAAGTTTGACGAGTGAATGAATGAGCAGTAATCCTGAGTGATATCTGCAGGGTAAATTCAAAACCTCTGTTGTTCTATTCCTTGACAATACTCCATATAACTGTAGTTTACCCTTGCAATGTTTATTCTCCTTACCCTGTCTGTGTGGACATTTGTCTATCTCTCTCTGGCTCTCATGTCAGCATGTCTGCCTGCTGCATGCATTTCTCTTTCCTATGGAAACTATTTTTTCCATGAATGACAAGCTAAATATTTTCTTGAAAAGAATTTATGAACATTATCATAATTCTCAAATCTTTCGCTTCAGCTTCATTTATTTTATTGTTGATGTATGATCAGCCGGACACACCTGAAGTGAGATATTTCTCCAGCACATTGCTGTTTAAGTAAAGACATTAAATTGCCAACGCTCTAATTTGCTTGTGTATGTAGGCATGAAGTGAACAAATCTTGGTGAAAACAGCTGCAATAAACTCTTAGTGCTGGATTTTCATTGTCTCAATAGGGACCAATGAGAGCAGAACGCATGACTGTTTTCATGAAGACGAGGGAGGGAAGGAGGCATTTCATTGCCTAGTGGGTTCTTTGAGAGACTTACTCCAGTATGTTTTTTGTTCAATAAGGTAGCCTACCTTTAAGTGCCATTGGGTTATATGTGAGTTGCATTGGAGTTTGAACCATGGATTGGAAGTGGGAAGATTTTACAAAATAAGTCAAGCTCTGATTCCCATCTCCAACGTGAAAATCCAGGACTTAAAAGTTTACTTCTGGTTCATGATGCAGAGATTCTCATTAACAGCCAGTCAAAGAAAGGCTCAATTAAGACATTGACGAATGTAATGCCAGTAATGTACAGGGCTTTTTAAATTTTTTCATACAAGGGGTCAAATGGGCTAGATTAAGTCAGCCTGGCGTGATCCTGAAGAAAGGGTCACTGGACTTGAAATGTTAACTCTGCTTTCTGTTCACACATACTGCCAGACCTGCTGAGTTCTTCTAGCAATTTCTGTTTTCGTTTCTGATTTTCCGTATCTGCAATTCATCCGTTTTTTTTAGTTTGATGGGGAGCCTTTATTAGTCCCATGGGAGTTGTCCAATATTAATGATCCCAGTGGCAAAAGTGCCACCCACAAAGAGCTGCCAGCCATTCGGATGCTGACAGCTCCTCAGTGCTGCATCGAGAGCAATACCAACCACCAAGGTTCAGCATTGCCAAGGGACCGCACAGTGATGCTGGAATGGAGATGGCAGTGATGGAGGTTCTGGGTGGTAGTAGGGAGGAACCTGGGACAAAGGTAAGAAGGTGGCTTTCATCGGCCAATATCCCTCCCACACCATCCAAGCCGAAGCCAAAGGCAGGGTTTGCTTTGTAGCATTCAGAATTTGCGGGAAAGCTCCCATTTGATCCCTGAGCCATCACTGAATTGAAGTGGGTGCAAGTAATTGACTAATTAATGAGCATCATTGACTTCCCTCCAGCAGTTGCTGGGAATCCCATGTCAATCTTTGCTGTCCTTGGAACTATCAGTGTGCACTATTCCATGCACCCTCTGCAGAATTATGTGGGCCTTTAAGTTTTAGAGTAGGTTTGTAGCTCGGGTTGTGGATGTTGTGGTTGGTTCGCTCGCTGAGCTGGTTCGTTGTTCTGCAGAAGTTCATTACCCTGCTGGTAACATCATCAGTGCAGCCTCCAGTGAAGTGCTGTTGTGTTTTCCCGCGTGTTATTTAAACTCCGTTGTCCTTGGTTACCTCACTTCCGGTTTTCCTTCACAATGGAGTGTATATGGAGTCTGGCTCCATGTGTTTGTTGATGGCCTTCTTTGTGGAGAGCCAGGCCTCTAGGAATTCCTGTGATTGTCTCGGCTTGGCCTGTCCTAGGATTCTGGTGTAGTAGGAACTGCAGATGCTGGAGAATCTAAGATAACAAGGTGTAGAGCTGGATGAACACAGCAGGCCATTTCTGAAGAAGGGTCGAGGCCCAAAACGTCAGCTTTCCTGCTCCTCTGATGCTGCTTGGCCTGCTGAGTTCATCCAGCTCTACACCTTATTATCTAGGATTCTGGTGTTGTCCCAAGCGAGCTGGTGGTTTTCCTTATCCATGTGGATGGAGATGAGTGAGTATTGGTCATGTTGTTTTGTTGCCATTTGGTGTTTGTGTACTCTTGTAGCTAACTTGTATTTTTGTACCTTCGGGAGGCCGTAGAATCGGGGGGTGTTAATTGCTTGATCAATGACGCACACAGCCGGCTCCATAGATATGCCAGAGAAAGTACGCGCCAAAAAACCTTATTCCTAGACGCTACCAACCAAGACTGGACAACTGACTTAGATCAAGCCATTGACATCAGTCAACAGATAACAAGAACCAAGAAAAGACAGATTCTTCAAGAAAAACTAGCCAAACTAACCCACCAAAACGACAACCATAGAGCAGACACCTGGATAAGAAACCTTTCAGACAGGAAATTATGTTTCCTTAAGAGTGATCTAAGCCTTCTTCTGTGAGGCCACTTTTCTCTCCTTTAGGGATTGAAGACAGACCCACCCATACAGCATCACTCCACCCTGTTATGTGGTGTCTTCTCCTATAATGACGTAAAGGGGACAGATGAGTTAAGTACCATTGGCTGGTACAGTCAATAGTGATGAGCATGTGGCGGTAAAGTATTGAGGTTTTCTGAGGGAGTGAAGAGGAAACACCGAGGAGATGTAGTGTTAGTGGTGTTGGAGGATAGGAATGGATGTTAGGCAAGTAACATGATCAAGTGAAGGAAGGTGTTTCGTGCACCAGAGGGTCTGCCAGGGGATGAGGTTTGGTGGGAGCTGGATGCAGTGGCAAAGATGGAGTGAGTGTGAGGTAGCACAGAATAGAGTATGGCAGTTACTCTGGTGGAGCGGAAAAAGTCATTGACCTTTTTCCTGCCCTGCAACCTATTCCTTCACCCCCCTCAATATAGCACTGACCCACGTGGTGATCTCCAACTCGGCTGGTATCAGGTGGTGGCACTGTGTCCTTTGGATACCCTCTGGGAAGAGGACTCCTCTGACCTGCAACATCCAGTTGACCAAGACCCCCAGCTTCTTTTTGAAGAATGAGGGTGCCAACTTTCCCCTTTTCAAGCCATCTTTCCTCAGTCCCAGAAATGAGCAGGAAGTTCCCAAAAGCCAGTGCTCCGACACATGTTCAGCAGGTTTTCAAAGAAGGCATGGATGCCAGAGATGTTGGTCTTGGGGAGGATATCCTGTGAGTGCCACATTGTTCCTGGAACAATGTGCAGTCAGACAGGGGAGGAAATTGGATGTGATACACACATGCGCACGCACACAAATGGCAATTAACTTGACAAGTTTGGTAAGGCACAGTGAGATAATTCACTCGGCCTTGAGGCGAGAATTCTTCCACAAACTTCTTGTGACTCGCATTTAGCCAAAAAAAACCCCATAAAATTCAGTCCTAAATAATCTCACAACTAAATAATTAATATTACAATGGGAGCATGAGACATCTTAGGGATCATCATTGTTCCCACATTTAGTGGGCAAAGTTTCAGTCAGTGAATGGGCAAAGACAGGTGGACCATCTAAAATTGAAATTTGACATGCAAGAACATCATATGTGGCAATTTGGGGAAAGAGATCTTGCAGGAAGTTGGTCTTAAAAAAGTTGTAAGCAACATGTGTTTGATTTGCATCATTTGTATTTTTGTACACACTGTATATTGCTTCATGTCATATAAACACAGCACTGAAATTGAAAAAGTTTGCTCATTATACTACATCTGCTGTCCATGCAGAGCATTAAGGAGGCAGCAACATGACTGAGCAGTCACCATTGCATCAAACAGCTTCACTTTTACTTAAATTCATGAGAATCTCAGATATACAGCATTGCAGCCATGTAGTTTCAACAGCAAGTAAGTACAAGCTAAAAGGTTATGAAACAACAGCAGGGAAAGTAGTTGAGAGGACAGGAGATGTAGTACTAAAGCCACATGTGTTGAATGGCTCTCTTTTGTCAACTGATGATACACACCTTAGGAGGCCTGCTTGTCAACAGAGATTGCTACAACACATGCACCATGTGGAGCAAGCACTTGACACTATACCAACAGCAGTGGAACAGATGGAGAAACAGTTGTGTGCCCTGCTGTTTGCTGAACCACTGACAACTGTATTGGCAATTTAAGTTAGTAGGCCATAGCGTGGTAATAGGTGTAACTTTCAGAAATGCTCATGTCCCAGTTGTGTGCACTTGGGTCCTCGTAGAAAGAAAACGCAAGAAGCCTGCATTTATATTGAATCTAATCACGACTCAAATTTTAAAATGAATCAATTACTTTTAAAGTTCAGGCAGTAATCTTATGTTGGCAAATCTTTGTGTGTAGCATGCACTAACAAAGGCACGTGTTTGGATGATCAAGAGAATGCTCTTCATGCTGATGGTTGAGAGGAGAATGCTGCTCAGGACACCATGAGAACTTAGTGGTGATGTCTGAATCTTGTCAAAGACTGTCTTCCAGATTAATGCCTTTACATAAAAGGCAGCATCCCTTCAAATACAGCACGAGCTCAAGGCGTACTTCTGAATTCACATGGTACATGACTGATCAGTCAGTTAAGGCTTCTATTTTCTAAGCTGACAATATATTAGTGAGCGGAGCACTGAGTAGGCAGCAAAAAAGGAACTAGCCCTTGTACACTGCCTTTCCTGATTCTAAGATCCTTCAAAGTGTCTTGCAGCCGATTTGGTATTTCAAAGAGAAGGTATCCTTTAATGTTATGACATTAAGGCAGTAGCTAGTTTGCACACAATGCAGTTCTGTGAGTACCATAAAGACAAATAACAACCACAAGTACATGTATAGCACCTTTAACATAATACAGTGTTCCCAGGCGTTTCATAGGAGCATTTGAGCACAAAGTATGACATCAAAGCACATCAGGATTAGATGACCAAAAAGCTGGTCAAAGAGGTCAGCTGTAAGGAATGCCGTAAAGGAGTAAATCAAGGTAGAGAAACAAAAGGTGTACGGTTGGCATTCCAGAATTTGGGGCCGAGGAAACTGAAGGTGTGGCTACCAGTTGTACAGCAGTTAAAATTAGAATGCTGAAGAGGCCAGATGTAAAGAAATGTTGTGTGGTAGGAGAAGATTTATCGTGATAGGAACGTGGAAGGCCCTTGGAGGATTAGAAAACAATTGAGGATTTTGAAATCAAAAAGTTTCTTGTTGGATCCAATAAGGTTTAAAGTCAAAAGGCAAAAGACAAATGGGACTTGCTAGGCTTGAAGACATGAGCAGCTGAGTTAAATCTCTTCTCAAGACTACGGAAGATGGAATGTGGGAGAGCATCCAAGAGCATGTTGAAATAGTGAGGGAGTGGAGTCTTGAGCAGGGGACTCCATACAACTGTTAAGTCTTAGCAATATTTAATTGAAGGATATTTCTGCATATCCAGTCTGGCGGTTTAGCAATAGTGGAGGAGTCAAGAGAGGTAGAGGAAGAGAAGTTATTGTGAGTGGTATTTCAGCTATCAGTAGTAATAAGAATGGGACCAGGTTTGACCAGTCCCCTCCAATTGGACAACACTGGAGACACATTGAAGGAGACTGGTATGGTCGCCTACATCAAAGGATATAGACACAGCAAGACATTTGAAGAGAGAAAGTTTACCTTTTGTCACAGTCACACAGAATATCAGTTGTAACTTGTTTGGAGCTGTTTTGGTACTGTGACATTCACTACCAATGTTGGAAATCGTATGACATGAAAATTAAGAGGAATGGCAACCTTTATTGCCATTGGCACAGATGATTGACTGCCTATCTAAAATATTGAAGCAAAGGGATGTTAATATTTGTGTATGTTATTTAAATTCATTTAAACAATTGATAGATTGCTGAAAGCATGTTTGGTCATTTTTTAATAATTCAATATTTTTAGCAGTAAAATTTCAAATTTAATAAAGTGGTACTGAATCATTGACTCTCAAGTTCAGTCTGGCTTTGTGTAACATCTCTAAAGTAGTTACTTATTGCTTGTCATTGTCAAACAAAAATGTGTAACCTCTGCATTTTTATATGAATTTTAAAGGAACAATGCAGGTAATTTTCAACTTTATTACCTGGGCAGTACCTTGGGGCACAGACGGCCCATCCACTTTAATACCCATTGGTTTCACTGAAATGATATTTGAGCAGACAAATCATCTGAACAGGTTACTTCCTAGGCAGTGGGAATTGAAAATGATTCCTATTCTTGCATAAGTGACCTTTAAGTTAATGCTGAAACCACATAAGTAGACAAAGAAAGTTAGACACTATGACAATAGTAGAACTCCATAGCCTAGAAAGGCTATGAAATGCTGAGATGGGCACCCTGTTCAAGTGAAATTAAATAGCATTCACAAATTTGAAAATTCTTATGCTTTAATATTTTAAAGTTATAAATTCATGATGAACATATGCTCATCATTAAATGCATAATTTGAAATTAACCTGAGAAATGTTCATCAATTAGGTGGTGTTTTACTACATTACGTCAAATGATGGTTCACGCATATTTTTGTTGTCGCTAACTAGACAGCATTGGCATCTGATACGAAAATAACATGCAAATTGCAGTGTCTGTGAGTTCAACACAAATATTTCTCAGTCACCAGTAACTGTGTTAGATGCTTGATCAAATTTCTTGGCTTGCCAAAAGGGATTTAATGTGGGTCTTTTCCATGGATGGTGTTTTTGTAATGTGACGTAAAAGCTGAAAAATTTATGCAAGTACTGCACAATTTAGTTCTGGCTGTTAATTAGAATTGCTCTTGATTGCATTTATTGGCAGTAAGTGCTTCCGTCAGCAGTGACGTGGATTTACAGGATGGAAATTTGAGATTAATGTCAGGTTCTGTAATTCAATGATCGAGTATATTGTGACATCCTGATCTCAAGCAGACTTCCCATGTTACCATTGTATGAAATTTGCTAAGTAAATATCTGTGTTCAACAATCACTGAGGAATGCTGATGGAGAAACTGCATTCATTTTTTCTGTATCCTTCTGGTTTGGCTCAAATCCAGGCAATTACGTAAAATTAAAGGGAAGAAATCAGATTATTAGGTCCCCCGAGTGAGTGCTAATGAGCATCATCAACACTCGCCTCCCTTTCTACAGAGAAATAGTCTGTTGTAGGAGTAACCAGTCAGATATGAGAATAGAAGAGCATTGGTGTTATGCTCATCAGTGAACACATTTCCACTTTGACATACAAATGTATTACACCTTGAAGCTCAAACAAAGGTACTTTTTTCAAAAAATATACTCCAGCAAGGCATTGTTGATATATTTAAAGAGAGAAAAGACATTTTAGGCAGAACTACTATAGCGTTTGAACTTTTCGTAGCCAAGCAATTTAGGCTACTTCTTTTGAGAGTAGTTAACTAAGAGTGAATGATACCTTCCATTCTTTTTTTCTTTGTGAAAATATGATCAGGAAACATTTTTAGCTACCTTAACAAACAAGAAGCATAAATCAGATTGAAGCATTGAGCGCATAGTTATGGCAGCAAATGTATGGTGTTCAGATTAATTCTGTCCTTGGAAGTAAAAAAGGTTTGGAAGCATCTTATCTGCTCAATTTCACCTCCAAAGACCCAAAATCTCTCAGCTTCTGACTCTGCCCTTGTGCCACCTGTACACCCACATCACTTCATTCATAACTTGGAGTTGTGCCTTCAGTCACCTAGGTTCTATGCTAGAAATGTTACTAAGACCCTCTTTCCCACCTTTCACACTCTGCTTAAACTCTTTGTCAACTTCTGGTCAGTATTGATAATTTATTTGGCTTGACATCTGTTTTATACATTGTACCCTGCCACATTTTATTTGGTGTTAACACACTGTACATGAATGCAAATTGTTAATTGTAGATATTGACTGTATTTGATCGGACTTACATGGCAAAGTTACTCACCATTTATTACGATTAAAATGCTCACATTGTGTCTGCTGCATTCAAGTCTTGGAACAACCCATTTATCAACCATAGTGTTTGAGATGCAATATAATTGAAAACGTGGATTAGTGCAAGGTTAGCTGAACTCAGCCATAGTGGTAATTGAGGTCCTGGCATTGGCCTCTGTATCCTCAGGCCAAGGAGGGAAAAAAATCATCCAGCGTCCCTGTCCTGATCACTAATGTCCCTGCAGGAAACCGTATGTTAAAAAATTTGAAGGAGGACAGATTATTCTTGTCATGCTTCATGAAACGGAATCGCCTACAGACAATCACTGGTGTGGCTCACAAATGAAGAATGGTACTGAAGAGTGCCTATGGAACTGACAAGGGTGACCATGGAACTGACTCACACATGAGGTAATGTCTGCCCACAAAAGGAGGGGAATAGCAAGAGAGGGGAGCTGTTTTTTTAATTCCATGTTGAATCATTTTGGAATTCTGAGATAATCGTAGGCATGAAATGTGCAATATCACCCGCCAGAAAATCATTTCTCGTGTATGGGCTCCTCCCCATTTGAAAAGGGACAGGAATGCTTGCTTGCTTCCAAAAGAAAGCAGTAGTGTTTTTTCTCTTGGTGCTAACTGCCTGAAGTCCCACCACCTTTGTATTAGCTGCATGTTCCCACTCTGAACATCCTGGAACAATTTACCCTCAGGCAACAAAAATTATTAAGTTCACTGCTGCATTTCTAAAATCCACAGCAACTGATAGAGCTGGATAATGGGATATGCTGCAATTTGAAATATCAAATGTGAATGAATTGGGATCATCTTTTTACGAGTGTAACTGTACATCGTAGAAAAACCCATTGAGCTTTGAACAAAGGGTTAACTAGAGCTTTTGCATCAAGGAGCATAATTCTCCTCAGTTACCCCATATATTGGTGCATGCAAGAGTGCAATGGTACTTCATAGCATGCAGTTGTCTAGTCGATCCTTCCATACCCTATGATTGTGAATCTGAGTTAAAGGAAGTAAATTTACCAGGAAGAGTTGCTGTAACAAAGTCAGTCATTTACTGTAAACTGAAATTTCATAATAATGTGTCTAATAACTTGAAATAAATATTTATTCATAATGTAAGTCATCCTTGCATTTAACTTTGTGATCAGAAGCCTACTTTAAGAGAAAAAGAATGTTTATTTAATTCAACAGTTATAGCATAATGAAGCCAACAAAAACTCCAGTGAGGAAATTGCCGTTTTTTTTCCAACAGCAGGTGAAGCTAGGCTTTAGAAATAAAAGGTGTTAATATTTGTCGGGATGTTTTGTCATAATAGAGCAGTTGATTCTTAATTAGGGAAATTTCATCTGTCATAGTCGACAATTATGACCTCCTGTATCATGGCTTGTCATGAATAATCAATGAAGCCTGATTAATATGCATGAGCAGTAGTCTTATATAGAGTGCGCTGAAGCACGATACAGCTGCTTGACTAAAGCAGAGCAGAAAGCGTATTGGAGAGTCAGCAACAGAGAGAAGGAGGGAGGGAGAGAGAGAGAGGGAGGGAGAGAGGAAGGTCCAGTTGTTTTCTGTGACCCAGGCTGTCTCTGCTACCAGTGTGATTTGTCTCAGCTGAAGTGATTCACCTAGGTTACTTCAAGTGATATCTACATGACTGACAGTTAACTCTGAGCTGTTTTAAGAACAAGATCTGGACAAGGAAAGCTTCCAGTCCACACTTCAACAACATGGGGTGCAACTTGTGTTCCCTGCAGAAAAGAGAAGAGCAGTACAAACTCCTGTATGAAGTTTGTCAGGTAATCATGAATTATCAGGTTTTTGTTTGCAAGTGTTGAGGACATTAAACCAGATAGTCTTTTTATTGCGTGCTCATGCACACTTGAAACTGGTAAGTACATGAACAATTGGTGATGCAAGTAAGATTTTTAGACAGTTACTTTTAGAAGTCTTCACTATTCAGTAGTGATTGCCTTTCCTTTTTTTTTATGTTTTTAACTGTGAACATTTCTCACAATATTAGTGTTTGCTAATCTAAAAATTATAGAATAGGGTACTGTATTAATTGAAATGCTACTTAAATATATGGATATATGACAAGTGTAAAGGATTGATTTACAGGTAGAGTGAAAGTATGTATGTCTGTCTCTGTATTTTCTAGATTTAAGATATGGCAGAAATCAGTGTTTCAATTCTTTGTTTTGCTGGAGTCTGAAGTTTGGCATTTACAAATGCATTTTGGTGTTGCGGCACTATGTCATATCATAGTTATGAATGTACCGGGAATAAAAGTGTCAATCCCAGGAGAACAATAAAATCTGGATCATTTCTGTCAAGCACTACACTGTTCAGCTTTGAAGTTTGTGCCTTCATTTTCTTCACCAAACTCGAACCAGCAATTTCTGGTTCCAGAGTGGAAAGAAAAATGGTTTGGGTACATTTAAAATTCTTGAGGTACTTGTACATCAATTCAGTCTATGTTTATCCTGCCCCTTACCTATTGCACTGTTTATATAACAGCAGTGGGGGGCACTGCAGTTCAAGTTGGCAAATGAGTGGTGCTTAGGTTTAAAGTCGCTGCTTCACATTGCATAAAAGCTATCCACTTATTAAAAATGTTATATGCTGGTGCATTAATAATGATAACTGTATAATGTTCCCTTCTAAATTGAAAATCAGACCTTATTTTTGGCTGCAATTTTACTGAATAATGAACATATTCAAGCAAATAACAGTAAAATGACATATTTTGTCAGTACTACCTTTACATTAAAATGAAAACTAGGAGGTACTTGTTGTTTTCTATTGTACACAGTGATAGAAATGCATTGTCCAGCGTAAGACTAGGCTGTACAACCATCTTTTCGGCCTTAGTCAATCTTCTATCAATCAAACAGCAACTAAAGTAACTGAATGCAAAGAATATTATACTAAATATTCTTCTTCTTCCAAAGATACACAAAAGGTAGAGGCTAAGTAAACTGTGCTTTGTGGTGGAAGAAGATAAATTTGCCATTGATCCTTATGCTCGAGCATACAAGGACAGGAGGTGTCACAAGCCTCTTTCACTCCATCCTGATTTTGGCTAGCTGCTGCAACTCTCCTCAACTGACAACAGTTTTCTGGAGATTTCTTTGTGTATTTTGTTGCTAGAATAATCCTGAGTGCATGATGAATTCAATTGGGCAACTTTTTCTCAAGCCATTCACTGACCAGGAGTTCTCTGTTCTTTTTTGGACTGTGTTCAGACAATCCCAAGTGGCTGTCTTGCAATATGGATTTCTCTACACCCCAAGGACAGTCACAGTTCAACGAGGCAGCTCACCAGTGTCTTCTCCAGGGCAATTAGGAATGGGCACTAAATACTGACTTAGCCATCAGCACCCACATCCCATGAATGAATTTAATATATTAATGCAAAAATATAAGTGTCTCTCTGTACCTTTGATCATCGCCCAGGTTTCCGTCGCAAATAATAATATGGATGACACTTTTCAATTGTCTGATATAATGTGAAGTTTATACTGAAGGTTAATTTGATGTTAAACCCCTCCAGTTTGTTTACAGCATTCATTGCCTTGCCAGCCTGACCCGAAGGTACAGTGCTTTGATTTTATTGATACCTGTCATTAATACTGTACCATTAATATCATCTCAGTTTTTATTTTCCCTTTCACCTAAGTGCATTATTGCATTCGCTGATGTTCATTATCAAGTCTGACATATTCCCGCATGTCAAAGGCTTTCTTGAGATTGATGTAATTGATGCTGAATTTGATGTCTCACTTGTCCGTGATTTCTCAAAACGCTGCACAGTATAAAATGTTAGACCTGTCTTAATGCTCCATTTCAAAATTAAACCTGTTCTTATGTTATCTGCACTTTAGTTGATCCTATTTAGCAGCATGATATTAAATTTGTTTCTGGAGACTGATAATAAATTTGTCCCCATTGTGGTAGCTTTGTTATGAGACCTTCTCTTTAGAACGTGGGATTTCTCCATTGTAATTGTGCTTGCTTGGTTAAGTCTTCCTTTTGCAATCGTCTAACAACTTTGTAATTTCTCTTGCTTTTTTGTCAGCTGCTATTATCTTTACAATTTGCTTATTTATGATATTCTTGATGATTTCAAGTTCACATTGCCTTAATTTTACCTTTTTTTTCATTGTTGCATATAAAGTCTTCACTTTGTTTATAGTTCAGGCTAATCAGAACTTCCAGAAAGTATTCCACGGCCATTAAATGGTGGAACACTTTTTGTCAAAGTCAAATCTGTGGATGTCTTCAATGGAGATTGACCTTTGTCTTTTCTGCTGATAGAATCTTTGTTATCTTACGGAGTCTCAACATTGTGTTCTGGCTAGAGAATGCCTTCTTTGCCTACTACATGCTGAGCTTTTGTAGCTTGCCTGTCCCCCATCCAGTTCTCTTGTCATTTCTTGCATTTTCTTTTAAACTCTCATCTCTATACACTTGCCCTTTTCTCTTTATTTTTGGGTTCTGACAACTTTCAGCTTCCAGCTTCAGTCTCTTGTTCTGCATTCTGTCTGAAATTAATTGCGTCATAGATTCATCGAGCTATGAAGTTATACAGCACGGAAACAGACCCTTTGTTCCAACTTGTCCATGCTGACTCGATATCCTAAATTAATCTAGTACCATTTGCCAGTATTTGGCCCATACCCCTGTAAACCCTTCCTATTCATATACCCATCCCAGATGCCTTTTAAATGTTGTAATTGTACCAGCCTCCACCACTTCCTCTGGCAGCTCATTCCATACACACACTCCTGTCAGTGTGGAAAATGTTGTCCGTTAGTTCCCTTTTAAGTCTTTCTCATCCCACCTTAAACCTATGCCTTTTAGTTTTGGACCCCCCTACCCTCGGGAAAAGACCTTCCTTTTAACCCCATCCATGTCCCTCATGACTTTATAAACCTTTATAAGGTTAACCCCTCAGTTTCTGACACTTCACAGGAAAAAATCTGAAAAAGCCTATTCGGCTTCTCCCTATAACTCAATCCCTCCAAACTCGGCAACATCCTTGTGCATTTTTTCTGAGCCCTTTCAAATTTAATAACATCTTTCCAACAGCAGGGAGACCAGAATTGAACACAGTTTTCTAAAATTGACCTCAGCAATGTCCTGTACAGCTGCAACATGACATCCCAACTCTGATACTCATGCACTGATCAATAAAGCTAAGCGTGCCAAATGCCTCCTTTGCCACCCTTCTGTAGCTTTCCCACACTGAATATCAAGTGTTATTTCTGTGATGAAACTATTGCAAAGTTTGAAGCCCTGCATTCTCTCCCAGGTGAACTACCTGTTCCTTTTGTTTGACATGCAGTGACTTTTAGGGTGCTGAGTGTTGGTCACTTTTTAAATACCACCCCGTTTTACCATCGATAAATAACAATTCAGCATAATTAATGGCTGGCATGGATAATGGTGTACGTCTGAACAAATATTCACAAATACGAGATAACAAGGTGTAGAGCTGGATGAACACAGGCCAAGCAGCATCAGAGGAGCAGGAAAGCTGACATTTCGGGTCGAGACCCTTCTTCAGAAAATCAAATATGACCCCAGGTAACTTCTCCCTTTGTTTCCAGTATAGGTTATTCTGTAAAGACTGTGTTACTATGTAAAATGGTTGTCTTAACCAATGTTGCAAGTAAACTTCAAACCTGAGTTGGCAAAGGTGACAATTTAATGTTTTGAAGTGCATAAATTTTGTTCATTCCTCGCAATTGATAGATATGAGCACCATGAGATGCAATTCAGAAAACCTTTGTTACATTACTGACCTCCCTGCAAAATTGTTGCTGCTATGATTTAAATGCTTGATGTTGAACTGTCGGCATACATACACTGTGTCTGTCGAGTTATCAGACACATAATCAAAAGTTAGATATCTTTTTTACTTTACAGTTATTTTATTAGATGCATCCTGCAAACATAAGCCTGCATAATGCCCTCTCTTGTTGAGGACTTCACCGTTACTGAGCTTACTCAGGGTGCCTATGCTACTCCAAGTTAGATCAATGGTTATATTACTACCACTTTAGAAATGGCACTAGAAACCTATTGGGGAAAATCAGCAAGAAACTCATTTTGAACAACTAACTCGGCAATTCTTATGAGTTCCCTGCTGATTCTTGTTGTCAGGCAATGTGGAAAATTAAATAGCTGGCTTTGGTGCCATTTCATACTGTGGGCAGATCAAAAACTGGCTTACTGCCAACAGGGACGTCACTTAGACAACCTCAATTGAGAAAATAAACTATGTATTTTCAAAGAGATGACCTCACTTTCCAGTTGACATTGTTTTCAATTCCTTAGTAATATCATTGAATCTCAGCAACACAATTGACACTCAGTACGTAATACTACATGCTATTCAAAATGGGAATGTAATGTTGGAAAGGTTTGCTATGTATTCAGAATTTGACATCAGGCTTCCACAGGAGGACCAGGGCTATCATTATTTCAGAGCAATCTTGGAGTTCTGATGAGCCAGCTCATTAAAATACCTGAGGCCTGACTTCACATCCAGCATAGATTGATCACAGAACAGCTGTGGTGCAGAAGGATGCCATTCGGCCCATGATATTCACACCTATGTTGTAATTGAGTATTTGACTTAGTACCAATCTCCTGCCTTTTCTGTGTACCCGTGCACACTGTTTCTGTTCAAATAATAATTGAACTTGAACGCTGTTTAGAATGTCTTGACTGACTCTGTCTCACCACTCTTCTAGCAATGCATTCTAACTTGAACCATTGTGTGAAAAAGTTTTGTTCGCATATTGCATTAGTTTCTTTTGCACATCACTCCAAATCTGTTCCCTTTCACACGTCTTTTGGAATGCCTCCATCCCATTTCTTGTGGATATGGCTACAGCACAAAGCTCTGCCTATAATGTGGTATGTGTTTGAATAAGTTTTACACTGCAACAGGATGTTCGGCGTTTGGGGTTAACATGTAATCTCAGTGAAAAACAGAGAAATCTTTATTCATCCTCCTGAATGAAGAAAATGGCTGTGCTGCTACTGTCCAAAGAAGTAAAACTACTTTTAAAGAAGTGCACAACATAGGTTTAGCAAAGCTAAATAGCTCCTTTACAGTTATCAAAGTTTCCAAATGAAATAATCATTAATCATTCCTACCTATGATAACTTTAACCAAATTTATGCAGATTGATGCAGGGGTGGCATGGTGGCTCAGTGGTTAGCACTGCTGCCTCACAGCACCAGTGACCCAGCTTCAGTTTCACCCGTGGGTGACTGTCAATGTGGAGTTTGCACATTTCCCCATATCTGTGGAGGTTTTCTCTGGGTACGCATGTTTCCTCCCACAGTCCAAAGATGTGGAGGCTAGGTGGATTAGCCATGGGAAATAGTGGGTTACGGGGATAAGGTGGGGATGTGAGGCTGGGTGGCACGCTCCTCAGAGGGTTGGTGTGGCCTCGATGGGCCAAATGGCCTGCTTCCACACTGTGAGGATTCTGTCATTCTTTGATCAACTAGCCAAACTTTCTATTGGAAAAGATGTCCTGAATTCCTGCCTGTTACCTTCTCAAACTAAACTTTCGAGACCACCTGAGGCAAAATAAGAGTTTTATCTGTGGTTTGAATCCACTCCATCAATACTTAGACTTCCCAGTCTGGAAATTCTTTGAATGTGGCAACACAGACTGCATTCAAAATGAATTTATTTTAAATAACTCAAGGATACTTTCCTGTTTTTATGAACCTGAATTGTAAGTGTGCTAATCCGCCTAACTGAAAGAAGGTAGGTCACCACCACCAGCTCAAGGGGATGAGCATTAAACACTAGCCTAGCCAGCGATTCCCACATCCCCTCAATGAATTTTTTAAAAAATGATTCTGTCATGAGTAGATTACTTTGAACTGCATATCTGCAGAATGTTCAAAATACTAATTGGCCTTGACGCAAAAGGAAGATTACATTTGCACGGAAATTAAGGAACCCAGATTTTCTTCACAATTCAAGATGTGTAGCCCTCCAAAGTAAAACATGTTGAACTACACTTAACCAGAAGCAGTTTTTGCAATAATCCAGTAATGATACCAATTCAGAAATTTTCAGAACAGCAGACTGTTAGGTAAACTGATTCTCGATGGACTTGAACATCTTAATGGTCCTCTTTTGCCAAGTAGAATTCATTCCTCAATCCACATAACTGAATCAGACTGAATAGGGTTTTGTTGTACATTTTCCTGGTTATTTTGCTTAGTCCCAACACGTTACTTTGGATTGTTATAGCATAAATATATTGCAAACAGAAAATTTAGCGAAATAAGTGTTATTTTAGTAAGGTTTTGGACTCTGTTTAGATCGGCTGGTCAGATGGGCTGATAGGGGCAAATGAATTTAAATCTGGGTAAGTGTGAGGTGATGCACTTGGGCAGGACAAACAAGGCAACGGAATACATGATGAGCGATAGGACCTTGGGAAGCACTGACGGTCAGAGCTGAGGGTTCACTGTTCCCTTAAGGTAGCAGGACAGGTCAATAAAGTGGTTATGAAGGAATGTGGGATAGTTGACTTCATTGGCTGAGGCATAGAGTTTGAGTGGGGAGGTTTTAATTGAGCTACATAAAAAGTTGGTTAGGCTGCAGCTAGAATATTGCGTGCATGACTTCTGGAGTCCATATTATAGGAAGGATGTGATTGCACTGGGGAGAATGCTCAGGAGATCCACCAGGATGTTGTGTGGGCTGGAGAGTTTTAGTTACACAGAGAGATTGAATAAACTGGGACAACAAGGTGCAGGGCTGGATGAACACAGCAAGCCAAGCAGCATCATAGGAGCAGAGAGGCTGACGTTTCGGGCCTAGACCCTTCTTCAGAAAAGGGGAAGGGGAAGGGGGTTCTGAAATAAATAGGGAGAGAGTGGGAGGCGGATAGAAGATGGATAGAGGAGAGGATAGGTGGAGAGGAAACAAACAGGTCGAAGAGGCGGGAATGGGGCCAGTAAAGGTGAGTGTAGGTGGGGAGTTAGGGAGGGGATAGGTCAGTCCAGGGAGGATGGACAGGTCAAGGGGGCAGGATGAGGTTAGTCGGTAGGAGATGGAGGTGCGGCTTGAGGTGGGAGGAGGGGATAGGTGGGAGGAAGAACAGGTTAGGGAGGCAGGGACGAGCTGGACTGGTTTTGGGATGCGGTAGCGGGAGGGGAGATTTTGAAGCTTGTGAAATCCACATTGATACCATTGGGCTGCAGGGTTCCCAAGCGGAATATGAGTCGCTGTTCCTGCAACCTTCGGATGGCATCGTTGTGGCACTGCAGGAGGCCCAGGATGGACATGTCGTCTGAGGAATGGAAGGGGGAGTTGAAATGGTTCGCGACTGGGAGGTGCAGTTGTTTAGTGCGAACCGAGCGTAGGTGTTCTGCAAAGCGGTCCCCGAGCCTCCGCTTGGTTTCCCCGATGTAGAGGAAGCCACACCGGGTACAGGGTCTAGGCCCGAAACGTCAGCCTCTCTGCTCCTATGATGCTGCTTGGCCTGCTGTGTTCATCCAGCCCTGCAGCTTGTTGTCTCGGATTCTCCAGCATCTGCAGTTCCTACTATCTTTGAATAGACTGGGATTGTTTTTCTCGGAGCAGGGACTGAGGGGTTATGATTGAGGTACATAAAATTGAAGGGTGTGAACAGGAACAATCTTTCCTCTTCTTGGTGGAGGGATCAATCATCAGGACATAGACTTAAGGTTGTGGGGGGGACAGGAGGTTTAAAGATCTTATGAGGGAATTTCGTTTTCACTCAGAGGTTGGTGGAAATCTGGATCTCACTGCCTGTAAGGGTGGTAGATGCAGGAACCCTCTTAACATTTAAGAAATAATTTGATGTACACTTGCAATGACAAAACATACAAGACCATGGGCCAAGTGCTAGAAAATGGGTTTAGAATAATTAGGTGCTTGTTTTTTGACCACTGTGGACTCAGTGGGACAGAGGGCATTTTACTGTGCTGTAGACCTCGAAAACTAATTTTTGTGCAGGATGTTTGGTTATTTTAATGTGAAGCATGTGTCAACATTGCAATATCTTGGATATTTATTTTAAATAATGAAACCATGCTTTAAAACAAAAAGACATGAGAGCTATCCGGATGGCCTGTACAATGTCACGGTTACTCAGCCATTGGAACCAGAGTAATTCCAATTTTGAAGCCAAGCCTGTGTGAGTGAAGTGATTTTGGTCAGACAGCGGCGGTAGCCCTGGAGTGTGCCTTCGTGTCTCTGAACCAGGGAGACAGGAAGAACTGCAAATGCTTGCACCACTGATTGCGATCCATTTATCTCTCATGGACTGAGGACCAAATCTCAGTTGGCTCTAGTATCACACGTGGCTGATCTTTGTCTAGTCTCAGAAAAGAAGAGTGGGCAGTTTGGTGATGTCGGGTTGGTGGCAGGCACTTGCGGAATTGTACGTGTCCTCTGTAAAGGATGAAATTACAAACAAACCTGACTGAAAGTGTTGTTATATTTATGTTTTCTGGGTGTAAAGTCCTTTTACAGCTAATTAATCCTCGTCATATTTTTTGCCATTATATTTCATGAAAAGTGTGTAGTGAAGAGATTATGGCTAATACTTGGGTGCCAATCAACGCACAAGTATTGGTTTATAATGACAGTCCGACTTGATATTCTTATGATTTGTTAGCTTCAAACCCTGTAGTAACTGCATATATCACCAGGATTTCTTCAAAAGCAGTCGTGTAACAAAAATTGCATGGTATATTTTTACATAGATTTAAATAGCTGTAACTCTTTAAGTGGAAGTTTATTGTATGATTAATAATATAACTAATAATCCACTTGAGAGGAACACCGTAGTCCTGCACCATTAACTTCACACAGCTCTGAAAATAAATTACAGACAATTGGCCAAATGCCTTATTGAAGGGAATCTCAGCAGTATCTGTAGATTAGTCAGGGATTAGACCTGATGATCTCTATATTTAATCTTCTTCGTTTAGTCTATTCTTAAAACATGTGGACCTCGATTCACTGGACCTATTGGCATTCTAAATTTATCAAGCTGTTTGTTTTCCAGGAAGAAGTAGTATCCTGATCAGATATTTTGGCCAGTTAACAACTATCAGTAAGATCTGTAATAATCCTGGACTGTCTTAATTTGTAACTGTGCATTCTAGTCTTTGAGTCTTACAGCTTTTAATAACTTCAACCTATAATGTTGAACAGAACCTTCAATCCTGGTTGATTCCACAGTCCCAGCTATTGGGATTGAAGGGTTCTACTGCATAGAGTTTTCTCATTACATACACATTGAATCAAAATGCTAATCATAATCATTTTTTCCTTACCTGGCATGCTATCAAGGCTAATCACCAACATATAGAAACATTTGCCTTTAGTACTGATTGATTTAGAGAAATATTTGTTCAATGCTCTCCTAGTGCACTGTACACTTTAACATTTTCAAAGAACCTTTTGTATGTGGAGACTCCAGTGATTGGTTTATCCCATTGTTTTGTGTTTTCATGCTGCATTATGTACTAAATTCTTTTGTTCATTGATTTTGAAGAGGGTCATTAAGCCAGCTCAGTAAAGCACCAGAATGTAAGGTACATAATTGCTTCTTTTATCTATCAATAATTTGTAAGTGGGGGGAAAAAGCACTTGGCTGAATTTGATACACGACGTGATAATTTCAAATGTACGTTTAGTGCAATGTAAATATGTTCAAAATATAACACAGGACTCTAGTTTGTATGCCTCATCAATACACATGATATTTGATGTATGCAATTGTGAACTTTTCTTTAATTGCACACATCAATAAACAGGTTAACCATGTCTTCTGGCTTATGTTGTTACCACCTGTCCCTCATTGGATGAACACATGCCCAGGTGCATTTCTGCTTCATTAGATTCTTAACTTTACAGATGGTTATTGTAACAGATTTGTTGGACCATTTTGGTTGTCCTTGCTTTCTGGAGCTGGCTTTGTCAACTCCACCTGGCACTACTAGGTTTCAAGTCTTGTGATAAATCAAAGGAATTGTACAGGTTGTCTCTATTCAGGAGCTTTTGTCATCTAATACACGGAGCATAGTCAATTAAGTGAAAATTTTTGACGCCTCCTCTTGCCACCACTATTACTTTGAACACAGCACAATTACCTGAAAGTAGGCAGGTATTTGTTTAAACAAGGTGATAATTCACAGGGGCTTTATTTCTGCGTGAGGTATTTAATTTCAGCTTTACAGCCACTGATTTACGTTAGCCTCAGAAAAGACTCTGTTTGACAGACAGGAGACCTGTAATCTTCAAAAACTGCCCTTTAATGATGGTGGCGCCTGTCTGTAGCTCAGAAGTCCCCTTCTTAATTGGACGTTTGTGAGAAACTGGCAATTGAAATTTTCCACCTGAGTTGACCATGAATAATTTATGTGATCCACTGACACACATAAGAAATAAAATGCTTAATCTGGATTATTAACTTCATTCAAGGATTCTAGATGTATTCTAGCTTCCTGTTCAGGCTAAAATTACAGTACTTTTATCTGCTGAGTTTTGGTTTGTTATTTTTATCAGTTACTAAGATTTAGCAACACCCAGAGGATGAAATGCATTCGTCTCCTAAAGGCGACAAATGATTTCCTCAACATTTTTTTTAGAATCAAATATTATTCTACTCGGAAAGGCTTTGACACACTTGAAGTAAGAGAACCAGCAATTGCAAGTTAAATCAAAGAATTTGAAAATTTACTTTGCATAATTTTGTGAGAATTAACAGTTCAAGAAAATCAGACAGTAAAAGCAGTTGTGTTAAAAAGCATTTGATTTTGCATTGTTACACTTAATGCAATATGTTGAAAATCCTCAGCTTGCTGCACACTTCATTAACACTGAGAAGATTTGATTGTTTGCATCATTTGCAAAATAAAAAGCAAGCTGTAGGATATTTTTTGAGATGGCTGATATTTTCACAGGAAAAAGATTTCATTCTGTGCTGCTTACCATCTCAAGTGCAATGTTATTATTGTACTCTGTAGCAGCACAGCTTAAAACGTCTCATTTCCTATGGATATAATGTGGAAAAATTATTTCATGAACCCTACGACAGGTTAACTGGAGATACAAGTATCAAGATCTCATTGTCCCAGTTATACTATCTATCTGAATTTAAACCATCGAAAGTAAGCGTGTCTGACAGGGTGCCTGACATAGACATTAAATTGCCTCATGATTTTTTAAAAATACTGTAATTATAACAATTGATAGGCAATTTTTAGTTCCACTCCTAATCAATCTTCATTTTTTTTCAATAGACAAGCTTATATTTCAGTCAGTTGTAAATTGCACTGGTACATCTACACATCTGTCCAATGTACTAAAGCAGGTGGTAGAGGCCACAAGGGAGGGAAAATAGGAGTCTACCACTCATCGCCACTCAGATATTAGACAATGCCAAGAAAAATCAGCTGAGGACAGAAGAAAGCTAAGATTCTGAAATTGTTTTGTAATTTCACCAATGCCCTACCGTGGTGGCATGATGGCTCGGTGGTTAGCATTGCTGCGTCTCAACACTAGGGACCCATGTTCGAATCCACGTAAAGGTGACTGTCTGTGTGGAGTTTGCATATTCTCCCCTTGTCGCATGGATTTCCTCCGGGTGCTTCGGTTTCCTCCCACGGCCCAAACATGTGCAGGTGAGGTGGATTGGCCATGCTAAATTGCCTGTAGTGTCCAGAGATGTATAGGTTAGGTGGATTAGCCATGAGATACGTAAGGTTACAGGGATAGGCTAGTGTGCGGGTGTGGGTCTGGGTGGGATGCTGTTCAGAGGGTTGGATTGGACTTGATGGGCTGAATGGCCTGCTTCCACACTGTAGGGCATTTATGTTTCTATAACACCAGCTGTTCATGTCATTTGTCTGGAGACTTGGTAATTTTGCTATCAGAGTTACAATGGGTGACCAGTGGAACCCCATGAAACTTCATGTTTGTGATTATATCACTGACCGTATGTCTGACTTCACTAGTGAAGTACTCGTATATCAGCTTTAGCACATATGAAGTCACCTCGGTTGTGACAATTATTGCAAGTGGTTTCATCAAAACTATGCATCCATTGATGACTTTCTCCTCTCAAACCTTAAAGCATCATTCTCAAAATCCTTTGTTTTAAGCCCGAATAATGCTTACCACAACCAGTATGCAATGGATATTGTGCTTGAGTCTTCATATGTCGCAGAAAGTCAACGGTTACAAACTATATTGACACTGTTAAAGTTGCAGATAGCAAATATCAAATGAAAGCATGCTTTCTTCTTATTTAAGGAGCGATGCAAAATATTTCTGGAGGAATCTCCCATTCATCAACCATATGTCAGTGGAAATCCAGGAAAAGCAATGTAATTACTGTTTATGCCTTTATTTTTCCACAGGGTTTCATCTACACACTCTGCCAAAATTGCAGCAAGCCAGAGGAGAATGTTCATAGAAATTTGCATTTCACATTTGCTACTTTCTGACAGCATTCTTTTTGTTTCCAGTCTTATTGAGGAGTTGCCAAGCCAGGCAAAGACCATCTCCAGTAAATAAAGAAGAATCCAACCATTACCTCTTGATACGCAATCCTATTGTCATCGTTAAATCCCATACCATGAACACCACCTGACTCCTCAAATCATTGAATTCAAATTCCACCATCTGCGAAGATAGGATTTTAACCCAGATCCCCAGAACATTGCCTGGGTCTCTGGATTAACAATGCAGCAATAGGACTACTAGGCCATCACTCTCCTGCTAATGGACCCCCTCCCACACTTTGTATCTACTGCCTCATTACATGTTGAGTTTCCCTCTCTGCCAGCTATTGCCCTGTCTGCCTCCCAGCATGCTACCTTCAATCCACATAACTGACATTCTGATTTCCCAACTTCACTACCACCGCAGTGGCCCCTGATAACACTTTAACTTTCGGTGAACAGAACCTGTGGCCTAATGGTGAGCCTTCTCGTGACCAATTTGGATGGACTGTCCCGACTGATAAGTGACCAGAGCCATGACTGATCTCTGTGCAGTTCCTGGACTGACTTACCACTCCACCTCAGACAGGGTGCGTTGGACCCAAAGGACTGACTATCACCCATTGCCCAGAAAGTAATCATATGGAGCCCTTGATCTTGAAAGCCCCAAGTGGCCAACTGACAGTGTCCAAGCCCATGCTCTAAAATTGGATGATGCCCTTGACTGATTGGAGCAGGACCTGCTCACTGACTCCTTATGACTTGCCTGACGTTTTTGAATTTTAGACGTGGCCATTTGGCTAAAGCATACATGCAGTGTGTTTCCCCCATAAGCTGGTGCCGCGTGAAGACTTTGATGAAGCAAGGTGCTGTGCAGTAACATGTCTATCCACTTGACTGATCATTGCTGGCAATCATCGCAGGCTGCCTGGCTTTCTGTCTGCGCTAAACACTGAGGCAAGACTGAACAACTGTAAGTTGGTAAGTTGTGAATGAGTCAGCCATCCACAACAAAGCAAAGTGAGGTAGAGATGCGGTGAGCATCAAAGTAGATGCAAGTGAGCAAGCTAAAAGCCCTGAAATATATGCTGTTCTAAGTGGTCCAGCAGCAAAGTGTGTGGTCAGTAGGCTCCAAAGTGCACTATTGAAATGTTGAGTGGAGATGTTCCATGATGATGTGATGAGACTGCTGTTTTGCTGTTTCCAGCCTCCATGTACAAAGGTGTTTCGTGGTCACTACCCACGGAGCATGCCCTGAGATGTGGGGGAATGCTGAAAAAGATGGAGGAGCGGAGACCCTGGAAATAAGAAGCTCATGAATTGCAGTCATTGGATAACAGTCAGACTTTCATGTCAAGAATCGATGCTCTCTAGTCTCTCTCCACTGCCTGGGAAAATAGCAACCTACAAATAAGTGAACTGAGAATACATGCTAATGAGATGTTAATACATGCAAAAGTGCCCTTTGCTGCTCAATGGCGAGATGCCTATCTAGCCAGTCAAACTCAATGCCCAAAATCAGAATATTTTTCTCACAGTCGCAAATCAGACTTTTTCTGCCCTTGCTGTATTTTCCTAACAGTCTCAGTGATGGCAATGTTGTTCAAAGACTGGAAAGATTCCATACTTTGTAACTGCAGGTCACTCAGTCTCACATCAGTGGTGAGAAAATTGCCTGAGTCTGTTGTTGAGGACAAATGTAGTTCTCACTTAGAGAAGTGTGTTTTTATAAAGGGTGGCCAGCACTGATTTATTAAAGGCAAATCAATTTTTGATTCGCCTGATTGAGCTCTTTAATGGATTAACAGAGAGTTGATGAAGATAATATGGGATATTGTCTATGGGTGCTTTCAAAAGACATTTGATAAAGTAATACAGTTCATAAATAAAAGCACATAGCGTTAAAAGGGTTGATAGAAACCTAGTTAATCAGTAGCAGACAGGGAGTAATAGTGAGCACATATTTTTCTGAAGAAAGTGGTGTCCTCCGTGAGTCAGTTTTGGAACATTTTTCTTTTCTTGTTAGATATAAATGACTTCAACTTAGGTTTAGGGAGCATGATTGTAAATTTGGCAGGTGATTCAAGTATGACACAGCAGTATGTAATAATAAGGATATTAGAAGACTTCAGAATGATGTAGATAAACTTGTAAAATATGCAAACACGTGTCAGATGCTCTGTGGTGAGCGTGATGATCTTCTGGTAGAAGCAGTACAGTCTGAATGGTATTATTCTAAGGAGAATGGAAGAATAGAACGATCTGCATATTCACAAACCTTCAAAGATGGTAGATCAGGTTGAGAAGGCAATAAGGAAAGCGTATCCCATATGCTTTCCAATCTTTAAAAGACGGGAAAGTGTATGGGAAATTAATTAGTGGCTAATGGTATTGAATGCAAAGACACGGAAGTCATGCTACTTAAGGCAGTTTTCCAAGACCCTTGAGATGGAATAGGATGATATCAGTAATGAAAGACTTCAGTAGAGAGATTGGGGAAGTGGAGATTGTCCTCCTGAGAGCAGATGCAGTTAATGCCAATGAAATTGTGAGGGTGTTCTTGTTTAGCAAACACATACTGTGTCTTCGAGCAAGTGAGTCACTAAATTGAGCTAATAGGTTTAAAATATGATCTGGAATGGAAATGAGAAGAAATTATTTTGCAGAGAGCACTGTTGTGATTTTGAGTGTGCCAGCTGAGAGCAGAGTAGAACAGGATTACAAAAGAACTTGCAAAAGACAATTGGACGCCTGTTTAAAGAGTATTATTTTGCAGTGTTACGGGGGTGAAAATTTAGGAATAGGATTAAATTAGACAGTTCTTTCAGAGTCAACTTGATGCTACAGGCTAAATGCCCACCACTTTCCCCCACCACCCCCATGCAGTAAGATTCCCTGATTCTGCGAAGAAAATGCTGCCAAAGGAAATCTGTGAGAGGTGCCATGGTAACATTGTCGGCTTGACATTTTGAATGAATTAGTATGTCAAAAATAGAAACACTTTTTCCACCTTTCATGCCTCACACAATCTGAAAATTTTCTGCCCACTTCAGCCATTTCCAGTGTTGCAGTTATACAGATGGGAGGTGAAAAACTACAACTTCCATGGTTTGTACACCAGAAAGCATTTCTGTCAAATAATTTGTGCTTCCAAGCCCATGTGAAATTCTGAGCTCCCAAGTGTAGGCAGAAAGCAAATAATCACTTTGCCTAAAATTAGTTGTTTAATTTTCAGGTTTATGTAATTTGTTACCTGTTGTGCCTGAGAATTGAAATGATGGAAAAAAAATTGAATAAAGAAATATTTTTTTCCATTTCGTTGGTCATTTAGGTGGTGATTCCTTGGTCGTGAATGGCATAAAAAAATGATTTAGTCCGCCATTTTTCTACTTACGTATTACCTGAAATAACTCAGCAGAGGCTGGTATCCCATCACCAAATGGCCCTTTAATTACACGTAGAAAGACTTTGGCACTAATCCAGCTTCCTCAGAGCCAGCTCTCAGTATTTGATTGAAACTCAATAAGGTCAGCAAGACAAGTGCAACGTCAACACTGTGCCACCTTGGACCTGGACACATTGTGATCCAGGGTAAACATGCCTGCAATGAACGTATGAAGGCCAATACCTTTAGCTCAGAGTTTGAGCCAGAAGCTGAGCTACAGATACAGTGACGCATCAGGGAGCGGGAGGGTTATTTAAGAATCTTTGTACCAGGAGGCAGTCACACCATTTAGGATAGGGAATTCTGAATCGGTCCGTGCTCAGCAACTGAAGGGTGTGGCTGCAAATGAGGCAGGTAAGGAGACCCAGAGGGCAGGACTGTCAGCTTCTGCAATTTTGCAAGAGGTTCGAGGTTCGCTGAGCTTGTTTGGATAAACAAAATGACTATGGTACAGGAAGCTGTTAAAGCCAAGGGGAGCAAAGGGGACTGTAAGGGTCAGGAAAGTCAGGGGGATTGGCACTGCTGTCAGCAGCAAAGAGAGAGTCCAGATGGATGTATCAGAGAAAGTAGGAACTGCAGATGCTGGAGAATCTGAGATAACAAGGTGTAGAGCTGGATGAACACAGCAGGCCAAGCAGCATCATAGGAGCGT